>NC_090940.1:398601451-398901451 GCF_040938575.1 Ambystoma mexicanum | reverse complement strand
AAAAGTGAACTCTGGAGTAATTGAATGCCTGTCTCACCCTGTCAACCTGGTGACAGAGAGTAACACTTCTACAGTGGTTTTCCTCAGAGGCCCCCATCATGGGCCAGCAAGAATGCGTGTTAGACCACACATTTGATATCCTGACACTAGAATGCATCACCATGGGAATGTCACACACCAACTAACTGTAGGAGGAAAAGCCCCACAACCTGAGTAATATCCAACCTCTCAAGGTTTTCTCTGGTGGGCTCTGTAGGCTTACTTTGCAGTAACCCATCTTTCTTTTGAATCCTTTGCTTCTCTGGAGGAGAATCCTCCCATTGGAAGCAGGCCTTTCTGCATAGGCCTAACCATGATGGGTTCCTTTTCTGTTGGCCATACCCCTGTCTCTCCTGGGACTCTCCTCTACCTGTATACTAGGCAGCTGAGGGGGCCAATAAGATTCAAGGTTTTGTGGGGGGTCCTTCTTCCAAACCTGGAATGGGGACTCTTCCAACCACCTCAACAGATGTTGTTGGTAAGGCAGTGATAATTTTCTCCTTTCCTCTGCCTCTGTTTCTGACTCCGCTGGCCATGGGTTTCCCCATAGGCCTAGGCATTCCCTTAGGCTTTGCTAAAACAGCCTGATTCTGAGACCTTGTGCCTGAAGGGTCTGGTGAGCATCTATCAGGACATAAGATTTGAAGACTCAGCTCACCCAGCACTCTTCTAGGAACCAATCCCCTCATATTGACAGATGCCCTGACCATTTCTCTATTCACAGCTTGAATGACATTGGAACATTAAGAGAGGGCCTACCAGCCAACTGGGTATCCCCCACGGGAACTCCGGCAAGAACCGGTGGGTTTAGCATGAAGGATGCTACATCAGTAGGACTGGGCCCAGTGTTCCTATCAGTAGAGGTACTTATACCTTCTACCTGAACACTATCCTCAGAAGAATTATAACTATGCAACATGACTAGGATGGGAGCCAATGCTCCAACACTACTAGTTTCCAAGGAATCTAGACTTACTTCAGACTCTTCCTCTGAGGGGATGCAGTCTAAAGGGAAGAACACCCCTGCCAACTCTTCTTCCTCATACTGAGAGAAGGCCATACTGGCAGATTGGACCCCCAAGGTCTTACCCTTACATTTGGGATCCCCCTTCCTGTGGTCACTTGCTCCACAAGTGCAACAAGTCCCACTGGAACTTGACACATAGGGAGGCTTAGAGAAACCAATTGCATGCTTGGGAGGGTTAGTCCCACTTCTCTGACCTGACGCTGATGATTTGCCTTTATTAAACTTTTTGTGGCTCTTATTGGACATAGATTTATCTGTACCCCCACCCTATTTCTCTTTCCGCTTCTTTCCCTCCCCCTGCTTACTTGACGCAGGCCTGTCCTTATGGGACACTCTATGTGACACCCACAAGTCAGCAGCAATGGCTAGTCTCTTTGAATTTAACTCCTTTGAGTCAGCCAAATGTTGCTTAAGCTCTGGGAAACAAGAGGCAAAAATATGTTCAAGCATGACCAAATTGATCATACCCTCAAACGTGGTTACTTGATATCCCTCTACCCAGCCACACACGTTAATCAAGGAATCTGCAACAAAAGTCACATATGTCATATATTCTTTTCTTTTATCAAGGAATCTGCAACAAAAGTCACATATGTCATATATTCTTTTCTTTTATACTCTCTAAACCTCCTCAAGTATTGGGCAGGAGTCTTCCCAAACTTGGGGATAATAATTTGCTTTAGTTTTACAAAGTCTAATCTATCAGCCTTAGACATTTCCATAATGGCACTGCAGCCAGAATGGAGCAGTCTGCTGATCAACCATGCAATCCTATCAGCATCACTCACTCCTTGTACCTCTCATGCATACCCAAAGGTTACAAGCCAGTCAATGATGTCATTCTTCTCTTCATACTTACTTAGAAGATCTTTAGGAAACCTAGGATGTGAAGAGAATCCAGAACCATCTCCAGATCCTCTAGAAAAGCCTTTTGAAGCCTGAATCTTGGCAATCTCCAGCTGGTGATCCCTGTCCTTTTGTCTTTCAACTCTGTCAAATTGTGATTTGGCCACATTAAACTCAAGCTCTTTCTCTTTAAGCCAGCGTTTCTCGTTCTTCAAATCCCAAAATGCCTCAGCATCTGAGGTGGTTACAGACAGAACCCCACAGGATGCACATTCTTCCTCCTCATCCTCAACATTAGACACTGCAGTGGCAGCAATTCCATTACTGGTGCTGGGTCCAGCCCCAGCTCCACTGTCAGGACAATTTGCTAAAATAGGCACAACCTTACTCTTTTCAAAATCCAGAATTATTACAACAAACTCTTCTTAAGTGCCAGAGACTGTTAAGCCCCTGTCAATACATAACCTTTTCAAGTGATCCACTTTAGAGGAACTTAAAGTGGTGAAAATTATTGCTTGGATGATATCTGTAACAGTAGGTGACTGTTAATACAAGGCATAATATATTGTTCTGTTTAAGCATTATCTGGACACACCACCAGTGATCTACACTGTGGTACCCAATACAGATCCTTTTCACAAAACAACCAGCTGTTATGTGGAGAGGGTCATTCCACCGCTGTACACAAATTTGTTAGGGCTGATTTTCTCTACTCTGACCTGGTGGACAGATGTATCGAAGGCCAACCTATATTGAGACAGGACAACTCTGGGGATCTGTATTCAAACCAGTTTGGGTAGCAGTGACAGGCCGTCTTCAGATGTGGTGAGCTTGTAAGGGGTCCACAATGAGGCCACCCAATGGGAAACACAGATCACATTTAGACAGGATGTCTAAAAATAGATGTCTAAAAATAAAGTTATTATTTATTGGCCAACACACGCTATAGAAAAATGACTATTAGCAAGTAGAGTTATCAGACAACACTAATAAAAATAGATACATACATGCATTCGCTTATTAAAGGTTCATAATATTCAACACAAACTCCTGCAAAGGAAAGGTAAGGTAAGGTTATTATTATGCACTCAAGGTCCACAAAGAATGATCCCTAACTTAAATTGTCCAGCCCTAAATTGTCTAGGGCCTTTTGCCCAATAGTTCAGGTAAAAGTTCCACAGAATCTTTGAAGCAGGAAAAAATGCACATTGGATCTATAGGGTCTCTGGGGTCCAGTGAAGGGTTCTTATGGTTAGAGTACAAGTTAAACTAACTAACAGTAGTAGCCCCAACTTTCAGAAATCTTGCGCAAGCAAGCAAATGGCCAAGCCAAAAGTGTTAGAATAAAGATTTATTATAAGAACATTGACTTATAATGGGAGTATAGGGGTAGGTAAGTAGCTCTGTAACTTACTCCCTGTACTCCCGATTCTTCCCCAGACTTGGCAGGGCAAAGGAAGAGGGTCTGAGGTTGCTTTTCCCGCTGAAAGTCGCAGTCCTCGATTTGCAGCGGTTGCAGGTTCTAGCTGATCTCCAGTTGGTGTCTTTTACTGTTGCAAGGACTTGTGATGGAAGAATGCAGCAAAACTTGATGCAGAACCCCTCTGAGTATTGGACTCAGGTCAGGTAAGGACTTCAGGTGGTGGTCACTACAGTACGGCGACGCAAAGAGACTCAACTGCACAGAAGGACTTTCCCTCCTATCTCGGGCCCCCTTGATGCTAGGATGCCGAAATGTCGCAGAGGTTAGTCTCGGCGGGCCAGCTGAGGATCCCCCAAGTTCCAGGTTGAAACTCAGAACAGTAATTCCGGCAGCACGGTAGCCCAAAATCGGAGCTGGTCAGCCACAGGAGGGTCCCGGGGCACTTCCGAAGGCTCTCCTTTGCAGGGTACTGAGCAGACATTAAAAATGGATGTGCCCTCCACTCCAGGGGTCACAGCTCCTTTGTAGGATGGCTAAATATCTTCAGCAAGACAGGGCTCCTTCAGGACAACAGCAGTTGTTGGTAGCCAAATCTTCTTCTGACCAGTATCTGGTTTCTTCACAGATCTCACAGCTGGATTGAATTCTTGGCTCCTTCAGATTTCTCCAGGACCTCTGAGGAATGGGTGCAGGGGTCCTCTTCTTACCCTAAAAGTCAGATAAAAGCTGCTGCCCTCACTAGCCAATGACAGGACTAGCCCACCCACACACCCCAGCAGTGGTCCAATCAAGACCACTGATGGGAACATTCATGCATACCACTCAGACACACTGAAACCTGTTTGTGGATTGGGACCAGACAGTACCAGCCCACATCCTCCCTGCAAAAACACACAGCCCTCCAGTAGCCCGCCGGAAGCTTCTGCATTCCTGGGCACTGGAAGTCCTTATAAGGATTTTCCTGGCCTTTTAGGCCAAGAAGAAGACTAAAGAACAAGATGGCAAAAGGATAAGTGGAAATTCTCGTGGCACGGCCATGTTTGACCATTAGCCACAGTTAGTAGCCAAATGCTGTAAGCCCGGTAAGACTAAAATTAAAAGTCCTCAAAAGTGGAAAAACATCACTGCTGCCACCAGCTTACCCTTTTAGCACACCTAGTGTAACCAAAAATCCTCAGAGTGTTAATCTAGGGCAAAACAGTGTACCCCATTGTACTGCAGTGTAAGCTGCTTTGTACAATGATAAAAGTTACCACAAGTGATACAAAGTAACCAAAAGTAGTAACACAGTAACACAACTAAGGGAAATAAGGTTTCCCAGCACTGACAGCCTGAAGGACATGTCAGTTTCCCCATAACATATGAGCAAAAGTCAGTGCAGTCAAGCTTAAGGCATCACTGTACTGCAAAAAGTACAGGTCAGATTTAAAAATAAATGCAAAACGTTTGGGGGTTCCATAAAGATGGAAGGAAAGGTGCAGTAAAGAGAAATCTTTCGTAACAGTTGTGTTCTTCAGCATGGGCTTGTGCACGCAGTGCTTCTTTTCCCAATTTTCCGGGTGAGATTGAAGTTTGAATGTGTCGGAGCTTTTCGAGTGTAATCCACCATTAACTGCTATTTATGGGCCACAGTGTAATACAGCTTCCAGCTGGTTCTTTTCTCCTGTAGCCATAGCTCGATCCCAGTATTGATAAACTGGGACAACCATGGGGCAACTGCCGGCCCCGCTGCTGCTCTGTTTGCGATTGGGGGAGGCTCAGGTTTTCAGTCCTAAGTATGGCGTAGTGTTCAAATCAGGCTCCTCCTCACAAGTGCTCACGACTGCTCACACTTCTCACAAGGTACAACTGCGCGCAACTGCCGACACCGCTGCCGCTCCGCTACGCTTGGGGGAGGCTCAGGCTTTCAGTCCTCAGCGTAGCGTGGTCTTCAAATCAGGCTCCTCCTCATACGCTGTGGAACCAGTATCCTTATGGGACATGAACATCATACAATATATACATAAACAATACGCAGAATCTTGTTTTTGTTGCCAATAAAAAGACTGTGGCTTTTAATTAAAAATAATACTAATCACACAACAGGAGTAATGTGTTTATTTCCCAACAAACAGGTGTGCAGTGTTATAGTTCTGTACTTTTGGGCACTTGGCCGAGGAGCTGTGAATTGCCTTTCTTTGCTCCCAGTGTGCCCCCAAGCATGGGATCCCAGATCCATGTGTTTGAGACTTGTTCATTGTCTGGTGAGCACTCTTGGGCCTGTTCACAGATTCCTTCCAGGACCATACTGCCTTCCTGTTCTTCCGTTCCACGACTGTTATGGAGAATTCTCAATATGAGCTAATTTCCCTTACCTTTTGAGACCCCCAGAAACTTTGCTGGATTTCTAGGATTTGTTTTTTTTACCTGGAAAAATTGTGAGCCTTTTTTCCCAAACTTTTGTGTATATTGATGTGTGTTTTACTTTTGTGTTCTTTGGTTATGGAGTTTTAAAACAACTCCATAGGCATCATCTTTTTCTGTGTGTCACACAGCACCTTCAGTGCAGTGGCACAGGGTTGTCTTTTAGACTTCCTAAGCTTTAAATAACTTCTCTGGGACTGACTACCGTCTCCCAGAGCCTGTAAGGTTAAATTGACTTTACTAGTCTCTTTAAATTTACTGACCCAGCATACACTATCTTCCTATAGAGTGTTAGAGGGGTTGTTTAGCTTCCCCTGAGGCAAATCACTCATGTAATAGTAAATTGTTACGTTTTCCTACTTTAAATGGCTGGTGGCAGTGGTTTAGATCAAACTACCATGATTTTTCCCGACCGCTAAGAACGGTAATTAAAAATCGGGTCAGCCATGTTTTTCAATATGGCGCCCTAGACCTATCTGTAAAAACAGACTCTGGTCATCTTTTTTCGCCATTTCTTTTAGGAAAGTTCTTTCTTGTGTTTGTCTTTGCGCACCAAACCAAGTCTGGTCCCTTTGTTCGTTGGCCTTTGGCAGGCTTCAGTGCTGAAGCCCTCCTCTGGCGCCTGATTGTCTGGGGTGGACAGGATGTGAGGGAGGTGCTCGAAACTCCCTGTGCTTAGTCTCCTAAGAGACCAAAATGCACTCAGGCGTGAATGGCCGGCTGGCTTTCCGGCAAGGACAGTCACGCTGCTATGTGAGTGACAGCTAGGCTGGAATGAATGGGGGAAAACTGTTTAAAAGCAGGTCTCTGGGACTTGGAAAGCAGAGTCGACCACTGGAATGAAAAAAGGACTGCTGCAACTCCTGAATGGCTGGTGAAGCCCTGCTGCAGGTCCGAATTGCCTTAAACTCTGACGACAGAGAAGGCCTTCAAGGTTAACTTCTTCCCTTGAGTTTGGTGGGGACAACCAACTAGCAAGTCGCCAGGACACCATCCCCATCTGGTCGAATTTTCATCAGAGTGCTGTTGAAAACCGGATAGTCAGAGGGAAGGAAACCAGCTTGTGGACTTTAAGGCACTCACACCTTAAAATGACGTCTTTCTACAGCTTTTTGCCTCATCCCTGGGCAGTGCAGGAACCTCCCGACGTCTTCCTTCTTGTCCCCATGACTGAAGCTCAGGAACAGCGAGATCTGCTCGAACTGCCAGGAACAACTGCCTCAGCTACAGCTTTCTTCATTGACAAGGTACTGTGCAAACGCAGTCCGGAAATATTTTCGGCCAGCGAGAAAGTGCGTGAAACTTTCCTCAACTACGAAGGCTTGTACTTCCCTTAACATTCATCAAACTTTTCGCCTAGCCAAATCCTTTAAAAATCTGTGGCAAAGACTTAACCGTTATATCACAGAACTGTGCTATCCTATACAAAAGACTCTGAACCATTGATTGTGGCCCAGGCCTATTCAGAAGAATAGCTGGTTGTATTTAACTGAAACCCTTTGTCCTGCCTATGAATGTATTTGGGCTGTCTATTCTTATTACCTTGTATTTTCCCTCCTTTATTAAGTATCTGAAGTGTCATTTTGCTCCCACTTCATTTTGGAGCTAAACTTGTTCATTTACCTACCGGTTGGATTTTTGTGGTGTATTAGTGTGTGATATTGAGCTGCTTATGCTAGTCTAATGTTCTCTAACTGACTGAGTAAATAAATGTATATTCTTTTACCAAGAAACCTTGAGTAAGTGTATATTTGAATCACAGTATTTTTTGGTAACTTGTTCTACTGCTCACTTAAACTCTTGAGATAAGTATGGCTGCTCAGCCATCGCTACCACTTTACTGTGTAGTACTGGCTTGTACCAAAAGTGAAATTGTGCTTACACTTGTAGTCCTAATTGCCTGTAGTGTTCCCCAAGGGTACTGCAGGTGATTCTGCCTAACACTGGTGGCAGGGGTGGGATAAAGTATACTTTCTACATTTAGAGTGCTACTTTTACATGTGTTCAAATAATCCTCCCAAGGCTAAGCAACACTAGTAAAGCAATTGTTTTATCATGACTGACATGGAAAGCTACAGACAGGAGACCCTAGTGACTTTAACTGTTGCTCAATTGAGAGATATGTGTAAAGCTAGGAATTTCACTATAAAAGGCAAGAAGATTGAATTGATAGAAAAGTTGTTAGAATACCAAAGTCTTAGGAGTGGGTCTGAAACCCCCCACACCTGCAGCAAATGTGGAAAATGTTGATGAGGATGATAATATGTCAGAGCCCAGCTCTAATATTGTGGATGAGTTAGATGAGGTAGAAGCGTCTCAGAATGTAGGCCCTGTCTTACCTCTACCTGCTCATAGGCCTCATCCTTTTGACCACAGGGACCCCATCAGGTCCAAACCTATGTCCTGAATTAGTCTCACTTGAAAAGATGAGACTGGAGTTAGAATTTAAAAGAATCCAAGCTCAGACTGAAACAAAGCATCAGGAACATGTGCTCAGAGAAACGGAATTGAATCATGCACTTGAACTGAAACAGTTGTCTCTTGAAACTAGTTCTCTCCCAGAGTCCTCTAGGTCTTCCAGTCCTAAGAGGCCTTGCAAGCCCAAAGATGCAGTAAGTATGTATGAAGTTAAGCTTGATATTATGGATAGGTTGGCTGCTTTTGAATATAAGCATGGGATTCAAGGCATTACAGGGAATCAGTTGATTCCTTGGCTTTTTTCTAGGCTACCCCCTGTTGCAACTGATATGGTAATGGAGTTGGGGGATATAGACAGAAAGGAGTATGAAACTGTGAAGCTAGCTTTGATAGCTAGATTTGGGAAGATCCCTTCTCTGTAGCTTTAGAGGTTTAGAACCCTCAAAAAGCATGACGGTACCCTTTGGGCTACCTGGGTGACTGAATGTTTGAAAAACTTAGATGGATGGGTTAAGGGTTACAGAGTGAACACTTATGAAGGTATGATAAATCTGTTTATGTTGGAATCTATTTATGATGCCTGCTCGCCTGAGTTGAGACAGCACTTGGCTGACTCTAAGGAAATTGATCCAAAGAAGTTAGCAAGGGCTGCTGACTTGTGGGTTGCCAACAGGGCTACTCACAAGGATTATGGGGTAGCTCAGAAGAGGGATGAGGGGAAGCAGCACAAGAAAGATACCAAAGAGAATTCAAATACCTCCAATACAAAAGAGGGCCACAAACATAACAAGGGTAAGCCCCAAGGGAAACCAAATCAGGCTAGTGTACCTGCTGGTGACAAAACAGAAGGAGGTCAGAACAACTCCCCATTCATGGAGACATTTGGTAAATTTTATGCTTGTAGGTCAACTGACCATGTGGAAGGGTATCCCAGATGTAAAGGTAAACCTTCAGGGGCCCACACTGTCTCCTTAGCCTTCTCCCCAGTGGATGAAGTACCAATGGCAAGTGGAAACTTTTACTTACTGGCTGCGGAAACCATGAAAGTCTCAGCCAGTATTTCTTTAGTATCCCTGGGTCTGTGGGAACAGCAGAACCCAGATGTGTATAACTCTATTCCAGACAATACTAAGGAGTATTACAAAGACAGTGTTCTTGTGAATGGTCAGGAGATTCCTGCCATTAGAGACACTGGGGCCAGCATATCATTAGTTGATGAATCATTTTTCAAGGAACAGGATGTTGCTAAAGTACCAAAATACCTAACTGAGCTTGCTGGAGGCCCTGTCCAAATGCTTCCACAGTTACCAGCTCTCATCCAGTGTAATGATATGACTGTCAAAATACCTGTAAGTGTGCAGAGTGAAGTACCTGGGAGAGTCCTGTTGGGGAATGACTTAAAAACTCTTGGAGTTGTATCAAGGCCCCCCCCCCGGCCTCCCAGCAAAAGGAAGCAGGAGCAGACTAGGAAGGCCAGAGAGAGTACCTTAAGGGGCTCTCCAGAAGAGATTATTGAGGAAACTATAACTCCCAGTCCACAGGACTTACTGACTGCAATTTCTAAGGAGGAAAAGGGGCAACCTAACACTTCCAGGAAGAAACCAGCCAGCACTCCTGTGCTACCAACAAGGACATCCCTGAGAGGACTGTCCAAAGTCACACCTGTGACTCCTCCACCAGCTGAGGCTGAGTGTGTTGAACAACCTTGTGTGATTGAGTCAGCTGCTGAGGAATCAGAGCTGGAAGAGGACCTTGCTCCTGTTGGAGATCTGGATCCTGCAGACCATCCTGAGCTGCAGTCTTTACTGGCAGAAGGTGGACCCTGTAGGGCATACTTTAGCAGAGGTCAAAGAGAGTGTCCTACTCTTGAAGTTCTTCACCAACAGGCAGCTTCCCAGCTGGATGGGTAAGAGCCATGGAAGCATAGGTTGTACTGGGAAGATGGCCTCTTCTACAGTGAACCAACTGAGTCTATCCCAGTGGACCAAAGAAGACGTGTAGTGCCTCTTGAAAGCAGACTCCAGTTCCTACAGTTATCCCATGAGATACCTTTGGCTGGTCACTTAAGCTTTAAGAGGAACAAGGAAAGGCTCTCTCTATATTTCTACTGGCCTAAATTGGGGTCTGATGTTGATAAATTCTGTAGGAGCTGTCACACTTGCCAAACCTCTGGCAAGAGTGGAGCCAAGAATGTGGCACCCTTGGTGCCTCTCCCGGTGGTGGGAGTTCCTTTTGAGAGGGTAGGAATCGACATTGTTGGTCCCTTAGACCCTCCCACATCTTCAGGAAACAGGTTTATCCTGGTTGTAGTAGACCATGCTACTAGGTATCCTGAAGCAATACCTTTGAGAACTGTTACGGCTCAGGAGGTTGCTAAGGCCCTACTTGGTATTTTTACCAGAGTAGGTTTTCCTAAGGGGGTTATCTCTGACAGGGGATCCAATTTTATGTCCCACTACATGCAGGCCATGTGCAAAAACTGTGGAGTAACTTACAAGTTCTCAACTGCCTACCATCCTCAGATAAATGGATTGGTAGAGAGGTTCAACTGTACAATGAAGAGCATGATAGGTGCTTTAGAGGAACCCCTTAGAAGAAAGTTGGACATTCTACTGCCATGCCTTCTCTTTTCTTATAGAGAAGTCCCTCAGGAGTGAGTTGGATTTAGTCCCTTTGAACATCTTTATGGCCATCCAGTTAGAGGCCTCTTGGCCCTAATTAAGGAGGGGTTGGAGAGTGCTCCTTCCCCCAAGCCAGTGAGAGTCCCTGACTATGTGATAAGTCTCCGGAGGAGAATGTTACACATGATGGCAGAAGCATCAGATAACTTAAACGCAGGTCAGGCTCTGGTCAAACATTGGCATGACCAGAAGGCCAACATGGTTGAGTTTACTCAAGACCAGCAAGTTTTAGTTATGGTTCCTACAAGGCAGAGGGCCTTACAGGACTAGTGCATAGGACCCTTCAATGTTGTGGGTAAACTTGGATAGGTCAACTATCTGGTGAACTTAGGCAATCCTAAGGAGGCTCCCAGAGTCTTTCATACCAACCATCGAAAAGCTTATATCTCAAGACCAGAAGTGGGAGCTTTGCTTCTAGCTTCAGCTCAAGAGGAGGAGGAGAATGAACCTCTGCCTGACCTACTCAGAGGCCAGCCTTTAGATGAGAAAATAGAAGGAGTTAATCTCTCTTCTAATTTGACACCTAAACAACAGGAGGAGTGCAAGTTTCGGTTAAATCAGTTTGCCTCCCTGTTTTCACTATCACCAGGCTTGACCCCTTGGGGCCAGCATGATATTCAAATTGGTGACTGTTTACCAGTCGAAAACAGAGGTTAAAGGATGTCAGATCATGTAAGATCCCACATAAAGGAGGAGGTCAACAAGATGCTTAATCTCGGGGTAATAGAGCCCTCTACCAGTCCATGGTCTAGTCCAGTTGTTCTAGTACCAAAGGCAAGATCCAAGGAGTTGGGATTCTTTTTTTTTTTTTGGTTGGTTAAATTTTAATATAACCTTTCAAAACAAAGTTTTTTGTACAAATAATCATTAAAATGTAAATACAAGATACAATTTTTCATTATTTCGCATTACATTTGAGAAGTGCATTTATTCATTAGAAATTTTGAAAGTTTTGAGGGAGAGAATAACCCTATAAAACACCATCATCCGAATTTCAATAGGAATCACAATTCAGTAGTAAAAAATCAATATCTAATAGGTAAAAATTAATCACTACACAAATTTAATCAAGGATTAGGTTGTGAGTAGAACTGTGTTTAAAAATTGCATAGTAGCTATTCTTAATGAAATTTTAGGTGTAGCAAACAATTCGTACCATAATTCATCAGTAGAACGGGTTATATAATGTAGTTGTGTTAACTTATAGATGATAGTTTTCCTCTGCCTCTCCAAAGAAACACAAGATTAGTATGTGTTTAAGTGTCTCCTCCATCCCACCAATTTTACAGAATCGACAATACGATGCTTCAGCTTTAATTAGGCCTCTTCTTAGTAAGATTTGTTTTGCTGGCCATAGATTCATCCGGAATCTCAATGTTTGGTTTCTTAGTAGCGAAGAAGGACATTTTAGCAGATAGTCAGCTGCCTGCTGCTATTTTTTGTGACCAAACAGAGCTCTATCAAAATCTTTTAGTGCAAGACATCTCTGTTGAGTACGATTCCAATCAAGTTGATATAATTTTAGCTTAGCTCTATTTGGGTTGTTAAGTAGTAAATCCAATGATATGTTTGCTTCATTCATATCGGAGAAGACAGTATTTCTCCAATCTATCGGAAACATGTGTTGAGAGTGTAATAAATAGTCTGCCAGTATTGCTAGCAGATTGTTAGCCATCAGGCCCAGAAGGCATTTTCGGAAGAGACTGCATCTTTTCCAAGAGACTTGAATATGAATTGATAGGATACCCAACTCAAATCTCAAAAGAGCATTTGGAGTTGAGTTGGGAAGATTAAGAACTCTTTTCCAAAATTTGGCTTCAATTCTATTCCAGTACCCTTGGTTTTGTGGTAGCCATGATTCAGCCCCATAGGTAATAATGGGTATCACCTTTTGTTGGTAAAATGTTATAACATGGGCACATGAGAATTTACCAAACTTGGCTAATAATATCTTTGCTTGCGAAATTAGAGTTCCAAGTTTCCTATGGATGTTACTTTGTTGGGGCTTATTTGTAGGTGATGTGAGAAGATGGTTTCTGCACTCATCTATTACTGCGCCACAGGGAGTTCAGTATCAACCAACATCAATTTCTCTTAGTTCATCATATATTTATTTATTTGATCGCCCATAAGGATGACACGTGTTTCGGCACCCTACATGTGCCTTTTTCAAATCTGGGCATAGATTGTTTAATAAACTGTGTACAAGATAGCAAAAAATAATAATAAATAAACATAATTGTAAGACAATTTTTATGATATGTCAATAGAACAAATTCAGTATTCATATCAATCATATTATCAAGCATATGACCCAAATGAATTAGCAATTTTTACAGAAAAACAGCAAATCACAAGTTGGTTTCCACACAATCACAATTAAAACAAATCGAGTGTAAACAGAATCACAAGTTTGTATCCACATAATAACAATTAAAACAAATCAAGTGTAAATCCATTATGAAATAAATTAAACATACCATCATGGCGCCAGGTTGGGGTAATCGGACAAAAGAGAATATCGTGGAGGAAGGAGGAAGGGAAGGGAAACATTGTGATGAATAAGGGGGGGGAAGAAAATATAATAGACATAAGCTCAAGTTAGGTTAATTTTCATTTGCTAGTTTGACTTAATTTACATCCGCCTTAGAGATAGGGCTTACCTATCGTCGGAGTACAAATAGCTCACTTATGTCGTGTTGTCAGAAAGAGTCCCATCAGATTCACAAGCGCTGCACGCACTTAATCCATATAAGAGAAAACAATGGAAAAATATATTATTTTCCTGCGTACTGCAGAATTTCAGTCATAAGTCTACCATGTCAGGATCGGGTTTCCACTATTTCTACGTTCATTGTGGAATTTATGATATACAGATAATCGTTATTGAAAAGCGATTGGCAATAACTGTCAAAAAAGTACTCCTTGTTACATACATATCTCGTATTGCACATGTATTTGTGTGTGCATTCGTAAAGTGATTGTCGTCACAAAACATAGCGGCAACTGGAAGCCTGCCTGTTTTCTGCGGACCCTGTCTGTTTTCTGCGGACCTTCTTTCAATTGGGAGGCTAACAGGGTGGGCTTGCACCGGCCCTCGGGGCTTACTTCAAAATTTAGGTTTATGCTTCAAGCGTCGAGTTCTACTGTGAGCGCTCTCGGGCAGCCATGAAGTGTTTATATAATGTTGTCCAGGCAACTGGAATGTCCTTCTTCTATTTCCATCATGATACGGCTGTCGGCCATATTTTGGGAATGATGACTCTTCAGGAGTCTATACTACGTTAAGTCACAGGCTATTCTTTCCAGTCTAAGCCTGTTAGTTAACCAAAAAATATTTCTTGTCATTTTGAATTCAAAAAGAGAAAAACAACCTACGGGCTCAAGGGTGAAAAAGTTCTTTTCCAAAATTACAAATATTGTCCCACTGGCAATGTTACGTATAATTGGGGAGCCCTGTTCCCAGAGCTGCATGGGAAATGTAGTTTTTCCCATGGGGGAGTCCAATGTATCCCATTACAATTCATATAATGAGCTTTAAATAGGTTCTCTAAAAACACTAGGCGTTTCATAAGCTATATAATTTCTCATCGAGGATGATTGTACATGTTTCCATGTTTGTTTGAATCAATTTACGCATGTTAGTGAGTTTGTCATTTCTAAAACCGCTGCTCACGGCTTCATGTATCTTGTATATTAATGGAAAATATACCACATACAATAAATTAGTCATTCCCTAGTGTTACTCGTTATCATGATAGTAATGTCATGTCTCGTATATATAAATTCATGCAGTTGGAGACCTTTGGGGCACTCATGATTATAACTGTACATTGCAGTAGGTACAAGTCAGTCTAGACATTTCGTTTTCTACAAAAAGTTGGACATTTCATTGTCCGTGTTCAGGCCATTTTCTATACATCTAAAGTAGTTTATAAGCTTAGCTTCTTTCTGTCGTAATAGCAGCTCTTGAGCTTATGTCTATTATATTTTCTTTCCCCCCCTTATTTATCACAATGTTTCCCTTCTCTTCCTCCTCCCTCCACGATATTCTCTTATGTCCGATTACCCCAACTGGGCGCCATGATGGTATGTTTAATTTATTTCATAATGGATTTACACTTGATTTGTTTTAATTGTTATTATGTGGATACAAACTTGTGATTCTGTTTACACTCGATTTGTTTTCATTGTGATTGTGTGGAAAAAAACTTGTGATTAGCTGTTTTTCTATAAAAATTGCTAATTCATTTGGGTCATATGCTTGATAATATGATTGATATGAATACTGAATTTGTTCTTTTGACATATCATAAAAATTGTCTTACAATTATGTTTATTTATTATTATTTTTTGCTATCTTGTACACAGTTCATTAAACAATCTATGCCCAGATTTGAAAAAGGCACATGTAGGGTGCCGAAACACGTGTCATCCTTATGGGCGATCAAATAAATAAATATATGATGAACTAAGAGAAATCGATGTTGGTTGATACTGAACTCCCTGTGGCGCAGTACTAGATGAGTGCAGAAACCACCTTCTCACTTACTACAAACGGAGTAGGGCAACTCTGTGTCTTCGTTCTCTGCACGCATCAGTGCGACACTGTAATACTATTATGTTGTATCAAGTCACGGAGGTCTAAGAGTGACTATAAAAAAGTTCCCCAAGTCATATTATATTATTTGTAGGTGAGTTGATAAATATAACACAGAGATATTTGTATTCGTTAACCAGAGCTATTTTTTGATTATGTAGATACCAATCATAGTGTTTCTGATGTTTCAAATTATTATTGTCTAGTTTCATGACTTGCGTTTTCTCTAAATTGAGGGTTAAATTATTTTTGATGATAAAAAGTTCCAGTTGCTTAAGTAGCATCTGTAGGCCACTTGGTGTCTGTGATAGGAGAACTAAGTCATCCGCATAGAAAAGCCATGCAATGGCCTGCTTGCCTATCTTAGGTGCATCGTTTATTACTTTCAAAAACTCAATGCCTAGGTCAAAAATAACCAAATTGAATAGGGTTAAGGCAAGAATGCAGCCTTGTTTAAGGCCGCATTTAGTGTGAATGGTTTCTGATAGTAGCCCATCCAAGTTTAATTTGACCTCCATTATAGTGTTGGTATGAAGGACAGCTTTCAAGGAAATGAGAGAACGCGGGCAACCAAAACTCAGCAATTTGCTATACAATAATTGCTGGTCCACCGAGTCAAAGGCAACACGAAATCAACAACGGCCAAATAAAGAGGTTGATGTTTTGTTGCGTAGGCTGATTTGATGACGTTAAGCGTGGTGATGTTAATAGCAGCACCTAAACCCGCAAAAAAACAGTCTGAAAGGGATCTCGTCGATTTTCATTATTGGCCCAGATGTTGAGATCTCTTAGAATGATTCGAGTGTAAATTTTCCCCGGAGCATCAAGAAGTGCTATTGGACGATAGCTTGCTGGATTTGTGCAATCCCCTTTTTTACATATAGGGACTATCACAGCTTGGCACCAAGATGGAGGGATACTTTGCTTTATCTGAATGGAAAGAAATATGGTGTACAAAATGCTGGCCCACAGTTCCGGATTTTGTTTAAGGGTGTAATTTGATAAGCCATCTGGCCCTGGGGCTCTAGATGAACTAGCTCTATTTTTGTAATACAACACATCATCTTGATCAAATTTGAGAGAGAAGGAAGAACTAACCGGCTCCAGCTGCAAATGAGCACAGGTATTTTGTGGAAGATTGTACATGTTTGTGAAATAATCGACCCAACTTTTTTCAGGTACACCAATAGTTTGCGATGAAAGTTGAGAGCACCTTGTGCCTATGTTGATTAACTTTCAAATTTGAGAGGTGTTTTTACTCTGCGCCACATGCAGCCACCATTCACCATCCTTTTGAAACATTTTTGCTTTGTGTGCCTGTATCCAATTTTTGTAATTGGTCTTCAACTTGCGCAGGGCAGAGTCTCGATATTTTGGCGAAAGAAGTATAGCCTGTCTTTTCTGTTTACGAAATACGGACTTTCTAAGTCTGACCGATTGATCAAATGCATGAGTAGGACGGATGTTATTAAATATTTTACCACTAGATATATTGGGGGATGCAAATAGATGCATTCTATCATAATATTCCAAAGGAGCGTATGCCTTCTCTACAAGAAGGCGATGATCATTCTCTAGATCTTTACTAAACGCTTCTAAGTCAGGACTAGACCAATGTAATCTTTTTTTTTGAGAGTTTACATTCAGATTTTTCAGTTGTTGCTGTTGTGCTTGTGTTTCACTCTGAGCATGAACTGTAATTTCCATTTTCAACATCAAGTGATCACTAGATGTAGTAGGCAAAATGATGAACTTAGATATTTTGCTAAGAGCTTTCTGTCTACATACACAAAGTCAATGGTTGCTTTGTGTGCTCCACTTGTCCAAGTGTGAGAGGGTGGAATATCAATTTTGAGAGCACCATTCAACATTATTAAATCCCATGTGTCCACAAAATGAAGCCATTGAATGACCCGTTCAGAATTTCCTTTTTTAGATGGCATCAAGAGATGAATGTTCAAATCTCCTGCAAGTATTACATGTGCAATATTAATGTTGGCAGCTATCATTTCCATGATTGTGTTAAAGATAGATGTAAGAATAGCCACAGGGTTCCAAAAAAAATTAACTATCGCAATTATTACACTTTGAAACGAGATTATAGAACATTGCATAAAGGAGTTCGGAGAGGGCCATTCAGCTACATTAATTACAGTGGAGATGTTAGAGATTGTCGCTAGGCCAGACATTGGTCTACCTTTTTGGCCTTTCAACGCAGGGACCAAGTGAATGTGGTGATTGTCCCAGGAGGGTGGCATCACCATCCAAGTTTCTTGTAGTAGCACTACATCAAAATTTGTTAAAAGGCACTTCGAGTTGTTCAGTAGATGTTTGTATCCTCTAGAGTTCCAGCTCATAATTGCGATTTTATGTGTCAAGGGACATAATTCATCAAAAGCTAGTTATGCATTCTTACAGCAGCAACATTTATCGGGTTGTATTACAGATGTTATATTTTCTCTTGGAAGAGTTGTGATAGTTTGTCCTACATCCCCAGCTCCCTTAGACTGTTGTGGACTCTCAATTAGAGGACTTTCAACAGTTGTGGGAATTAAGCTAAACCTAAGGTCAAAAAGAGAGGATCTGGCAGACCAAATCATATTAAGAATCGCACGAGATCTAATCCAAAGACAGGATACAGTTGAGTCATTATCATCAGGGAATTAAACCCAATCAATGTCTCCTGAAGTAAGATCTTCCAATACCGAAATATC
Organism: Ambystoma mexicanum; assembly: GCF_040938575.1. Taxonomy (NCBI): domain Eukaryota; kingdom Metazoa; phylum Chordata; class Amphibia; order Caudata; family Ambystomatidae; genus Ambystoma; species Ambystoma mexicanum. The sequence continues at coordinate 398,883,300 of NC_090940.1, read as the reverse complement.
AGAAAATATTTCCATGATACTTTTCCTATTCATGGTATACTTTGGAAGAGAGCCACCTCGACAGCTAAGAAATATGGAGTATAGTTGAGGGGTCTTTTTATTCTTAGTGCTAAATGTTGTTGGACTCTCTTTTTTGCTGCATTGTACCTCTGATAAGGAGTTGGATTTCTCAGTCTCCACTGGTAATTTAAATGAGACATTCTTTAAGCGCATTATCTGATCTACAGTTGGTAAGGGGTCATGGGTAGAGCCACACATAAATGATTTCATGGCAGATTTGAGCCTCTTTTGTTCTGAGGTTAGTGCAACTAGACAGTCTTTGATTGAGGATAAAATATCATTCTGCATTTTCACTTGTTGCACCGGTGTATCTACTTTAGTAGGTACATTTTTAATGCCTGAGGCATTCACCTCACACACGAATGGTAGGGTGATTAATTTGTCACTTGTTAGTTTCATCAGCGGATGAGACACTGCTGATACTGGATGGAATTGACTCATATAGTCATCTACAGCTTTCCTAAGTTCTTTGCGAGTATGTAAGGAATCAGAGTTATCAGAGTTATTCTCAGCAGAGCCCCTTAGCAAAGCTATCAAATGAGCCTCAGAGGGTAAGTTTGTCGAGCTATTTTCACATTCCTCTACGGCCTGAACTAGCTCATCCAAAGGAGTGTGACTCAAATCTGTTTGCGGCTGGTTCGGCACGTCTTTCACACTTTTTTTCTTTTCTTGAACTAAATTAGAATATTTTTTTGTTATAGCATTAGATGTTAATATCGAGCCACTCGCTACCTTCGAAAGAGATTTAAAAAACTGTTTTCGAGTGGCTAGTGGATGGCATTTTTTTAGATTTCTGATTTTTTGATTTTTTCAGATTCCTAGTAGGTTTCAATGTATGTTTTTTGGAATTTTTTGCAAAAATTGTGTACACTTCTTTAGATGATTGTGCACATTGCACTATTAATGGTATCTCAGCTAAAGTGGATGCAGGTAGTTCATTGGTGGACATCGAAGGGAGCACAATTGCTGCCTCCAGTGTTTCTACAGATGTCTCACATATGATGCCCTCAACAAAGGGAATTGCAGACTCTAAAGATTGTATTGTTTTTTCCATTGAGCATGGACCACATTGAGAGCGAAACTGCTCAATTGTCAGTTTTAGCATAGAGATAATCTCTGGTATCTGGGTTAGTGGTGGTAAGACAACTCCATCATCAAACGCTTGCCTCTGTGCCAAAGAATCAGTAATTGTCTTTTGCCAGATAATACTAATTCTCAGATTATCAACGATAGTATTTACTTTGGAATCAAGAACTTCAAATAATTTGGCAAGAGATATTATAGCAATATTCATTACTTCAAGTGTTATCAACGGGGATTTCTTTAACGAAGGTCCTCTATTTATTACAGAATTATTTCGATTTGGCCTTCTTGGAGTAGGCGGAATGAATGATATAGAGGTCACAGATTCAGATATACTTTAATTCCGGAACAGAATAGTAGATTTAGACAAGATCGTGATCATTTTCTCTAGCTGAGAAGCAAGCATTTGTCGAATGAAGATCAATAATAGCCTCATCAGCTACAACAATAATGCTTTTGGACTTATTTGATGGAGGCACAGCATTGCCTGTGCGAGCATTTTGTAAAATCATGGTGTCAGATAATGAGATATTACATGGTTGTTCACAACCTTCATTATTGTCATTTGGATCTAGTGCTGTTGGTGAGCTCATTAGGGGTTGTTTGATAATCAAGCATTCTTGAATATCTGGGACCGGTTGAGCCTCAACATTTGATACACTTAAATTTGTTAATTCTGGCAGGTTTGCCGTCAAACGACTAGTGCACGATGTTCGAAACCCAAAGTCTCTAATTTCACCAGCCGGGGTGTTACAACGGCTGCATTTTTTCCCAGCTCGTTTGTCTGATTGTGGGCCTTTAGTAAGGAAACGAGATGGTTTTGGAGTTACAGGATCACAAAATGCGCATAGCAGTGCAGGACAGGGCATGCCGTGCACAAAGTGTAAGGTTTGCCTCTTTTGTCAGCCAAAGCGTCAACAGAGCTTTTAAAAATAGAACTCAACTGTACAACAGATAGCTAGAAAAGTATTAAATCGTGAATAATATCATAAAATATGTCCTTTCATTATTGATAAAAGTTCATGAAAACGATATTAGTCCCATTAATTAAGATAGAACAGAGAAAGTGTCAAGTCTAAGGTTAAGGAACGCCCGACAGCTGAAGGAGCTGCCAGAGTCCGACTCTCCCCCCTTACCCTATGGACTCAGTACGTATGCGGCAGATCAAATAGCAATTTAGAACCTCAGTCTGGTCTACTCACAGGATTGGAGCACAGGCACAGATCACAGCCTAACAGCACAACAGCGGTTCCAGCCCTTACTGCCTCCAGGGCTTAACGCCACAAGGGTGGGTGTGCCGTAGTGAAATACTTCCTGTAGGGTCACGTGATCCGTCACGTTACCGTGTAGAGAACCGGCCCTCCTGGGAACGATTCAACAGCAAGAGCGGATGCTCGCAGTGCTGCGTGGGGGCAAGATCAGCTGGTGAGCTCTTTACAAAAAACAGTTCAGCACACGCTTCAGTCAGAGCAATTCAGCGCCCCAAGGCTGTGTGTGCCATAGTGAAATACTTCCTGTGGGGTCACGTGATCCGTCATGTGACCGTGTAGAGAACCGCCCCTCCTGGGAACGATTCAACAGCAAGAGCGGATGCTCGCAGTGCTGCGTGGGGGCAAGATCAGCTGGTGAGCTCTTTACAAAAAACAGTTCAGCACACGCTTCAGTCGGAGCAATTCAGCGCCCCAAGGCTGTGTGTACCGTAGTGAAATACCTCCTGTAGGGTCACGTGATTCGTCACGTGACCGTGTAGAGAACCGCCCCTCCTGGGAACAATTCAACAGCAAGAGCGGATGCTCGCAGTGCTGTGTGGGGGCAAGATCAGCTGGTGAGCTCTTTACAAAAAACAGTTCAGCACACGCTTCATTTGGAGCAATTCAGGAGTCGGGATTCTGTGTGGACTGTAGAGCTCTTAATGCAGTCACCAAGACTGATGCCCTCCCTTTAGCAAGGACAGATGAACTGGTGGATAAACTTGGTTCAGCCAAGTACCCCAGTACATTTCACCTCACTTCAGGCTATTGGCAAATAGCAGTGACAGACCATGCCAAGGAGAAAACTGCATTATCCACCCCAGCAGGCCTCTACCAGTTTAAAGTAATGCCTTTTGGACTAAGAATGCACCTGCTACATTCTAAAGGATGGTTAATCAAGTTCTGAAAGAGATGGAGGACTTCTGCATGGCATACTTGGATGACATTGCAGTGTTCAGTCCTAATTGGAAAGAACATGTTGACCACTTAGGATATGCTTTGAAGGCTCTTGAGCAGGCACATCTGACCATAAAGGCTAGTAAATGTCAAATTGGTCAGAGTAAAGTGGTCTACCTTGGACATGAAGTAGGAGGAGGTGAAATCAGGCCAATGACTAGCAAAGTACAAACAGTACAAAACTGGGCCACCCCTACTACTCAAACCCAAGTGAGAGCCTTCCTTCCTAGGCCTCACTGGGTACTATAGGAACTTCATAGAGAACTATGGGACCATAGCTTCTTCCTTGAATGTGATCTCCTCTCCCAAATTCCCTAAGAAGGTCAGGTGGAATGAGGAGTGCACTGAAGCATTTGAAGGCCTAAAGAAAGCCGTTGTCAAGCTCCAGTCCTAATAGCTCCTGACTATAACCAAACCTTCATTGTGCAGACAGATTCAAATACAGGTGTAGGTGCAGTCCTTAGTCAACTGGATGAGAAAGGTAGGGAGCACCCCTTTTGCTTCATCAGCAGGAAGCTGAAGGAACCAGAAACAATGTGGGCAACCCTAGAGTGTGAGTGCTTTGCTATTGTGTGGTCACTGAAGAAGTTTAGGCCATACTTGTATGGATCTACTTTTGTGATTCAGACTGACCACCAACCCTTGAGATGGTTGATGCAAATGAAAGGGGAAAACCCAAAACTACTGAGATTATCAATCAGCCTGCAAGGGTTTGATTTTACCACTAAACACAGGTCTGGGTGTCACCACCAAAATGCTGATGGTCTCTCCAGGATGTTTGACCGACTGGAGCAGAGGCGTTGCTAGGGGGGGGCTAAGGGGGCTATAGCCCCTGGTCTTTTGGTTGTAGCCCCGGATAGAATCTCAGGAGCTACAGCCAAAAGGCTTGCTAGCCCCCAGTCCCAACAGTTCCGACATTAGCGTAGCCCCGGGTCTTTTCCAGACCTAGCAACACCCCTGGACTGGAGTAAGGAGATTCATCCAGGAGTGGATTAAATCCTCCTGTCCCTTAGTCTAGAGGGGACAAGTGTTAGGGAGAATTCTCAATATGTGCTAATTTCCCTTACTTTTTGAGACCCCCAGCAACTTTGCTGGACTTCTAGGATTTGATTCTTTTACCTGTAAAGAGTGTGAGCCTTTTTTCCCACTCTTTCATGTATTTTGATGTGTTTTACTTTTGTGTTCTTTGGTTATGGAGTTTTAAAACAACTCCATAGGCATCATATTTTTCTGTGTGTCACGCAGCACCTTCAGTACAGTGGCACAGGGTTGTCTTTCAGTCTTCCCAAGGTTTAAATACCTTCTGTGGGACTGACTACCATCTCCCAGAGCCTGTAAAGTTAAATTGACTTTACTAGTCTCTTTAAATGTACTGACCCAGCACACACTATCTTCCTATAGAGTGCTGGAGGGGTTGCTTAGCTTCCCCTGAGCCAAACACTCATGTAACAGTAAAATGTTACCTTTTTCTACTTTAATTGGCTGGTGGCAGTGGTTTAGATCAAACTACCATGATTTTTCCCGACCGCTAACAACGGTATCTAAAAATCGGGTCAGCCATGCTTTTCAATATGGTGCCCCAGACCTATCTGTAAAAACAGACTACAGTCATCTTTTTTCGCCATTTCTTTTAGGAAAGGTCCTTCTTGTGTTTGTCTATGCGCGCCAAACCAGGTTTGGTCCCTTTGTTCGTTGGCCTTTGGCGGGCTTCAGTGCTGAAGCCCTCCACTGGCGCCTGAGTGTCTGGGGTGGACAGGATGTGAGGGAGGTGCCCGAAACTCCATGTCCTAGGAGACCTGAATGCACTCTGGCATGATTGGCCGGCTGGCTATCCAGCAAGGACAGCCACGCTGCTGTGTGAGTGACAGCCAGGCTGGAATTAATGGGGGAAAACTGTTTAAAAGCAGTTCTCTGGGACTTGGAAAGCAGAGTCGACCACTGGAACGAAAGAACCGAAGAGGAGAGGAAGGAAGAGGACTGCTGGAACTCCCGGACGACTGGCGAAGCCCTGCTGCAGGTTCGAATTGCCTGAAACTCTGACGACAGACAAGCCCTTCAAGGTTACCTTCTTCCCTTGAGTTTGGTGGGAACAACCAACTCGCAAGCCACCTCGACACCGTCACCATCTGGTCGAATTTTCATCAGAGTGCTGTTGAAAACCGGATAGCCAGAGAGAAGGAAACCAGCTCGTGGACTTTAAGGCACTCACACCTTAAACCGACATCTTGCTACAGTTTTTGGCCTCATCACTGGGCAGTGCAGGAACCTCCCAATGTCCTCCTTCTTGTCCCCACGACTGAAGCTCAGGAACAGTGAGATCTGCTCGAACTGCCAGGAACAACTGCCTCAGCTACAGCTTTCTTCATTGACAAGGTACTGTGCAAACGCAGTCCGGAAATCTTCTCGGCCATCGAGAAAGTGTGTGAAACTTTCCTCAACTACGAAGGCTTGTCCTTCCCTTAACATTCATCAAACTTTTTGCCTAGCCAAATCCTTTAAAAAAATCTGTGGCAAAGACTTAACCGTTATATACCAGAACTGTGCTATCCTATATAAAAGACTTGGCCCAGGCCTATTGAGAAGACTTGCTGGTTGTATTTAACTGAAACCCTTTGCCCTGCCTATGAATGTATTTGGGCTGTCTATTCTTAGAACCTTGTCTTTTCCCTCCTTCATTAAGTATCTGAAGTGCCATTTTGCTACCACTTTATTTTGGAGCTACACTTGTTCATTTACTTACCGATTGGATTTTTGTGTGTATTAGTGTGTGATATTAAGCTTCTTATGCTAGTGTAATGTTCTCCTGACTGTGTAAATAAATGTATATTCTTTTACCAAGAAACCTTGAGTAAGTGTATATTTCAATCACTGTATTTGTTGGTCCTTTGTGTAACTTGTTCTAATGCTCACTTAAACTCTTGAGATAAGTCTGGCTGCTCAGCCATCGCTACCACTTTACTGTGTAGTACAGGCTTGTACCAAAGGTACCAAAGGTGAAATTGTGCTTACACTTGTAGTCCTAATTGCCTGTAGTGTTCCCCAATGGTACTGCAGGTGATTCTGCCTAACAACAACTTTCCGATAACAACTGTTGTCTTGTGCTTTTCCAAATGTACCTTCTCCAGGGGTGGGTGGGATTTGGGCAAACAAGAAGCTGAGTCTGCGAACAGAGTCCAGCACACACAGGCCACAGTTTTTTCTGCAGGCTGCATCAGCAGCCTTGTCTTTATAGGGCAAATATGCCCAGAGGCCATCATATGCCCCTGGCCCCTGGGCACCAGGAAGGCCAGCATGTGTGGGCAGCCACTTAGCAAATAGGCTCGTGGCTTCCCGCTTTTCCCCTCATCTTTTGTGTTATTGTTCTCTCCCTCTTTGAAGAAAAGGGAGAAGAACACTGCTGCCGAGGTGCTGGCGCCTACCACACGTTAGCACCTTTGCTGTCTGGGTCCCCTTCCTGTCAGGCTCTCCTTTGTGATGCCTGGTTTCTGCTAGAGGACCACCAAAAAGGGAAAAAGGGGGGGGGCAGGAGGGGAGGCTCGCCTTATGGCTGACCTTTCGTTCCCTCCTATTCTCCCCTCTCTGTCTCGGCGTGGACTGCTCCCCAAGCTTAAGGGCCCGTACCCTTTAGCTTCATCGGGGTGCCCCCACATTTTGCGGCACTAAACACAAGTGCTCACGACTGCTCACACTTCTCACAAGGTACAACTGTGGGCAACTGCCGACACCGCTGCCGCCCCGCTACCTATTTACCTACCTCAATTTGGCATTTGCTTTGTCACCTTCTTTTGTAGAGAATTTGTGCTGCTTCAGAACTTCCAGTCCAGCGGTGATTGTTATGGGTCAATCTAAATCGCTTTACTCCTTGGTGCTCTTACAATAGATATTTTATATCTTTTATTGAAGTTTTTCTTTGCAATTCCAATAAATCTCCTTTCCATTCTCATTAACCATATGCTATGGTTGTCATACACAACCCAAGAAATACTGCACAAATTAAGGAAAACCAATAGGATCTGTCCCTCACTTGGCAGTTAGAAGAAACAGTTATAAAACATTTGGGAAGCTCGATGTATTGTTTAAATTGTAAACATTAAAATATAAAATGATTGTTTGGAGTGTGGACATTTGTCTGGTGCTGGCCGGTATTGTGGATGCTAGCACTATATCTGAGCCTCAAAGGAACTTCCCATTTGGTATGAATTGCGTCATGAGATTCTTACTGGTGTGTACTTTAAGTTTGTATTGCAATTATTTAACAGAAGGCAACCATTTAACAACCTTTACTTGGGATGCTGTGAGGCAATTGGCTGCAGTTTCCTATTTGCAGCCCTGCCTTGTCTAAAGCCCAGGCCAGACCTACTCGCAGGCAGGTCCATCCCACAGTGCAGCCCAGCTTGCAGCTAATCCACCCATCAAACTTTGCAGGCAGCTTTTTCCACATCGCCTCTACGTCCACAGCGCAACCCTTTCGGCATTACCCAAATTGACCTTTTACAATTGACCCTTTGTCCTAATTGACGGTTTATAGTGAACATTTCGAAACCAATAATGTCGAAAGTCATTTTTTCGAAAAAAAAATGTCGAAAAAAGAAATGTCGAATTTTTTTTTAATGCATTTTTTTTTCGAAATGGGGGGGTTCCCCCCAACCCCCCCTTTTTTAATTTTTTTTGTTTTGTTTTACTCATTTTTTTATCCCAAACCCCAAAATAAATATATAATTTTAAAAAATGGAATTCGACATTTTTTTTTTTGACATTTTTTCGAAAAAATTGTCATTCGACATTATCTTTTCGAAAAAATGACCGACCACCCTAATTGACCTAATTATAGTGGCCCTAAATAACCTTCTGCACAATTGACCTTTATATTATTTTAGTTATTTTATATATGTATTGGGTTGATTTTGGATTCTAAATAATATAAGGGGATTGGATGGGGTGGTTGCTGGGGGGGTTTGGATTGGTGGGGGGGGGTTGTGGTGGATTCCCCCCGCATATATATGTTCTTATTGACCTTTTAAATTAGGTCAATTCTCCCGAAGGTCAATTCTCCCAAGGTCAATTGTGAAAAGGTCAATTAGTATACAACCACCCTTTCTACTACCCATCTGACCCTTCATCTCTGCACTAACTTGTGCTGGCTCCCCCGTTCCTATCTAGAGCTACATTCACCAAACATACCGTTTTGGCATTTGTTCATGCATGGGATAAGCATTTGCCAAGCACTGCCATAGTGATACCACCTGATCATAAGATGGCAACAGCTAGAAATCGTGTGAGTACATGGACATATGATTTCGGGGCCTGGCAAATGGCAACGCTTGTTGTATATTGACGTTGAATCATAGAGCTTGTTTGACTCCAAATTAGTTATTCTACTCACCTGCTTTAACGTTCATTGCCTCCCTTTCTCCCTCCTGAACAGACATATATATAAAAAAATAAAAAATGGGATAGCTTCATAACCCCCATTTATTGATTTTGACAAATTATTACAAAATTGCCAGAAATATTGTTACACAAGTGAGAGAGAGATGGAATGGGGGTTCTGAACTGAGAATATCTGGTCGGAATGAGACTGCCAAATCACTAAAATCTGTTTTTCCAAACCCCTCAGTCGTGCTGCCCAATGAGAGGTTCCCTAACAATATTTGCTGCAATCAGCAGCTTTGTAAGAAGCAAATCGGGTGCAGGGCATACCATTTTTCAGCAGAACAGTGAGTTCATATTGGGCTATTTTGGGTTATTTTCGCAGGCACATAGGTTATTTCTGGGCTACTTTTGAGGCAGATCTTTTTTGTCCTACCTAGGCTGCCTTTCTACACCCATCCACCTCACGGCCACTCTCTCTCTACACCCACCCACCCTACCCCCATCCGGTGCTTAATTTGTAAACAAATAAGTCCCAGGCTCAAATATTTTCCAAAACACCCAGGACATGTCAGGATGGGCAGCACCCTGCCCACTGTCGCCACCCCACCTGGCTGCTAACCATGCTTTCAACATATATGGGGTTAAAGCTGCAACTCCCAAGAGTTTATTGTGGTTGACAGATGTAAACACTATGGTATATGTGTGATTTACAAATGCCATTGCATACTTGTCATGTCTTGACATGAGACACATGTTTAAGTGTGCCTTTAAACATAATCATCATTTATATTCAGCACTGATTCTATAGGTGTTTATTATATGACTGGAAGTTGAAATAATAAATGAGCCAAAACACCACATTATAATAATAAGTGCCGGGGCTCAGAAATAAGTGCCAGGGATGAGCCCTGGCAAACACCCCCACAAATTAAACACTGGCCATTACGTGTGCTGGTTGGGTTTTGTTTGGGCTATTTTGGGATACTTTTCACAAGTCCTCCAGAGGCAGCTTTGTTCCTCATGTTTTTTGCCCCAACCAAAGACCATCACCCAACAACCCCACCCCCACTCTCTCTAAACCCACCCACTCACACACCTCTACCCACCCTACCCCCACCCTCTCACCTTACCCCCTCCCACTCTACTCCCACCCACCCAATCCCCACCCTCTCTACCCTCACCCACCCAATCCCACTCTCTCTACCCCCACCCATCCACCCTAACCACATCAGTCTACCACCACCTACACACCCAACCACACCCTCCCTACCCACACCCTACCACCACTCTTTCTTCCCTCACAAACCCACCCTACCCTAACTCTCTCTACATCCACCCACCGCAGGCTGGCTCTCTCTATCCCAATTCACCCTACCCCGCATTCTCTATACCCACCCAACATACCTCACTTTCGCTACCAAGTACCCCCACTCTTTCTACACACTCCGGCCCACCCTACCCAACTCTCTCTACCTCAATCTTCCCACCCACCCTACCCCCAATCTCTCTACCCCCACCGACCCAAACTACCCTACCCCCACTCTCTATATCCCACCCACCCTACCTCCACTCTCGCTACCCCACCCATCCACACTACCTCAACTCTCTTTATCTCCACCTACCTACCCTACCCTCACTATCTCTAACCCCACCCAATCACCCTACCCCCACTTTCTCTGCCACCACCCACCCACCCTGCCTCCTCTCTCTCTACCCCACCCACTACCTTGCCTCCAGTATCTACCCCAGCCACCCTAACTGGCCTCTCTCTACCCCAGCCACCCTCCCTCCACTCTCTGTATCCCTCACCCACCCTACCCACACTCTATCTAGCCCGTACCACTGACACTACCTTCTCTCCCTACCGTACTCCCACACTCTCTAACCCCACCCACCCGCCCTAGCTCCACCCTCTCTACCCCCACCCTCTGTACCCAAAAATTACCCTCACTAAAACCACGCTCTCTACCCCACCCACACTACCACCACCCTCTCTACCCCACCTTACCCCCGTTATCTCTATCCCACCCACCCTACCCTCACTCTCCCTACCCCATCCATCTTACCCCAACTCTCTCTACCCCCACCCACACTACCCCTACTCTCTCTATGCCCAGCCACCCTCTCTACCTCCACACTCTCTACCCCTCAACCCACTCAACCCCGCACTCTCTCTACCCCACCTTCCCACTCTACCCCCCACTCTCTCTAGCCACACCCACCCACTCTATCCCCACTCTGTCTACCCCCAGCCACCCACTCTACCCCTCACTCTCTCTACCCCCACCCAGCCACTCTACCCCCACTCTCTCTACCCCAACCCACTCACCCATACTACCCCCAGTCTCTCTACCCCACCCCACTTAACTCTCTCTACAACCCACCCATCCACTCCCACTCTCTACCCCCTCTGATCCTTCCTCTCACATTCTCACTTTATTTCTTACACTCTCACTCCCAACCTTTCTCGCTCATATTTCCTCTTGCGCATCATCGATGGTATCCTCTCTCAATCGGTTCCTCCCTCGCTCTATTCTCCTTCTCTTGCACAACTGCGCCCCTTACTGCATTCTCCTTTGAACCCTTGCACTCTCATCCTTGCACCTTAGTGCCTATAAATGCAAAATGCAAAGAGGAGCAGTAAAAGACAAAACTATTGGCTTTGCTGTACTTGTTTTTTACCTCTCTCAGACCAACATAAACCCGATCCTTCTCTATCGCTCCTGACTTTTTCCTCTGTCCAATAGGACAGGATGTTGTGCAGCTGTTGTCGGTCACGCTGCAGGTACATGGTACTGTGGCTCCGTTACATGCACTGTACAGTAGGTCCCCCTGTTATGGGTCCCTATTAAACAGTGCTGCTGTTGTGGGCTGCAGAGGCGCCAGAGCAACGTCCGCAGGCCTTGGGCAACGCTGCAAGCCGTGCTGTTCCGGGCTCTCCCAGCAGACCCTGGTGACCTGCTGGAATTTAGGGGATTGGCGGGAAAGCAGATGGTTGGCTGTGCTGTTGCAGCACAGCATCAACAATTCACATTGTTTGTCATACTCACGGCAAGAGGAGGCTCCTTCACTCCTCCCAATTGTTTTGTGAACACGCGCGAGGAGTAGCATCCAGTTTCTGGAGGTTGCCTAGGGAACCAAACAAAGCTGGAACGAAATGTCGTAAAGCTGGTCTGCCATTGAAGAAATAGCAAGCATCAATAGTTCCTTGCGTTAGTTCTATTCTGTGGGCTGTGCTCGGGCAGCAGCATATTCTAAAGCAATGGAGGGGAGATAATGTACTCATTGTCGCGCCTAGAAGCACGCGTGCACAGGCACGTTATAAATGGCTTTTCTTTTTTTTAACATATTTTATTATAATTTTAACATTAATGACAGAAATAAGAACAAATGATACATTAAAGAGTGATAATCAGAAAAAGTACAAGCCATTGTTTTACATGAAAAGATAACATTCAGAATCTGCGGAATATACAAAAAGAAAACACCATATTTACAGAAATCTAACATGGTAAATGAGAATAGAACAAGGGGTGTGAGAGAAGCAAGAGAACATTAATAAATATATATATATTTTTTTTTTAAAAAGGGTCATGGTGCTTGGGTTCGGTGGTGAGGGGGGGAGTTGGGGAACCTAAGGAACATCAAACATATAAGTCATTAAAGGCATTCCAAATTGCAAGATACTTGTCCATTTTTTTATTCGTTGATAACTGGTTTTCTCTCTGTTTGATAGAATGAACAGATCATGTAGCCAGCTGTTAATTGTTGGACAAGTATCACTTTTCCAATACTTCAAAACCTGTTTTTTAGCTATTAAAAGGGCTCTATATGCCCAGTAAGACTGATCAGACAAAAGTTGGAGACCCACTGGAAATAACCCTAACACACACATACGAGGTGACCGAGGAAGTGACAGACCCAACACCAGCTCCATTCGTTGTAAGAGCCCCGCCCAAAAACTCACACCTTTGTACAGGACCAAAACATGTGCAGATAGTTGCCAATCTCCTTCTTACAATTCCAACATGTATCTATCTGCATCAGCTTACACCGTTTCATCCTTGAACGTGTCCAAAGAAATACCATGACTAACCCTCTGTTGAGTGAACCGCAGATTCAAGTCAATCTTGTACCTGGAAGGTCCCATGCAGATTTGACTCCAATCGCTATCTGAAATTTCAGACCTTATTTCCAGTGACCACATGGCTCTACCATGCTTTTCTTATCATATCGCATCATTGGAAGAAACACTTGAGATCATGTTCCTCTTCGTCGTTCTCGTATCCTGCTAAGCGCGGGCACCACACACATAGACTCCACGCCATAAGATATATGTCTAGAGGGAGAGGGTGCGCCTGTTCAATGCATTTATGGCAAAAGTAATCAAGGCGTTCTTACCTGGTCCCAGCAGGGTGCCTGGTGAGTCCAATACAGCACTCCCTGTAATAGCAATAGTGAGGCACAGGAGACACATCAGGCTGGGGAACCTGAGGTAATGGCAGTAGAGCAAGCAATCCTGGATGAAGCCAATTAGGCTGTGGCCATGTTATCTGGCACATGTTATCAAAATGGAAGATCTTAGGGCTATCCTGGACCATATGAGGGTGAATATTGATTATTCCACCCCTTCTCAATGGCGGGAAATATACTATTTATGCAATTTATAGTTCATAGCATGGCATTTCTCTTCTATGAGGAAATTGATAGGCTGCTGATCAAACAGATAACACAAATCCATTCTCCATGACTTATAAACTGTACCCCATGGAAAGTTTCGATGAGAAATACCCATGCAATGTGTAGGCAAATGCACACTTTGGGGCTGTTGCTGGTCGAGTCACCTTTTTTGCTGAGGAGCCAATAACAACAGACCCAGTGGATAGGTAGATTGAGAATGTCCTAAAAAGGACACACACAGTGATCAATTTAATACCATGCTCCTACTTCACCTGTTGAACACATGATCTGTTCATGTCTTGCACAATGGGCAAGCGGCTATAAGCAGGGGGAAGATATCGCTGAAATACAAGATGGACAAAAAAGCCCAGTTCTTGTCAGATATTACTTACCGGATCCAAAGGGGACTGCTTCAGAAAGTAGTTCTACTCTAGAATCCAGGAGAAGTGGTGGTGTGCGCAGGCATAGTAGAGGTTTCTAGAAAGGCTTCCTGTACGAAGTTGCCATTTTAGATGACCATACTCTTTCAGACACAGTTTGATTCCTTCCTAAATATGTTTTTCCAATGATAGAACACACACTGTGTCTTATAGAGTAAGAACAGAGTTGACTGTGATGAGAACCTCAGGGCGAAGCTCCTCTGTCTTCACTGCAACCATCTACTGTACGCCCTTTTGCAGCAGAGGAAGAGGTATGGCAGGTCAGTGCGAACCCAACCCAACTCTAGTGTACAAGCTCCACTAAACCCCTCACAACCAAAGATATGATTAGTCATCTTCTTAGGGTAATCCAGTATGAGAGAGTATGAGGAAGTTCAAAGGAGCCTTGACTGATGTCCAAGACAAGTAGGTGGTGGAGATTGTTTCCTCTAGTTATGCATTATGTTCAACCATTTCCCACCACAGAACTGTCCTCGAGTTTCTCACCTGCCATTGGAGGGAGTAAAAAGACAAGCTTTAGTAGATCCATACATTCCAGAGTCCATAGGGAAGATGAACATCGAGCACTTTGCTCTATTGTGTTTCTTTTTAGGAAACATGTAGGGAGTCAAGTGATGGACGTACAGGCCATGAACAAATACATCTGCTACCTCAACCCATCATCTCACGGATCCAGCCCAATGATTGGTTAACCTCAGGGGACCTAGGGATACCCACCTGCATATCCCATTACTGAAGAGTCATTGTCCATTTCTATGGTTCAAAATCACAGGAGGGATGCATCAGTACAGTGTACTACTCCCATTAGGACCAATGGCAAAGAGTATTCACCAAGGTTTTGGCCCCACTGATGGGTATCCTTGCCACAAGTGGCATCATAGTCCACCCGTACTTGGACAACCTTTTGGTCCAGGCCTCTTCTCGTCAAGAGGTAGCAGTGCATAGGCCTGGGTTTGTAAGACTCTTCAGAAACATGACTTTCCGGAAATATCAAATCAGAATCTTCATTGGGTACACTTCCTAGCAGCCATAAACAAGGCATGTGTTCCGTGGCCCGGGCAGTACCTCTCCAGACCCCTCTGAAGGAGCTTTGTTTCCAAGGAGCAAGCAACTTTATGCCTGTGACTCCTGTCCCAGGAGCTTGTGGCAGCCTGTCCCAGCACAGGACGCTGAGCCAGATTGCATGTGCATCCGTTGATGTAAAACCTCAGCAAACATTGGTCTGAGGCTTTGGGACTCTGTGACCAACCAATTCCGGGGTCAAGGCACCTTACAGTACAACTAGAGTGAGGGCTCAATGACTGCAACTACCTTAACGTGGTAGTGCTGGATCTTCACCACTCGATTGTCATATAAAAGGGGTCAGTCAGCCATCTCAGTTAGGGTGTGGCACTGGGAGACTCTACCATGGAGGGGAGATGGAACCAGCCGCTGGCAAGGAAATCTTCCAAACGGTAAAGTTAGCCTTTCAATCCTTCAGACTCTGGATCCATAGGGAAAGGACACTTATTCAAACTGACAACCAAGACACAAGAGCAAAGTTGGATGGACAAGGTGGCACAAGATGTCAATCCTTGGTGTAAGTGGCAGCCAAGGCAGGCTGCTGGGCTGAGAAACACTACTACTCCCTAACAGCGGTTTAGTTGCCGAGCAACATCAACCTATCAGGGGATCATCTGAGTCGCAAGTTTCCTTCCTCAGTCAGTTATTGCCTTCATCTAGAGGCCTTCCAGATGCTAACCCGGAAGTGGGGAATACCATGGCTGGAATTGTTTGCCGCAGTTCAGGATTCTCTTCTCTCATAGCATTGCACCCTGACTCCGGGTCCTAGGCTTTAAATTCAGGAACGCTGTCAGCGATTTGGTCTTTACTCTGTGAAGGCATCATGAAGGAAGACACAGACAAAAGTTTCAATTTTCAAAAGAAATTTCTTAAATGCCAGAATGGTTGAAGGCCTAACTTGCCTTATGCTAAGGTGGGATTTCCCGACCTAAAGAAAACTAAGGATAGTCTGTGTCAGTAAGCTCAACTAAAACGTCTGTCTGTGTCGAAAACCTATACTTGCCCTCACAAACTAAATATAACCAATGTGTAGGGATGTCAGCAACAAAAGAAACAGTGTTCTATACAAAGTTCAGAGCTTCTTCAAGCTCCTGGCTTAATTCCAGTTTCCCCTTCCTCAATTTCAAAACAGTTCCAAAAGGTCTCGAGGTTCCCTTCCCCAAGAGTTCAACACAGTTCACAAACTCTCTGGGTTCCTGTGAAGTGTGGAATTATAGTCGGAGACAGGCACATGCTAAAACAATATTTATTCACTGGTTAAGGGCAGCAGATGCTGAAATAATAATGTTAAAGTCCTCCCGGTTAGCTTCACCGGTGTCTTGGCCTCCTGTAGTACAGCAGCGTTGTCCTGACTTGGTCCTATCTCGCGCCGGTGTCCGGATAGGCCCACCACTCTGGTTCTCTATCCCCTCTCTTCTCCATGTCCTGTGGAATGAGAGCAACCCATTAGTCTCGTTTGGTGTGCTTTTAACACACCTGGAGGTTTCAAGCCTCCTCCAATCACTGAGGGTCTTGGTTAACCCCCTTCTCATTGGTTCCTGGGACGTGGTCCCGCCCCTCTTAAGGGTTGCCGTCCCGGGGTGTCGCTGTTCCCGTTCCCCTTGTGGTGGTGGGCGGTTGCGTTGGCCATGCGGTTGTGGCTGCGCTGTGTAGGGACGCATCCGGATGCTGGGCGTCCCTCCCCAGCAATGCGCAGCTCCGGCACCGTCAGGAGGAGCACGGGGGCGGCGAGCCGGGCGCCGCTCTCCCGCGTCTCAGTGCCGCCGTGGGCACTGCTCCCCCTTCCCCGGACCGGGGTGATCAGGTGAGTACCTGGCGGCCCCGCCGTGGCTGTACACAGCGGCTTCTTCCGCGGCCTTGCCGCGGCTGCCCGTAGCGGTTTTAGCCGTGGCCCAGCCGCAGCTAGTCGCAGCGGGTTTCCCTTCCCTTGCCGCAAGGGAAAAGGCGGACATGGCAGCGCCTCCCGACTCGTGCGGGTCGGCTACCCGCCGCGGCACCAGCCGAGGCGCAGCTTCACACATCCCCACCACAATCCCAGGCCGTTCGGGCCAGGGTGAACACCTAGACAGATAGTCAGCCACCAGTTGGAACCTGGCAGGCCTGTGCAACGTGACGAAGTCGAAAGGCTGAAGGGAGAGAAACCAGCGGAGTACCCTCTGGTTCGTGTCCTTATGTTGAGCCAGCCACTGGAGGGGGGCATGGTCGGTGTACAGAGTGAACCGGCGACCCAACAGATAATACCGGAGCGAGTCAACGGCCCACTTGATGGCCAAACACTCCTTCTCAATGGTTGAGTAAGCTGCCTCATGGGGCAACAATTTCCGACTGATGAAGCACACCGGCTGCAGGTCCTCCCCATTCATCTGCGATAACACTGCTCCCAGGCCCTGATTTGAGGCGTCCGTTTGTAAAAAGAAATGTTTCTGGAAGTCCGGGCAGCAGAGGACCGGGTTGGACGTGATCCTTCGCTTTAGGTGTGCTATGGCGTTCAGGGCCCTCGGGTCGTTGGTCAGGTTGGGATTCCCCTTGAGCCTCAATGCGTCCGTCAAGGGAGCGGCTATCGAGGAGAAGTCAGGGATAAATCTTCGGTAATACCCGATCAACCCCAGGAACGCTCGTATTTGTTTCCTGTTGGTGGGAGTCGGTATATCATGATTGGCCTGTGTTTTGGACAACTGCGGTTTCAGCACACCCCCACCCACTATGTGGCCCAGATATTTGGTTTTGTGGGTTCCCATCGTAGTCTTCCTGGGGTTGATATGTAGTCCTGCCTTCTGTAAATCAGCTACTACTAGTTCTAAATGGTTCAGATGCGATTCCCAGGATTGGCTGTATACCACAATGTCGTCCAGGTAGGCAGCAGCGTATCCAGCATGCGATCTCAGTATGATGTCCATCAATCTCTGGAACGTGGCAGGGGCCCCGTTGAGGCCAAAGGACAGGACCTTATATTGATATAAGCCTTGTGGGGTGGAACAGGCAGTTTTCTCTCTGTCCTGGGAGCAAAGTGGTATTTGCCAATAGCCCTTGGTTAAGTCTAGAGTACTTAAGAAACTGGCTGCTCCAAGGCCCTCCAGGAGTTCGTCCATCCGAGGCATTGGATAGGCTTCGTATCGGGACACTGCGTTCAATTGTCTGTAGTCCATACAGAAACGGACCGAGCCATCCGGTTTGGGGACGAGTACTATGGGGGACGACCAAACGCTGGCAGACGGCTCGATGATATCCATCCTTAGCATCTCATCCACTTCGGATTTGATGATGGTTCGCCTGGCTTCGGGTATTCGGTACGGTCTAAGCCTCACAGGTGGTCTGGGATCTGTTTTGATTATATGCTCAAGAACATCGGTTCGTCCAGGTAAGGCGGAAAAGGCATCAGCATAAGGGGACAGCCTGTTCCTAATGTCCGTCTTCATTTTGAGGGTTAGGGTGTCTCCCCAATTGACTGAATCCAGGGTATCAGGAACGGTGTTCAGGATCTCGTCCGGTTTGGCTTCCTCGATACATACAAAGGCACCCAGAAGAGGCTTGTTCCATTTTTTTAGAAGGTTGATGTGATAGACCCTCTCTGGGGTGGTACGATCAGGTTGGTGTACCCGGTAGGTTACTGGGCTTAGTACATCAGTGATCTCGTACGGCCCTCTCCATCTAGCCAATAGTTTGTTGGTGCTGGTAGGCAGGAGTACCAATACCTGGTCCCCTGGACTGAAGGTTCTCATTCGGCTCCCCTTGTTATAATTCCTTTCTTGAGTTGTTTGGGCATGTCCAAGGTTGTCTTGGGCCAGTGTACGTAGTGCGGTTAGGTGTTCCTTTAACTCCTCCGTATACTCGGTTAAAGACACTTCTTCTGTGGATTCCCATTCCTCTTTAACCAGGTCTAATATTGTTCGAGGTTGTCTCCCAAACAAAAGCTCGAAGGGAGAGAAACCGGTGGACGACTGGGGGGTGTCTCTTAACACCATTAACACCAGGGGGATCACCCGATCCCAGTTTTTCCCGGCTGGTCCCGTCACCCTTCTTAGCATTTTCTTGATTGTTTGGTTATAACGTTCTACCAGCCCATCAGTTTGGGGATGATATACTGAGGTTCTCAACTGGTTGATCTGGAACTGTCCACATACTTGTTTTAGGAGGGTTGACATGAAATTAGTACCCTGGTCGGTGATTATCTCGGAGGGTATCCCCACTCGGGCAAAGAATGGAATTAGCTGGTCGCACAATACCCGTGCCGATGTTCCCTTTAGGGGAAAGGCCTCTGGGTACCGAGTGGCGTAGTCGACTACGACCAGTAAGTATCTATAGCCGCGGCTGGCTGGTTCCAGGGGTCCCACTATGTCCATGCCGATCCTCTGGAATGGGATTGAAATGAGGGGCATTTTCTGTAGCGGTGCCCTTGCGGGTAGAACCCCGCTAGTCAATTGGCAGGTGGGCCAGTTCTTGCAATGTTGGGCGACCTCCCCATAAATGCCTGGCCAGTAAAACCTCTTTAGTAGGTTTTGTTGGGTTTTAAGAGAGGCCATGTGACCCCCACAGGGATGGTTGTGGGCCAGTTGTAGCACTATAAGACGGTGGCTCTTCGGTAGCACAAGTTGTTCCTTTATGGCGTCGTCGTCACCCTTATACCTCCGGTATAGGAGACCTTGTCGCAGTAGAAACCCTGGGCCTCTGACTAGGTTGGGTTCCCCTTCCCTGGCGGCCCTTTCCCTGGCCACTCGTAGGGTGGGGTCGGTTAGGGTCTCCCCCCTTATGTTGTCTTCGTTACCTTCAAGCTTCCAGTCGATAGGACGGGTCATATAATTGGCCTGACACCATGCCATCCGGGTCTGCCTCTTTCACCCAGGTGGGGGTTCCCGGGAAACGGGGTCCGTCCCTGCAACATCGGAATTGGGCGGGGACTGCCCTTCCCTTATATCCCTTAATGTCTGATCGAAACTGGGGAGGTCGGTCCCAATTACCACCGGGGTGGGGAGACAAGATAGGACGGCAACCCTCAAGGGAGAGGAGGTTTCATTTAAATCAATTACTACATCCTTCATCGGGTAACACTTGGTTTCCCCGTGTATGCATCGGATAGGTACGGTTACGTTAGGTAAGCAGGGAGTGTTACTCACGTTTGGTGATATGGCGGTCTGCCTGCTGCCGCTGTCCAAAAGTGCACGTGATGGTCTGCCATCGACCCGAATGTCCACCACATATGGTCCTGGGACGCCGTCCTCGTCTATCGGGTTCAGGTAGCTGATGTCCATGGGTTCAACCGTTCTTCTCCTGGGACAAAACCGGGCTATGTGGCCCCAGTCATTGCACTCATAGCACTGCGGTTGCTTGTAACCAGGGGTCGGTGATGGGGTCTTCTCCTCGCTTCCTGGTCTCTTGTCCTCGGGACTCCTGGTGTTCTCATCGGAGGGTCTCCATCTTATGGGTAAGGCTCGGTTACCCCTAATCACATGGGGGTCGGATATCGGGATGGCGATGCGGGCTGATACCCCTGTAGGTGGTAGTCGGAAGTGGCCTGTCTTCTGGTATGCTGATGCAATATCCACAGCCTCGGTTAGGGTGGGCCGATGGTGCTGCCTGACCCATTTCTGCATCTGCCCGGGCAGGGCTTTGACAAATTGTTCCAGAATAATTTTATCGATCAGGGGTTGGTTAGCGGGATTTGGAGCCATCAACCACTTCTCGGCTAGGTCCTTTATCCTATAGTATAGCTGGCGTGGACTCTCCCCGGCCCTGAGCCTGGTTTCCCTCAGTTGGATCCGGTATGCCTCGTCGTCCAGGCCTAAGCGGTCTAGTACTGCAGCCTTGATCTCTCCGTACGGCGTGTTGCCGTTAGGGTTTACCGCCTGGTAGGTGCCCTGCATCACCCCAGACAGTAGGGGGGCGACATACTGACCCCACCGGTCTGGAGGCCACTGTGCGTTTCTGGCTATGCGTTCAAAACTAGTAAAGAAGAAGGCAGGATCCTCTCCGTCCCTATACTTTTGTAGGAGGGCCGAGGGCACCAGTAGTTGATTTCTAGTACTGGTCACTGCATCGGTGAGACGGGACATGGTCTCATGCTGTTTGTCCTGTGCGGTGGTCTGTATAGTGCCCTGCAGCTGGATGGCTTGTTGAAAGGCTTGCCGATCTGCAGCTGCTTGTTGTGACTGCAGTTGTACCATCTGTTGCAATTGTTGTTGGCCCTCAGACAGGGTCATTATCAAAGCCTCCATAGCGCTGTCTAAAATCCCACCTTCGTCGCCAGTGTGAAGTGTGGAATTATAGTCGGAGACAGGCAAATGCTAAAACAATATTTATTCACTGGTTAAGGGCAGCAGATGCTGAAATAATAATGTTAAAGTCCTCCCGGTTAGCTTCACCGGTGTCTTGGCCTCCTGTAGTACAGCAGCGTTAGTCCTGACTTGGTCCTATCTCGCGCCGGTGTCCGGATAGGCCCACCACTCTGGTTCTCTCTCCCCTCTCTTCTCCGTGTCCTGTGGAATGAGAGCAACCCATTAGTCTCGTTTGGCGCGCTTTTAACACACCTGGAGGTTTCAAGCCCCCTCCAATCACTGAGGGTCTTGGTTAACCCCCTTCTCCGGATGCTGGGCGTCCCTCCCCAGCAATGCGCAGCTCCGGCACCGTCAGGAGGAGCACGTGGGCGGTGAGCCGGGCGCCGTTCTCCTGCGTCTCGGTGCCGCCGTGGGCACTGTCCCCCTTCCCCGGACCGGGGTGATCAGGTGAGTACCTGGTGGCCCCGCCGTGGCTGTACACAGCGGCTTCTTCCGCTGCCTTGCCGCGGCTGCCCATAGCGATTTTAGCCGTGGCCCAGCCGCGGCTACTCGCAGCAGGTTTCCCTTCCCTTGCCGCAAGGGAAAGGGCGGACATGGCGCTGCGCCTCCCGACTCGTGCGGGTTGGCTACCCGCCGCGGCACCAGCCGAGGCGCAGCTTCACAGTTCCCTTCCCCAAGAAGTCAGCTCTTCAAGCTTCAAATGGCCTCTGAGGTCCCTTCCCCAAGAGTTCACCACAGTTCACAAAGTCTCTGGGTTCCCCAAGCTCTTTCAGATTCCAAACTACAATCAGTTCAAATCTCCCAGCTTTCAAAACAGTTCCAGTTCAACTTCCTAATCCTCCAGACTTTTCAATAGTTCACACATATTGCTCTCTTTCTCATTCACTTCAGCAAATGTTATGAAATACAGCTTCTCTATCTTTCCTTTCCTTGGCCCTTTTCAAGTAGGTGTCACGCGGTCTAGGCGCAGTTGTCAGACCACACTGTCCACCCACTACAGGTCATACAACCGATAACCCATGGCACTTTGTTATCCTTCTGTATTCTTCAGGCTTTTTGCCAGCACAGGTTTTCTCTCTCTGAACCTGTATCATTGGTCAATACTCATTTCTCATTCTCTTTGGCAGTCTCTTGGCTTTGTCACACCTTGTATCTCATACAACCAGATTCTTGTTGGCAATCATTTGGCTTTGCCACACTGGTATTTCACACAACCCGGCTCTTTGGTGTTCACCCTTTTCCATCACCTTGCTTTCACATTATTCATAAGTGCTCCTCACTTGTTTTTCTCTTGTGCTGTATTTTCACATGCTCATCATACTTTCCTTTAGTTCGGTATTCAATAATACTTGTTGCACTCTTAAAAGTACTGATAACACTTTGCAGTTGCTTGGCATTACAAAATCCTCAATTTGGTCTTTCAAAGTAACTGTAGTAGTTTTCAGTTTGTTCATCATTTAGATGTCTGCTTCCAGCTCCTGGAGCGATCCGGTATAAGTGTTCCCTTCTTTACACTCACTGGCATGCTGCCGCTCCTCCAGGCATCTCGTTTCTTCTTTCCGGCCTCCTTTCTCACCACTTGTGCTTCACGGGAGCCCCAGTAAGCAGCGCTCGCCATCCTCAAATCTTGCTGCGCATAGCTCTGCTCTTCCTTCGCGGAAGCTATCAGTGGCCTGCGGCGATCAGGAGACTTCAGTGACCTACAGCTCCTGCTGTGGACACACGGCAATGAGTACTGCAGGTTTCTCAACCCTCTCGCGGCCCGCTCAGGCCTCAACGTCGCTTTCACCCTCCTGCTCAGCACAGTGTGTTCCCAGTTGGTTCCTCTCAAGCCCGCTCTGCTTCTGAAAGCATCGTCCTTCTCTCCGATTCGGTTTCTCTTCTGGTTTCTCTGCCAGTTACTCATTTTATGCACCTGGGGCTTGTTAAATGGTTGTAGGTGCAAATCCTTCACTTCAGTTGCCTGACCATGGTTAAGCCTATTAGCTGGACATGGTACTCCTCCACAGCCCTCTTACTCGTCTCAGTACCAAAGTTGTGTGAATGAGTGGAAGTGGGCATAACTCCCAGTTGCTTCTTCCATGTTTTGGTATTGATTTGATATTTCTCTGTATTAACAAGAAAGAGGCTGATGTGTGTTTAACCTGCCCAAATGAGGAGGTACCCTCCTAGTTGATCACTTCCTCGGCCCAGTATAACAATGAAATGGTTGTGGATGACAATAGCCTACAAAGGCAGGGGGAAGGTAAGGTTCATTTTGATAGGAAGGAAACGGGAGGGTTTGACAGTAACCTACAAAGGCTGCTGGGACTGAAAGCTCATTGTGAAAAGGTAATCTGGGATACCATGTCCCACCCAAGGACATCCTCTCACCAGGTGATCCTGCCTCGCATATCCACTATGAGGCTCGGGATCCAAGAGCGATGGCGTTTCCCTGTCCACCTGAGCAAAGGATGTCAGGGGGAAAAGGAAGGCAGGACGACCCTCAGGTTCCTCACACCGCCCACTGTATGACTTTCTGCCTTTCCCACAGGTGTCCAGAATGCTCAGGGGGATCCAGCATGAATGCTGCAGTTTCCTCCTAGTGGCTCCTTTTTGGTCACAGATGCCATGGTTCTAACCGATGCAACATCCTGTTATGGATCCTCCACTGATGTTTCATCTAAATCCTCCTCCAATCAGCTTGTCAGTTCTTCCACTGAAAACTCTGACAAGGCTGTGGTTAACAGATTGGAGTCTGAACCCCAGTCCCTGAAGTCCCTGAAGATGTCAGCTTTAGTGTCACAGGCAGTTCAGAGGTTCTGTCATCCGGCAACTGTAGCTTCATATGATCCCCACTGGACAACCCTCAGGAATATGGATGCTTGCAGGGAAGTGGACCCAGTGACAGGAAGCCACTGGGGAATCCTACATTTCTTGAACAAAGGGTTTACACTAGGTTCAGGTTCAGCCATGCTGAACCCTCAATGGGCAGTTATTTGAGCCTCCCGAAAACCATCAGCATCCATGGCAGACGTCTTGCTGCACGTGACCTGACTCTGCAAGAATTTCAAACTTCAGTGCCCCTGTAAATACCTCCTGGTACCATCATGGGATTTGCCATTGGTCCTTCAACAACTGCAGAAAGAGAAAGCCCCCTTTGTGACATTGAGTTTAGTAGGATTAAAGTAAAGTTCTTAAAGTAGGATTCCTTGTAGCCGTTATGCATGCTAGGTAATTAGGAGAGCTGTGGGATCTATTGTTGTCCGAATCATATCTGAAGGTTTTTTCGGACAAGACAGTTCTTTGGCTTGCCCCAGACATCGTTCGGAGGATGAAATCGGCCTTCCACATCGATCAAGGCATTGATTTACTGGCCTTCCACTACTGTCCAGGCACACCAGAAGAGGGGATTTCTGCTGTTGCTTGGTGGTCATGCAAAAGGTAAGAGGGCAGCTGCAAGCACAAGCTGCAGATGGATCACAGCCATTGTCATGGAGCGTTCTGATTAAATGACCGTCCCTCTCCCAGGAGCAGTACAAGGGGAATACACTTGAGGGTTCGAAGCTTGCTTCGCGGAGGGAAAAGGTGTGCCCGTGTTGGACAACTGTAATGCTCTCATATGGATATCAACCAAAACGTTTGTGTGGATGTATACTAATTGACCTTTTCACAATTGACCTTGGGAGAATTGACCTTGGGAGAATTGACCTAATTTAAAAGGTCAATTAGGACATATATGCATATATCCCATCAGACACTAATTTAATGGCCTGCTCAAGCTGAAATATCCAAGAAGTGATAGGGAAGGCAAGAGCCTTATGTTGGAGGCAGAGGTGTAATTTATACATCTGCGTGACATCTGTACAAGGGCAGGTGCCTTTTTTGTAGTAAGGACTGCGGTAGCGGTGAGGATTAAGGCATAATGTCAATTAGCATGCGCAAAGAAACATGTGCTTGTCCTCAATAAAAGAGTGCAATCCTCTTTCACAGACACCTAGGTCAAAACATGTGAAAATAGTTAAAATGGTCATGGTGTAACTTATTTAACAATGTAGTGCCACAGTGTGTTTGCGGTCGCACATATCTTTTCATACACGTCTAAATTCTTATGGGATTAGTTTAATACTGTATATTTGTTTACTATTATAATCAAGTTGTGTTA
Source organism: Ambystoma mexicanum (assembly GCF_040938575.1). Taxonomy (NCBI): domain Eukaryota; kingdom Metazoa; phylum Chordata; class Amphibia; order Caudata; family Ambystomatidae; genus Ambystoma; species Ambystoma mexicanum. The sequence goes on along the minus strand of NC_090940.1, from coordinate 398,857,982 downwards.
AGGAAGTCACAATACCTCTGATATATGCAAGAACCAAAATGAAATATATCACAAACATACAATCCTTGTTTAAGTAAGTATAAAAGTTATATGTAAAGGGAATCCTTCTGCCTTAATTATAAATATGTTACATACACCTACATTTATCCTCATCAGGTGTGCAACTTGAACAATCATCAAAGCCATTCACAGCAAGTCTCATTCTGGATGAGCACTTTCACTCTAGACATTATTGAGGGAATTCAGCAATCAAATCCTGGTTCACAGGATTAATGAATATCTATGCACTACATGCGCCCTCAAAGTCCAGCTAGATCTGCCATAGATTGCATTGGATTGCATTTTTACGAAATCAACACCAGCCTACGATTCTTAACAAATGTGAGTCCAATTTCGCTTTTGAACTGTTCTCATTGATTAAGCGTGAAATCATTTTAATTAACCATTTTTTGAAAAAATACTGAATCAATTCCACTTGAGCCACCTAAAATAAGTAAATTGATTTTAATTTGGGCGACAACTCTAAATATTTGGTAAGGGATTAAAGATCTAAAACCATTCTATTTTTTCCCAAACAATTTATGGAGTGAAATTTGAATTTCATATAAAATGTTGTTAATTGTCTCTGAATAAGACTGTATTGGAATTATATTATAAGTTGAAACATTATCCTTTTGTTTTTATATACCCCAGAAGGATTATGTCTCACACAGTATATTCATGGGTTTAGACATATCTATGTGGATTGTTGTCTAAATATTAACAACTTGTGTGTGGACTTTAAGAGTGAGAAAATATTGTAAAAGATCTTAAATAAATGTTTGAGTTCTATGTCTGATAAGGATGGTTAAGGATGGATGTCTGTGTTTGTGCGCTCATGCATGTGTATAATATTTGTAATTGTTAGAGTAGGATTGCTTTTTTGAAAATAACTATCAAATTTACTTAAAATAATATTTGCTTCTTAATTTTGTAATAAATACAGTTGGATTCTCACATATATCAGGATTGTTTGACAGATTTACCAACAATAGGTTAAAAAAAGCAACTTGGAAGGCGATAATGCACGTATGTATGTTTGTATTGTTTTTATAAAACACAAAAACAGTTGAGGAGCAACGGAGTGCTGCGCTCTGCTTTATCGACTAAATACAAAATGACTCATTGGCAAAATGAATTTTGTGTGTGATGGGCAGACAGAGATCACCTTGGCCCTATTTCAGGAACTGTTTCAATAGAAAGCTCTTTGTTTCTTTTCTTTACTGTGTGAGGTATTTGAGCCATGCAAATCTTGCACTAGACATTGTTTCCCAATGCTGGCACATACCAGGAGAAAGTCTGCTTTCTGTGTGGTTTCCCATCTTGGCCTCCTGTAAGCAATGGTGTGGTTTCTGGAATGTCTCTTACCCCAGGAGATGGCAAGATGTACATCTAGGTAAGGTGGTGCTTGGCTGGACACTGACTTTTAGGTTGTGCAGGCTATTTTGAAGATGATCTGCATTGTGCTGGACTGCATTGAGGGCGTGCCGGCTGAGGCTGGGGCACCTGCAAGTAGCGCATTCCTCCTGCCCAGGCGACACAGTACCAGGGCTTGGAAAGCCGTCCTGGAGTCAGGTAGAAGTAGGAAGAGTTTCATTTTGCATAGGAGTGAACGTTGAAACCAGGCTCACGCAAATATATGGTGAAGGGTTGTCTAAACGAGGGGTTCAGTCCATTGTAGGATAGAGATTTGGCACTGGGAGCTGATTCCAGTGTGCTTCCTTCAAGAAGAATACCAGATAACTAGAGTTTTAAGTATTGTCATCAAAGACTGGATGAGCGCAAGCCGAGCAATGCCTACCATGCATCTGATCGTTATGTATAACTTGCCTCATCAGGATATTGCTGTACTGGGAAGCTGGGCCATTGAGGAGAGCTCCTAGTGGCCCCATGCATGTGCTGGAGATGACTGGCAATAGGATGGACCACTGAGGAACTCAGCAGATAGCTGACAGCACAGTGGTCGGGAATGTCCCCATCTGGACCAGCTGGTGGATGTTTGGTAGATAGGATGCAAAGCAACCAAGTATGGAACACCTTTTCCCCGCCCACATCTCAAGAGGTGTGAGTACAGATGTCTGGTTGACAGCATCGAACACCAGAGCGGAGACGTCGAGTAGGACCCAGAGGCATGGATCCCCTTTGTGCATGATCTTCCGCGTGCCTTCGAGAGCCTGCATGGTGGATGTTTCGATGCGGCATCTGCGTCTGCACCCAGACTCATACAGCAGGCTGTGTTGATCTATGCATTCATGCAATTGTAGGGATACTGCCTTTTTATTGATCTTCCCAAGGAGAGAGGGGTTGGGGGGTAGAAATTTGTTTAGGTGGCACCACATTCTTCTGCTACTTACAGGATTGGGGGGTTCAGAGCAGGCTACATAAGTGTTTTATGGCCTGAAAGGAAGCTCTGCGTTTTGCCACACCAGTTGTTGCTGCTGTATAGTATGAAGTTTTTCAAGATTTCTTGAGGGTTGGGCAATGGTCTGGCTGTGGTGAGGTTGTAGTAACACATATAGATGCATAGTCTGCAGAAGTAAATGATTAAACAATAAGCACCTGCGATACTTTTAATTACTTCATCATGTGCTTTCTTCACTGCAGCAATTGGACAAAGTTCAGAATCAGCAGCTCCATTTTGGGTAAGTGTATGTTTGATTGACAGTGGATGCCTGTAATTATAAGAGTACTCCTACCCTATCAAATAGCAGGTGCACTGGGATCTAAACCCTACAGAAGCCTCATTGACCCTCATTCTGAGTTTGCTATTAGCGCCATGGCTACCTCCAAAATCGGTCTGGTGAAGGGAGTAATTACCGGTCCAGTCCGAGGTCGGTGGGACCGGTAATTCCCCATTCACCAGAGCCATTCCCCATTCCCATTTGAGCCCCCATAGGGCTCAATGGGAAGGCGGCAATAACGGTACCACAAATTGCGGTACCGTTATTGACCCCGTTATCCCTTTGCGGGTCCCGTCCATAACGCCTGGTAAAACCAGGCGTTAAGGGAGGACCCGCAAAGGGACCTCGGAATGGGGCGCAAAGGGATTACCGCACCGGTGTCATTACCGGTGCCCGGTATCCCTTTGCGCCCAGGTCGTAATGACCCCCATTGTGTCTGAAGGAAACTGACACCAATGAGTTTACATCTCAAAGCAGTGCTTGGTGACAAAGTTTGGCATCCCCACCTAGTGCACACACCACACTTGGAAGAAGTCAGTCTGGCGAATGAGGTTTGAATGTTAATGGTGGAGTAAAGGTGAACCTGGGTGTGCATGAGATGTCCCTTATGTGGTCATCAACCGGAGGTGGAAAATGCAATCCTCTAGTGGTCAAAGTCCTATTGGCTGTGGGTTGCCATGGTAAAGTGCTCACAAGAGTGATGCAATCCCTGTTTACCCTTAGAGCAGTAATCCCCAGCTGATGGCCTGCAGTCTCCACCAGGACATGATTATGATTACGCAAATTACAGATGTTTACAATGTGGACTGTCATGGCAGCTGATGCCGGAATCCTCGGCCGGGGCATCAACTAGAAGCTGACACCCTTTTCAGGGTAACGTTAGCACAGCCTGCTGTAGTCACAATAGACAGCGCCCCAGTGGGCTTAAACTAGCATCCAGGGCAAAAGAAGACTTCCTGAGGCGGAAACATGGATGTCATTTAGCGGTTGCCAGGGGTCGCAATTGCAATCCCCCCAGGTCTCCCTTGCTACCCCTAAAAAAATGTTTTTTCTTATTTTTTATATTTACATTGAGGCTCATGGGGTGTGGCCAGCAGCATGTGGCTCTTTGTTTCTGGAGTGGCTGGTTTTCTGATGGCTAAAGCCTGTAAGATAGCTCAGTGGGTTGAGCGCTGACTGCTGCAACATGTGTGTGATCTGCAGTTTGCAGGTTTGACTCTGAGCAATCTCAATTCAGTCTTTCATCCTGCTGAGGTTGATAAATGAGTACCAACACAGGTTCGGTGATATTGTATATATATTTGTTCTATATGAAGCGCTTAAGCGTACGTGCTATATAATAACACATCATTATCGTTTTGCCTTGGACGTCTGCTTGCATTCACGGTGATTTGATAATATGGGCCTATATGCACTGATATTAATGATGCATATGGTGATTCATTCTTGTGTGAAATGTATATCACTTTACAGTGATATCATAACCATTTTGGTCGTAGTGTACTCAGAAACAATGTTTTGTGATGCCATTTCCTGTTTTGTCGAGGGGTGAAAAGTCGTTTTCCATCGCTTCCCGTGTTGTCACTTTGGTGTGGGTCCAAATGACGTCGCTTCCTGTGATGTCATCAGAAGTCAAAGGTCGTGCCATGTCACTTCCGCTACCCCTAGCATTTTGGTGGAATGACGTCCCTCGGCGGAAAGCTCCAATTAACTGAAATCATTTGTTTTCATTAGGCACCCTGTTTGAGCCATGGTCTGCAAGCAACACATTTGTTGGTTTCAGGGTGTGCTAGTGTTCTGTTATGACTAAAATGAATGTAGAAAGGGAGTAAAACAAAAGCAAAACAATGACAGCTATGTGCACTGATGCATATCCTGTTCTGTACAGCAAACCTATCTTAAGAGTGACGTTGTGCTGGCAGCTGAAGGGGTGGTTTTCATTTGTAGTGTTAATGTGTGTTTCTGGCCATCAAAGATGGATGCAAAACCAAAGCATGGAATTTTATTGTATTTCTATATAAGATTGAAAACAAAGCTGCCTAGATGTATTCTTTCTCAAATTCGTTTTATGTGCATCCCTGACTACACCACATGTATGCTGGGGCCAGTTGTACACCTACCTTCGTGGGTGGTGTACAGTTTCCGGAGACAGAAACATGGACAGTTCAACTTCCTTTAAGTCCGAATATATGACATGTATGAAGTGCAAGCCTAGGTGGGCAGAAACTGAGCACTGTAGATAGGGTCTCGCCCAGAGGGCTACACGGAAGGTTGCTTGGGTAGTCGATTAGCTGGGATGGACAGGGCAAGGTGGACTACAGAGGGGGAGAATTAGGGTTGAGTGCAGTGATTAAATAGGTTCTCACCCAGAGGGCTACACGCAAGGTTGCTTGGGTAGTCGATTAGCTGGGATGGACAGGGCAAGGTGGACTACAGAGGGGGAGAATTAGGGTTGAGTGCAGTGATTAAATAGGTTCTCACCCAGAGGGCTACACATAAGGTTGCTTGGGTAGCCGAGTAGCTAGGATGGATAGGGGACGGTGGACTACAGAGGGGGGAGAGAATTAGGGTTGAGTGCAGTGATTAGATAGTGTCTCACACAGAGGACCACAGAAGGTTGCTTGGGTAGCTGAGTAGCTGGGATGGATAGGGGAAGGTGGACTATAGAGGGGGATAATTAGTGTTGAATGCAGTGATTAGATATGGTCTCACCCAGAGGACTACCAGTAAGGTTGCTTGGGTTTCAGAGTAGCTGGGATGGATAGGGGAAGGTGGACTACAGAAGGGGAGAATTAGGGTTGAGTGCAGTGATTAGATAGCGCCTCGCCCAGAAGACTACAGAAGGTTGGTTGGGTAGCCGAGTAGCTGGGATGGATAGGGGAAGGTGGACTATAGAGGGGGATAATTAGGGTTGAGTGCAGTGATTAGATAGGGTCTCACCCAAAGGGCTACACTTAAGGTTGCTTGGGTTGCCGAGTAGCTGGGGTGGATAGGAGAAGGTGGACTATAGAGGGGGAGAATTAGGGATGAGTGCAGTGATTAGATATGGTCTCAACCAGAGGGCTACACGTAAGGTTGCTTGGGTAGCCAAGTAGCTGGGGTGGATAGGGGAAAGTGGACTACAGAGGGGGGGAATTAGGGTTGAGTGCAGTGATCAGCATTAGGCAAGATGTTTGTAAGGATCTGGTCTTCTCCTGCATCCTAATGGAACCTGGGGTGAGTGTTGTGATTGACAATGGAATGTTACTGGTTAGAATGTTTATGTGTGACTGGTGTTCGCTTGGAGGCAGTTGAGAGATATAGCCTGAGAGAGAGGATGCCGGTGCTTGCCTATGAGAACTGGACTTTACCATCTGATGAATGTTACACTTGGAAACTGAACAAAGAAGTTACTCATCCACACCTTGATATCAGAGTCATTTAGCTAAAACCCAGAACTCCACATTGGCGACAAGGATGCTGGCTGTGATGGGGGGACAGCACAGAAGAAGAGACAAGCACCGCCCCCCAAACCAAGGAAGACCCTCTCTCTCAGGTAGGGCGAGCGCTTAATGCTGTAGGAGCAGATGGTCCTAGCGCAAGGGGCACAGGCGCAGAAAGTGAGGAGCTGCGCCACAGCCAGGTGCCAGCTGGCCTGTCAGCAGTTAGACGGGTCAAGCACAGAGAAAGTCAAGAGACTTTGGCAGGGCTGAGGGCCCAGAGAATGTTCTAAGGGGTTTGGAAACCCAAGCTCCGGCATGGAGGGCTTGGAGCCCAAGGCAGTAGCAATTGAAGAGGCCTGGGGTCTAAGTTACGCCTGGATATATGGGAAGCCATGTTGTGCAGCTGGGGGCTTGATGCCCAGAGCAGCAGCATCATAAGAGGTTATGAACCTAAGCTGCGCCTAAAAGTTGGAAGCTTGTGACTCAAGTGCAAGGCGCCTGGGGCAGAGGAGGGTCCTGGGGACCATTTCAGTGCTTGGAGTGGCTTGGAGCCCATGAATGCACTTGGGCGCTTGGAGCCCATAAATATGCATATAAAGAGGCTCAGAGCCATAAATAGTTGGAGCCCACAACAGAAGCGTTGTGAGGGGCTGGGATCCTGTACTAGTGAACAGGAAGGAGTTTGAAGTATTTTCCTATGTTGTGCTGGTAGTGTGAATTAATGGTTCAGCACCTGTGAGCTTTGACTGGATTTGGATATAGCTTGGAGCTAGAGGAGGCGCCTAGGAGGGGCTGGACGCCCGGTAACCGCATTTGGGAAAGTTTGAGCTTCAAAATATATATGGGGGAGCTTTTGCAGGTGGAGGAGCTATGCAGCGCCTGGATAGGCTCATTACCAAGGTTTGTCAATACCCATTGCAGCATTACGAGGGGTTTGGAGCCCAATGGAGGGGTTGTGTGCTCATTTAATAATTGTTCACAATGGACAGTTGTCTACGGGTCAAGTACAGCATGTTGCTGGCTTACCCTGTTGTGGGTTTGTGTGTCCTAAGTTGGATCCATGTCGAGGGGCGAGAAGCTGGGCAGCATGAGCGGCTCTGTGCGCAGTAAGTTGAGGGCTGTAGAGGCGATCTGCGCAGGTACGGTTGGAGCACGGAGCTTAGCCTTCCTCCGCTGCCTGAAGATAAATGATGACGTCACCTGGAGTGGCGAGAGAGTCGGTGATTGTGTAGAATGCAGAGATGTCAGCATTCTGCAGCTCACGTGCGTTGTCTTCTAGGAATTCCTACCCGGTTTGAGTAAAGGACCATGCGACATTTCAATACGTTGGGACGTGTCCACGATTACTTCCTGGCAACGTCGGGCTTCGTATGAAGCCATTGGAGAAATAATGCGTTGCGTATATGGGAGATTAGCGGCAAGCGCAAGAGACAAGCGGCAAGTGAGCAGGAGCCGCGGTTGGAGGAGGACGGAAGCTGGCAATTTACACATACAAGTCAGAGGGCTTGGTGTAATGTGGGACTGTGGCGGTATCGGCGAGCTGTGAGAACAAGGTTAGTGCTGCTGGAAAGAAATCAAATTATTGAGGTGCTTCACTGACCAGCACGGATGAGGCCGTGCACGAAGAGGAATAACTCATCCATCCCCCGTGTCCCCACAGGTTCTGTTGTACTTATGAGTTGCTGCCACTAGGAACAACATATGAAGCAAGCTGTTTTTCTGTTTGGTGGCCTGTTCGAGATTGTCAGATGCCAGTAGGGTTATTAATGGATAAGATGTTATATGAGGCTCGTTATTGATGTGGACATCCCTGTGTGTTTGGGCAGCTGATTTGGATTGAATGCAAGAAGTGGGTGTGGCGTAGCCTCTGTTAGATAATTACAGGTTGTAAAACACTTTCATGTGAATGACCTTGTAGATTGGATATGAGTATAGCAATGTTATTTAAAAGATATGAGATGTGTTTGCTGTGCTAACACATTTTTTTCAGGTTGGACATTTTTTTGAGAAAAGGAAACACTGTATGTCAATGCATTGACTATGGAAGAGATTCTCTGCACTAATGTTTTCTCCACAGGTGGGACTTTTGTAATGCTGGAAGGTATTGAGACCTTATGTTATGTTGAAGTTAATAGTGCTGATTGTTGGGCAAAGTTTTTTGTGTGGTTATTTTGTTTAGAATCCATACAGTATTTTATGATGATAAGGTAGAGATTTTAGATTTTATGCAGTTATTCCTGTTGATGTGTGGTGTGCAGAGATTGTGTGTGGGTCTCCCTGAATGAGTTTTTGAGTGAGGAATATCTTCAACATGGGCACAATAGGGGTAATGGAGTCACTGAGTAGTAAAGTAGATACCCGGGTATCAGGGATACTCAGCCTAGTTGGAGGTGGTGTGTGTTGAGGCACATACCGGTTTGCGACTGAAGGGTGTGAGGGAGTTGTCTGTGTGTTCTATTGTGGGATATTGGAGTTAAGATTTGGATGAGAGGTATGGGTGCCTCTATGTGTGAAAAGTGTAGTAATGGTTTTCAGTAGTTGGATGCCTCTTCTTCACTTAGTAGAAAGAGGAAGGGACATTGGTTGTAATTTTGTCACACGGCGGTGTGGATGTTCATGGAATATAGGAAGTTGTTAGAAGAAGGTCTTAGTTTGGAGAAGTGATGTAGGTGCATCAAACTTGTGGGTCTTTGTGTGCATGTTCTGTACATAGCTTTTAAGTGTGAGTTAACTGATTGTGTTTTTGATATCTCTAAGGAGGGGAGATATGTAAGGATCTGGTCTTATCCTGCATCCTAATGGAATCTGGAGTATCATGATTGACAATGGAATGTTACTGGTTAGAATGTTTATGTGTGACTGGTGTTCTCCTTAGGGAGTTGAGAGATGTAGCCTGAGAGAGAGGATGCCGGTGCTTGCCTATGAGAACTGGACTTTACCATCTGATGAATAATGACTCGAGAAACTGGATGTTACACTTGGAAGCTGAATAAAGAAGTTACTCATCCACACCTTGATGTCAGAGTCATTTTGCTAAAACCCTGAGCTCCACAATGTTCTTTGAAGAGTACAATTCTCAGGTCATTCCTGAAGTGTAGGATGGAGTAGGGCAGTCTTATCTGTGTTTGTGACTTGTTACAGAGACAGGGAGGATAGCACAACAATTGTCTGTTTCTTGTTTGTATTGTTCTCTATGCTTCAAGCCCTGTGGCCTCAGTGGTGCACTGGCCTACAGGGACTGTGGGTTTCTCTGCCAGATGTTGTGGTTGTGACTGCTTTGTAGGTCACGCAGTCTATCTGGAACATGATGCCACTTAGGCAGAGCCAGCGCGGTGTTTAAAGATAGGTTGATGCGGTGGATGTTTTTTAGTCCTGTGATGATGCCTGCTGCGATGGGCTGGGCTGCTTTCAGAGGGTCCAAAGTGATATGTGGGACTCATGTAAGTAGGGCATTGCCACCTTACGGGTGGGAGATGTCCAGGGCTAGGATAAACTGGGGGAACGCATGCAGGGTTTGACTTTGCAGAGTAGAGCAAGGTGGTGCAATGCTGTTTGGGTCTTCTTGGTGATGTGTTCTTTGAATGATAGGTTGCAGTCAATGGTAAAGTTGAGGGATTTAGCCATAGGCAAGAGCTGAGGTGTGAATCCATGGAACTTCCTATCAGTCAGGCAATTCTGAACTTTGGCATGCTTGGTGGAGCTTCCTAGGATAATGCATTTGGTCTTTGTCGGGATTGTGCTTCCTGTTGGCGTTTAACATCCGGAACTGAATGATGAACACACAGGGATCGAGCCAATGTTTTTGATGCAATTGATCGTTAGATAAAGCCATGTGCCATCTGCATATTGGAGTATCCTGATGTTGGTGTAGGTAGGGAGTTCTCTCAGAGGTTCCATGTAGAGGTTGAAGACGCCTCAAAGATCAGAAAGGGGCTGGAACAGGTAGGGAAAATAAGCACATATCAGGGAGCAGTGCGTTAGCACCAAGAACAAATGTTCCTTGCTGTACAGAACAAACACATAAGAAGCAATCCCCATGGCCAGAGAAGGCAAGACTGTCCTCAGTGCCACGTAAAGGTCATGTCATTGGCAGAGGTGCATTTACACATTCTGCGCAACATAAAATAGAAAGCCGTTATGTAGAATAACTGCACTCAAGCCCTGGAGAGTTTGTGGCATAGTAAGAATGTATATGCGTGTGTATTCTTTCGGGCATAAATTATATGTAGCTAGCTCATAGCTAGGACTAGTAGTTCCCAAACTCTGAATTAACCATTTTGCGAGTTAAAATGCCTGCCTCTGCTGAGGGGGGTTTAATTATGCATGTATATACAATGAATGTACTCCTGATGAAGCAAAACATTTGTCCGCTAGAACAGTCTTGACTTAAAATGTAAAGATTCGGCCAGTGTCAGCAGATTATACTGCAAAACAATGGACATGTGCAGTCACAGAATGTATGGTAATTGAGTAGTCCGCCCATCAATTTCAGTGTGCAGTGTCTGGCAAGACGCCAACCGTACAGCTCTGGTACTGACAGAATCATTCTATCACTCAAGGGGCAAAGGGTCAATCCGAATTCCAGTGCTGCTGTCAGATGGGCAAAATGTGGTAGATGTCCTTTCTCCGGATGTCTATAAGGAGGGTGTAATGGAAGCACCGCGAGCGGAGGATGAGGGCCCCGTTCTGGAAGACTGGGGGAGGGACAGTTGGAAGAAGAAGGGACGGAGGAGGCGTGTGAGTGTGGGAGTGCAGGAGGAGGAGCCTAAAACGATAAAGAGGCTTACCTTGATCCTGTTGACTGTGGGAAACAATTATTTGACGCATATCTGGTGATAATTGGGGGAGAAAGATTCTCCGCAACTAGGAAAATTGCAATACTCCTTCACGACCTTGGAAAGGAAGGGCACTCCATTTATGATATGATATGATATTTTATTTATATCGCGCTCGTACACAAGTGTTTCAGAGCGCGATGGCCTGCCTGATGGTCCAGGGGAAGAAGCTGGTGACATCAGTGAGTTTTCAAGAGCAGTAATGAAATTAGAGAAGCAGTTTGGACCAAAAAACGAACACTGGGTTTGGAGGTTTTTTCGAATGGCTCCAGGCACAGAAGAACCAGTGGAGAACTATGAGGCAGCATTAAGAACCCTGAACCATACTTGTGCATTTGGAGAAATTACAGATTCATTGATAAGATGTCAATTTGTACGCTGCCCCAACAATACGAAAATCCAAGAACGACTCCTTGCTAAAGATCCGACACTGGAAGAGGCAGTCATTATAACACGCACTATATAAGAAACTGCAAAGTATATGAAGGAGATGAAAAGTGACAAACATTATGTTCATGATCTACAAGTCCTACTCAGTCCTGGGAAAAAGAGACAAGAGATGGGCAAGGAACAGACATGTTATCGATATGGCAGCCCAAGGCATTTTTCGACTAGTCGATTCTGCCCGGGCAAGATTGGCAACTTGCCTAAGATGCAAGAAAAAAGGATATTATGCAAGACTTTGTAGGGAGAGGGGCCCTGACAAAGGGTTAGATAATACTATCAAATTAGTAGAGAGTTCAGATATTGCTCAGGTAAATGGCAGACGTGTGTTTCAGATTGCAGCTCTAATACCGTAACGTCACGCAGCAACCGACACATTTCTTGTTGAAATTAACATGAAGGTGCATAGTGGATCATATTGGACAATTATATCATTACAAACATATCAAAAGTTAGAGAAGCTCAGTCTTCTGCACATTGATCCACTTGCATATGCAGAGGTGGAAATTGGCTTGCTAGTTAAGATAGCTCAGCGAGTTGAGCACACGCTGCTCATGCAATCAGTGTGTGATCTGTAGGTCTCAGGTTCAAATCCCGGCAAGGCCACCTCAGCCTTTCATCCTTCCGAGGTCGATAAATGAGTACCAACTTCAGTTGGGTGATATTGTATGTATATATATATATATTTCTGAGGCTTGCGGAATCTGCTTAGATCACATGCCGTGCATAGGCCGACATCTAGTGGAAGCTGCAGAGTATTACAGTTTGTTTTTCAAAACTCGAAAATGGGCGTCGACACAGGGCGTGCCAGTAATACTCTCCCTAGTGTGACATCCACTGTACCCATGATCCCTCATGTGTGTAGGACCCTCAGATTGTTTTTTCCGCCATACTTGTCAGAAGCATTGTTGCGGAGTTCCCTGGCTTTCTGCCATTTTGCAAAAAAACGTTTAAATTTCCCCGTTCTTTCACACCCACGTCGAGATCCCGAAGATCAACGCCGGTCCGAAGAAAAAACAACCGTCGAGACTGCACGATGAACTTTGGGCCTCGGAAGGCCTCTGGCCTCGGCCCAGGCCTCGGAAGGCCTCTGGCCTCGTTCCTGCAAGTAGGGAGCGTGGGGGGTGGAAACATAGTCACATTCGTTATTATTTCCTACATACACTTGCCCGCTGCCATAAGGTGACATATGGAGAGTACTCCATTTAAATTTTGCCCCAAGTGCAACCGCAAGTACCCTTAGGTTGACAAACACGCCACCTGTAATCTCTGTTTGCCTAGGGACCACCCCGAGGCTAACTGCAGAGCGTGTAGCCTTTTTAAGGCAACGACACTAAAGGACCGCTCCACTAAACGTTGGGCCCATCACGCCAGGCAGCTCAAGGCCATGGAAGTGGTGGGATCCTTCAGTGATGCCAGAAACGCCACCCTTTCGGACGGTGAGGGTACAGGGGCGTCGAAAGACCCCCAAGCGCTAGTCCCCGACCTCTGAGGATTGTCCGGCGGGGCAGTTATGCGGACCACACCCGGTGACACGAGCGCTACCCAGACTACTACACCTAAACACACTAATCCCAGCGAGACTTGACACGCGAGTTCTCGACAGAAGGAGGCACGTAGAGAGCGGTCCACAGAATCGGTGTCCTCTGGGCGTTCCAGGTCGAGATCGCCTCACGACACACGGCAACCTTCCACAGTTGCCAAGAGTGCCTCACTCCCCAAAGTCACGGAGGTATGGTTGTCAGATGACGAATCCGACCTCCACCCCCAAGCTGCACGCTTAGAGTCGGCTCCGGCAGCCCGTTCGGCGTCTGCCTCCGAAAGTCGACGTGCACACTCGAAAGGTTCAGAGAGTACCATACACACCCCCGAATCTCGACACCAGGCATCGAAAGGTTCAGAGAAGGTCAAAACATCAGGGAAACACTCTTCTACTCAAGGGGAAGGGGACAAACAGCAGAAAAAGTCATCACACTCAACTTCTGCACCCCAGGTACACAAGGACAGACACAAGTCTTCAGATACGGATAGATCCAAGACACCTGTCCCTGTCACTACACCCAGACTTATCCCTCCCACTCCTCAGGATATGGGAATAGAAGAGGAGCCTCAACAGGAGGTTGTCATCCCCAGTTCCAGAGAATGGAGCACTGAGGACATAGATAGGGTAATGAGAAGAATGTCTTCCTTGGCTGATTTCTACGAGAAAACAAACAGAGCATTTCCTCCGTTATCAGAGTACCGCTGACAACGCTACTCCTTCAGGATCCAAGGACCCTCAACCTCCTAGTAAGAGACCTCGGTTTGAGACTCCAGCTCATGGCCTGATTTCAGACCCTTACTACATCCATTACCAGCAGTATGGTGAGGATCCAGACATGGAAATGTTGGACGACCAAACAGGAGTCAATTATTATGGAGATGAAGAGGGATAAGATGGGGAGGAGGAAGACGAGGCAGAAGTCTACAATATAGACTCTCCTGTTCGCAAAGAACCACAGGTTACTGACTCTCCAGTAGATAACCAATCCCTTCTAAATGAGGTCTTGGCTAGAGCTGCAGAGCACTTCCACATAAACACTCAGGGGGCGCAAGAAGAGAGGGCTTTTGCAGAGGAGATCATGGGGGACAAAAAACCCATTGCCCAAGCCATTCCAATTCTGAAGTCCATCCAACGCAGAATTGATCCTTCCCCCCTCACCCCTAATCTCACCAGGGCTGTAAACCCCAGAATTGAGAAGATGTTCAAGGCCACCCAGTCAGACCCACTTCACATAAGGGGTCAACTTAAGCCCGACTCGTAGTCACTAACACCAGGAAAAGAGCGGGACACCTCTATCGGCATCTGAGGCTCCCGCAGACAAGGAGAGCAAGAGGATTTATGGATTAGGAAGGAAAGTGGCCTCCACTTCCGCTTAGCAGGCAAGAATCGCCAATACCACCACTCTGCTGGCAAGCTATAATTGCCACCAGTGGGAGTAGGTAGCTGCTCTCATTGACTCCGCACCGGAACCACTAAAGGGCCAGTTAGCCCAGATCACATCGGTGGGTAGAGCCTTGTCCGGATGCATTCTAAAGACGACCTTTGACGCTGCAGATAATACAGGCCGGCTCATCGCAGAGAGCACCGTCATTAAGAGGCACGCTTGGCTTAGACAGTCAGGGTTTAAACCCGAGAACCATGGCTACCCTTATCGACCTGCCGGTGGAACCGAATTTCTTGTTTGGCAAAGCGGTAGAGGAGGCACTCAAAACTGCCGAAGACGAGTACGATACCCTTAAGTCCCTGGGACAATTGACTAATAAGCCCACGAACCAAAGAGGGAATAGTAATTTTCGTCGTTCACGCGGCCAAAATTCCCAAAGGGGCTCCAATTACGCACAGGGGCAGGGTACATCGTGGGGTGGCAACCAATAGACTACCCAAAGTTACGACAGAGGTAATAAAAGGAGCCGTGGTAGAGGGAGAGGCAGCCCAGGCAGAGGCGGTACTCCTCGCGGCAAACAGTGACGTTCCGCTCAGGGTCCCCTCCCACGCATCCCCCGTAGGGAGGCACATTTCCATCTTCACCCAGGCATGGGAAGAGATCACATCGAACAGATGGTGCTGTCCACAGTGTCCGCAGGATGCTGCATCGAACTGCTGGTGCGCCCCTGCAATGACCCTCCAAGACAGACAAAAGATACATTTCTTGGACCACCAGAAGATCCTCCTTGAGGAAATCGTCAATCTTCTCGCAAAGGACGAGATAGAACTCGTCCCGGGCAACCAGGTAAACAAGGGTATTTATTCAACTTACTTCCTTGTGCAAAAAAAGATTTGACAATGCACCCAGTATTAGACTTACGCCCTGCAAACAAGTATGTCAAGCCCCAAACATTTCGCATGACTACTCTCCAAGAGGTAATACCCCTCCTAAAAAGAGGGGATTACATGGCAACATTGGACATGAAAGATGCCTATTTTCATATTTCCATGTTCCCAGCGCACAGAAGATTCTTGCGCTTCAAGGTGGACAGGCAGCACTACCGGTTCAAGGTGCTGCCCTTCGGTATAGCCTCGGCTCCAAGGGTATTCACCAAAGTAATGGTGGTGGCGGCAGCACACCTACGCAGGGAGGCAATCCCGGTGTACCCTTACCTGGACGACTGGCTCATAACGGGGGAAACCCCAGTAATTTGCAGATCTAACATCCAAAGAACTATCAACCTCCTCTTCGAATTGGGTTTCTCTATCAACGAGAAAAAATCAAGCCTGGTGCCAAGCACCTCCAAACAGTTCCTAGGAGCTGTCCTAAACACTCAAGAGGGGTTGGCCTTTCCATCGGGGGAAAGAATTCGGAATATACTACTGCAAATTCCTCAATATCAGTCCGGTCGTTAGATAAGGGTGCGCAAAGCAATGCGTTTGCTAGGCATGATGGCGTCATGTATTTACCTGCTTCCTGTTACGCTAACCTGGTATCCACACGGACACCGCCCATCTGGGTTACTCGCTTGTGTGCTTCTCAGCTTTGCCCTGATGTGGTCTGCAGGGAAGCTTCTGCCTGAAAATACAGGAGAACTGTGTCCAAGACTGACCAACTGGGGTAAGTATCCTCCCTCCACCCCTGTATGCTTTCAGTCCCTCTGGCGCCACCTCCTCACCTTGTGGTTGAACTAGGTGTGCTCTCTGTCCTGCCTTCTGTGCAGGGGCGTGTTGTCTTTCATGGGCAAGTGCGGTCCAGTTATTTCACTGACGCCGGCCCGTTTGATATTGTTCAGGTAGGTCTTATTGCTGTTCTTTAGTTTTGTTGCTATCCTGCATGCCTTTGTTTGTTTAAAATGTCTCTTTTTTTCTCCCTTAGGTATGCAGAGCTTCAGTGCGGCGAACTGGCTTGGTTGAGCCCCGCTGGTAAATGATGGTGCATTAAGAGCGCTATGATGCTGTAAGTAAGCGCTACGCACAGCGCTGCGAAGTCTTGCCTTTGCTAACCTGTGTTTTCCTTCCTTGCAGGTCGCGGTGTTCTTCAGCGCGAGTGGAATGTCCGGAGTGGTGCCAGCCGAGAGGCGACCAGCCAGGAAAGCCTTTTGAGCAGTTCGTAATTTGTAAATGTCTCTACAGCTTTCTTTAATGTTGCCTCTATCTTCCTCTTTCAGGCTGTTCTGTCTGGGAGGTATGCAGATTCGAGTAAGCTGTTCTCAGTAGCTGCGAGTGTTTAAAGATGAAGACTGCAGGTAAGATGCTGCTGCTAATGATGTTCCTTTTGTCTCCTTGCAGGTTCTGCTTCTCCGAGGTTCGAGGGAATAGCTGGACACAGTGAGCGTCACGTTGCAAGCTGCAAAGTAACACGAAGCATGTTCTGCAGTCAGGGTGTGGTTTATATAGCCCAGGTAAAGTAGTACCAGGGAAAGTAGTTCCAGGCCTGCCACACCCAAAACACTAGACTGCATAGCTTGGTTCTTAGGAACCAAGCTATGTGGATGCCTCCATGTTGGCTGACAATACAATAAAGTAGTTCCCAAGCACATTGTTGTTCATGGTGTATGAGCCTGGCGCTATAGGTGCCAGGACTGGCCCCATGAGGGCTTTTGAAGAGGATGCCAGGCTCTAGAGGCCCGAGTCCTGACTCCACCTGGCCAATGGGTTTGCCAGAGGGGGTTTTGGGCAAGGGTCGTGACAGTTCCCCACGTGCGCCTGCGCATGCGACCCATGCAGGAATGGTTGGTGAAACAATGGTCTCAGACAAGTGGTCAGTGGGACGATCTAGTGGTCGTTTCGCCAACACTTGTACAAAGTCTTCACTGGTGGACGAGAGAGAACCTGTCAAAGGGGAAACCCTTTTTCGATCCGGAGATACAGGCTGTAGTCACTACAGACGCGTCCCTATCGGGTTGGGGAGCACACCTCCTTCACCACACAGCTCCGGGTCTCTGGTCTCACACAGTGGCCAAGAATCACATCAATATGCTAGAGATTCTGGCAGTCTTCAGAGCGCTTCGAGCCTTCGAACCCCATCTCGTGAATCTGTCAGTGCAGATCTTAACAGACAGCACAACAGCCATGTTTTACATAAACAGTCAGGGAGGGACTTGTTCACCAAATCTGTCCAAGCTTGTCCAGAAAATTTGGACATGGCCACTCAGATGGAACCTTTACCTGTCATCTCAACATGTTCCAGGGGATCTCAATTCACTAGCAGACGCTTTAAGCAGAGATCCCCTCCCAGAAGAACATGAATGGTGTCTACACAGAGAAGTCATTGAAGACCTCTTCTCACGGTGGGGTTTCCCCACTATAGACCTATCCGCCACAAGCGAAGATAAACAATGCCTAGCATCCAGGTTCCCCCAGCCAGACTCCAGGGGGAATGCCCTGTGGATGAACTGGTCAGGGATGCTTGCCTACGCTTTTCCATCAACGCCTCTCATGAGGAAGGTGATCAGTAAGATGCACAGAGAATCAATGACGCTCATCCTAGTTGCTTCCACGTGGGCAATACAACCCTGGTTCCCGCACCTGCGCAGACTAGCAGTGTGCGAACCCATCAGACTCCCGTGCTGGCACAACCTACTATCCCAGCACCAAGGTCAGACAGTGCATCCTCAACCCAGCTCAATGAACTTGGCAGCATGGCTCCTGAAGTCATAAAGTTTGGCCATCTCAATCTACCACAGAGATGTATGGATATCCTAAAAGAATCAAGGAAACCAAACACAAGACACTGTTACTTTGATAAATGGAAGAGATTAGTTATCTGGTGCCAGAATAAACATATCAACCCGGTTCATTGCACTCCTTCCAGTATTGTCACCTACATGCTCGACACAGGATTGGAATTTAATTCACTCAAGGTACACCTGGCGGCGCTGTCAGCCTACACCACCTCCCATAACAAGGTGTTGTGGTGGAAGGTACCAGTGGTTAAAGCATTTATGAAAGGGGTAAAGAGACTTCACCCTCCAATTTCAAACCCACCACCAGGATGGGACCTTAATGTGGTGCTTGCTAAACTCATGGGCCCCCCTTTGAACCCATGCATAAAGCCAGTCTCAAACACCTGACCTATAAAACTGCCATCTTAGTAGCCATTACATCCATAAGAAGGGTCAGTGAAATTCAGGCTCTGTCAGTGCAGGATCCTTTCTTTACTGTTCATAAGGATAAACTGGTTCTACAAACTCATCCTAGGTTCTCACCTAAGTTCATTTCTAAATTCCACGTTAACCAGTCCATTGAGCTACCGGCCTTCTTCCAAGAACCCAAAAGCTCTGCTGAGGTGAAACTACACACTCTAGATGTGTGAAGAGCGGTCCTGTACTATGTAGACAAGACCAGACCGCTAAGAAAGAAAGACCAACTGTTCGTCTCCGTAGCCACAGGCAGAGAGGGAGATCACGTCTCTAAAGGTGCCATCTCGAAATGGATAGTCAAATGTATCCAACTGTGTTACTCCATTTCTGAAAAAACTCTGCCTTTTACGCCAAGAGCCCACTCTACAAGAGGCACTGGGGCCACTCTGGCTTTCATTGCAAATGTGCCCCTTGACACCATTTGCAAAGCAGCTACATGGAGCTTTATTCACACTTTTACTCAGCACTACTGCATTGACACTCATTCCAAGACAGATACTCAAGTGGGACAAGCGGTTCTAAGACATCTGTTCGCTCATGACCCTTCTCACATCCCACCTCCTTCTTCTAACACTGCTCGCTAATCTATGCACAGCATGTGATCGAAGCAGATTCCACAAGCCTCAGAAGGGATACATTACTCTCTGTAATCGTATTTCTGATGCTTGTATCTGCTTAGATTCACATGCACCTGCCCTTCCTCCCCTCTGAGAGAAGGCGCATGGATGCTTGTAGTCTTATCTATCTGCTTGGATAATCTGTACTCACGCTACTACTCATGCTACCTCATGTCAGAAAAAATACAATCTGAGGGTCCTACACATGTGAGGGATCATGGGTACAGTGGACATCACACTGGGGATAGTATTACTGACAAGCCCTGTCTCGACGCCCATTTTCGAGTTTCCAAAAACAAACTGTAATATGCCGCAGCTTACACTAGATGTCGGCCTATGCACAGCATGTGAATCTAAGCAGATACAAGCATCAGAAATACGATTACGGTGAGTATATATATATATATATATATATATATATATATATATATATATATATATATATATATATATATGTTCTCTGTAAAGCACTTTGGCAAAAGCACTATAGATATAACACAACATTAACACAACATTAGGCCATTAAAGGGACATCGCTTCTAGGCTGGGTAGAACAAGACAAACTGCAAGGATAGAACTATTTGCGCCAATCCCAGTGTCAGTAGCATAAGTTAGTCTGCAGCAGCCGTACCCTGAGAGTAGTAGGCAAAATGTTAGAAGGCCTTCCCAATGTCATGCTATTCCAATACAATGTTCTGGTTTATGGTAGTGACATGGAACAAAATCGTTCTGAATCAGCTAAACGAGGAGCATTGACCATCCAGCGAGAGAAATATAAACTGGGAGTCGAAGAGGCAGAATACCCTGGTGACAAGTTGACAGCAGCAAGCACACAACCACGGAAGAAGCTGATAGGCACCATGTGATAAGGATCAACTTGGCTCTTTCCTTGGTCTGGCAGAATACTATCATCAATTTGTAAAGGGCGTTGGAACAAAGTCTACTCCCTTAAGAGTATTCAAGGCATTCAAGACATTTCAAAAGAAATAGCAGATGCACCAATCCTGTGTCATTTTGAAGAAGGAAAAAGTGCAATAGTAACTGTGGATGCTAGTGGAATGCACTCAGAACTACAATAGCACAAGTGGGACCAGCAGGAGAAAACATAGTGGCTTTTGCTTCAGGACCACTCAGTGATGTAAAATGCAACTACTCAGTGATTGAGAGAGAGGCCCTGGTAGTTTCATGGGCCGTGAAATGCTTTTCATTTTATTTATGGGGTAATGAGTTGACAGTGAGGTCAGACCACAAACCACTGGTTCATTTGTTTCTATCCAATGGATGGGCAAGCGCGTTGCTGCGCATTTCCATATGGGTATTGACCTACAAGGTTTTAACTTTACTTTAACATATTTACCAGGAGAAAAGAATGCTGCAGCAGATTTCCTGGCCTAATTTCTGGTAAGCACACAGGAAGTTGAAGAGGAGAGTGATGGAAGTGGCAGTGGATAGTATGGAGTTATTGCAGAACATGATTGGCAATGTGCAAAAGAGGAGGATGACATTTTGGAATGCATAAAAGAGTGGAAAGTTAGTCGGTGGTCCCACAGGCACATGCTGGGTAGAGAGATGGAGGCGTGGTATGAATTGAGGGATACGTTTAGTATAATTGATGGCAAGGCTAGGAGAACATATGGTGCCACCAGCTGGTGTAAGAGAAGCTATTGTGGAATTGGCACACATAGGACATTTGGGTCTCAAAATTACAAAGAAGAGATTGCCCAAGTGTTTTGGTGGCCAGAAACGAATGGAATGATGGACAGCAACATTAGAATGTGTCAAGAATGCTTGAATGCTGACAAGAGGAAAGTGTGCAGAGATGTCCCACACAGTACCGTCGCTGTTCCGAAGCAGCCATGGCTCAGAGTGGCAGTTGATGTAATGTGACCCATTCAGGGTTTAGGTCGGGGTGCCAGATTCCTATTTGTTTTGGCAGATTGTCATTCCAAATGGGTGGAATGGAGAGTGTCGGGGAAGCAACCACTGAAGAGATGGTTAGTTTTTTGGAGGACATATTTTTAGAGAGGGCCTTCCACAGGAAATTGTGATGGACAATGGTGTCCAATTTACATCACGTAGGATGAGGTTTTGAATACGTTTACCATCAGACCTTTTAGAACCGCTCTATATCACATGCAGGCAAATGGCTTGGTTGAAAGGATAGAGTAGTTAAAGTAAGCATCCAACTGGCAGTAAAGTCAGACAAACCTTGGAAGGAACTAGTAAAACCAACGGTATGGAGTTACTGCACTACACCACACTCAGTAACAGGCGTGTCGCCGTTTGTCTCATTGAAAGGGAGGAATCCAGGTACTAGCATGCGCCCTGAGTGGATTGGGCTAGCGCACTAAGCGAATGTAGACAGGGAAGAGATAATGTGTGGAGTGGAGTTAGCACAGGGATGCTATAAAGGAAAGTATGATGCTGATCATAAAGTTGGAGAGAAAGAAGGGACGCTGGAGATCTTGTTATGGTACGCAATACCCGTTTGAATGTTAAAAGAACATTTCAGCAGGAAGCAGAACAAGTGGAAGTTCAGGATAAGCGTGATAAGGGAGTACGTGAGGATGTAAGGCATAGTGACAGAAAGTGGGTTGTCCCTGCAAAGTGTAATGATTATGTAGTACAATAAATGTGCCTTTGATGTATCTCATGAGGTTTCAGAGCAGGTGCAATATCTGTAGCAACGTATATAAGCAACGTATATAGACATTATCCTAGTTTTCATTGTTGTGTTCTGACTTTGTTCAATTTTCTCAAATCATTCTTTCTATTTTTGGAGCAGGGATGTGTGCAATGGTAGACCGTGAGCGGTGGGTGAGAGCTCGGTTCTGGAAGACTGGGAGAGTGATGGTTGGACAAAGAAGAGATGGAGGATGCGTGTGAGTGTGGTAGCACAGGAGGAGGTGCCTTAAAAAACAAAGGAGTTATCTTGATCCTGCTTCATGTTGTCTGTGTGCGGAAGCGATCACCACAGAGGGCATCACCTTTGATGGATACCTTTTCTCAACTCTTTCTTGTTGCTTGACTGTAAATTGTTTCATGAGCAAATCGGAGTTTGTCACTGTGGTGATAATGGAGTCACAACCATCCAGATAATGGTTGAATGGGATTAAAAAAACAAAAAAAACTGGGAAGTTGATTTTGGTACAGTGCTTCCAAGTTGTGGTTCAATGTGCTTATTAGCCCTAAAAGGCCTGAATGTACATGAAGATGTCCTAAAATGCCCTTCAGGTAGGTGCTTGCATGCAGAGCTCTGGGACAAAGGTAGGAATTCGGTTTTGTACGATTGGACCGAAAAAAGAGATCAGACTGTACAAAACTACCGAAAAATGCTACCACCAAAGGTTCGAACACCAAAAGTTTGAACCTTTGGTGGCAGCATTGCAGGTAAGTAAAAAAAAAAGACTGTGGGGGCTGCAGTGGTGTCCCCCGCAACACCCCACTCACTATAGTGTGTGGCATAGTGAGCGGGGTGTTGCGGGGGACACCCCCGCAGCACAACTGCAAAAAAAAAATAAACGGGGCTGCAGGGGTGTCCCCCGCAACATCCCGCTCACTATACTTTATAGTATAGTGAGCGGGGGTTGCGGGGGACACCCCTTCAGCCCCCATTGTATGTAAGTGTGTTTGCATGAGAAAGGTGCTAACTTTTGGTCGTTCGCAAATCTCTCATGCGAACATTCCGGCCGCGGCAAAATCAGCCGCGGCCGGATCACTTAGAATCGTGCAGGGTTGTGCCAATGTAAGGTCTTCTTCTTCCTGATGACCCAAGTGGGTAGGGCAGTTTTTTATTCTCTGTGCTGGGTATTTAGGGAATAGTCTGGGCTACATGGCAGGACGGGCGCCAGGACAACAACGCCTTGACAGGGCTCTTTGGGCCTAACCAGATCTCCTCGGTGGCTTCATTTTATGGGGAGACAGTTTGCAGGTTTTTGTGGGCAGACTCTGAGCTATCTCGGGGGGGGGACTCTCCAGCCACATGAGCATCGGAGGAGTATGGGTGGGGGCTCCAAGACAGCAGGGTATTGACTGAGATCTAAGAGCCCACCCATATCTCCTTGGCATCTTCATCTTATTGTGAATGGGGTTAGGAGACTGGCCCAGATGTGGTGGAGAACTGGTGGAGTGCAAAGCAAGGCTGCACAGGATGTGGTTGGTGCTCCTTTTTGATTGCATATGGGCAGGCCGTCGGTCAGCCTAGAGGCTTCAGATTGGAGGGGGTACTCAAGTAGCCATCAGAGATGGGGAACTGAGTGAGGCACAGGCCCTGGGAGCCTACAGGACCTGTACATGCAGATCATGGCTAAGAGCTTAGAAAATGAGAAGGTGTAGCCAAAGACAAGAAGTCTGGGTTCAAGCATCCATGACCTATTCAAATAGGATATGGTTCACAGGACCAGTAGCTTTTTGGGGCACACAAGGGGATTTACGGGTGGAACAGAGCATGTCCAAAGAGAAAAGAAATGTGGGACCAGATAGGCCAGCCGTCCCTTTTTGTAGATTGAGGAAGGGTGTGTGGGAAAAGTGATCCTTCTCACAAGCTCTCAAAGCATTAATGAGAGCGAGGCCAATGAGTAGGTACGGCCACGACGATAAGAGAGGACTGATCGTTCACACCCAAAGCTTGGTCTCTGACATGAGGGCTACCTGCATTTCGCTAGTTCAAGCCAGCAGCAGGGTCCATTTAACCTTTCATAAATTCAGTACTGTTCAAATGAGGGTAATAATACCAGTTATTACATTGCCTAGAAGCTGAAAGCATCTAGCTTGAAGCTTTATGACCAAAGTGGTGTTATATTCCATAAAACAAACTATTACCAGCACAGACCTGAACTCTGTCCCTGCCCAAAATAAACCATTTGTTGGTGCCCATCCTGCACATCTCTCTCCTGTAGGTCTTGGCTAAGCTTCACCCTGTTTTATTCAGCCTGGCTGTTCCTGTCAGCATACTTGAGTGGTCATGGATCTGGCATGCCTGTTCCATCTTATTCTGAGAAGCTATATGGAGTGGTTGGTCATCTAAGGCGTGCAAGAGAAAACCTGTGAAATGTAAGCCAGGATATTGAGGGTGCTCTGAAGACTGAGGAGAAAGCGCTCAGTAAGTGTACAGATGAGAGTTGTGGGGTGCTGGCCATGGGGGAATGGGAAGGGAGGGACTGGGGTGCAGTAAAGTGTGGGACTGCAAACTGAAAAAGGGCAGAAAGGGTGCAGAGGACAGAAAAAGAGAGGAGCAAGGGAGGGGAGAGATGGGAACAAGAACAGAGTGCAGATGAAAGATAGGGATGGTTTGCAGCAAGGGGTGACCAGTGTTTGCAGGGGAGGGAGGGGTGCAGGAAAGACCAGAGCACAGGGAGAGTGGTGTAGGGCAGAAATGGCACAGGAGGTGCTTCGGGTTTTGCAAATGAGAGGGAAGTACAGGCAAGTGAGGAGAAAGTGCAGAGGGCAGTGTGTCAGAGGAATGACTTGGTGTGGTGTGCAGGGAAGGGACTTGGGAGAAAAGGGTGTACAGCAGACGAGAATGTAGAGTAGAGAAGGGTACAGAGGGGAGATTTGTGCAAGGAAGAATGGTGTCTCGCCTCATATTCCCATATAAAGGGTGCAGTCACGAATGCATCTTCTTCTAATGCTTGATCGATGCTCACAAGGCCTGCACGAGGATGATAAGAAGTCGTTTGTTGAAATAATTGCAGATATATACACTACACTATACCTGTCTGCTCATTGATTGGGCCTGATAATACACAGAGTGCCCCCCTCTCCCATGTGCAGGCCGGCATGGCCAGGATTTATTAGAGGGCACCTGGGAGCTCGGGCTCAATGCTCTCCCACTGCCCCCGTGTCATCTGCCCTCCTGTATTGTTCCTCTCCAGGAAGAGACAGTCACAGCAGCCTGTTCCTGCATCAACTCCCTTTTCACTCATTCCTACCTGCAGCCTAGGCCTGAAGTCAGGACTAACCTTAAATGAGGTATATTTTCAACTCTGACCTGTCCTGTAGTGGGAGCTGGTGCCGGGGTGCGCGGCATCTTGCCTTGCGACACAGCATCATGTTATTTGGGCTATTTTAGCAACTTTCATGGGTTTTTGGTGGATGGATGCCACACAGGCCGCAGACTCCTTTTATGCCATAACCTATTCCTTTAAAAAACACTAGAATGTTCTATAAAGGGCACGTAAAGTGCCAGTTCTAGTTTAGGTAAAGCCACTGACGTAGGGATGTTTACTACAAAGCCCTGTGTAGTTAATAACTTAATTGGAGCTGGGTACATACTACTGGTGTAATACAAATGTCTTATCCAGGAATGCCTTCATCCACTCTATTAGCACTATGGATTTCCTTCACTGAATTCCTGCTAAAAACCAGCAATGGCAAGGGTTGGCTTGTGTATACCTATTGGGCATTTACCAGGCACTGCTATTAAATGTCCAGGTACTTGCACCATTGTGCAGCTGCTACCATCAGTGGGTACCTAATACCACTATGGCAGTGCTTGGCAAGTGCCTTTTCCATGCCTACATTAAAGCCCAAATTGTTGGCGTTGCCAATGCTTGTTTTAAAACTGCATTTTTGGTACCCACCACCAGCTGACTAATGCATTGAAGACAAGTTTTAATAGCAGCCACCATAAGCCATCTTGGTGACCCAGAAAAAATAAAGTAGAGTTTCGAGATTCAAAACAGCACTTGTTCCGCTATCCATGTAAATCCAATGAATACCCTGATGCTGAGGTATGATTGCAGCCCATACACTGCTGTAAAGGAGCTGAAGTGGAATAGGATAGGATGAGTTGGCAAAACTCCATCAAGCATCTGCAGTTAAAGCGCAGGTGAGAGTATTATAAAAGATCTCTCTAAATGTCCATCGCTGGGAGGATTTTATACTCTGAACTGCTTTTCTTTTTCTTAATTTTCTTCGGTTTTCTTTTCTTCTTTTCTCTTGTTTTTTACAGTGATGACATGTGTAATTTAATACATACTGCTATTTAAATTTTGTGAAAAGTTGAGTTCTTTGACTAAAACACAATAAATAAATTAAAAAAGCAAAGTCCCCAAGGTGTCCCCTGTCCCCCCCCAGATTGTATGTGTCCCCTACGCCCCTGGATATACACACATATACACAGGGGCTTCTGTGAAGGAATGGCACATTCAGACTAGATGTTCATATTGTACCCAGATGGGTTTTTGGGAAAGTGCGTCCTATGCCCCTACCATATCAAGGAGATGGGGCCTGACACCACCATGCTACCATACCATAGGCAGAGACGTCTTTATGGGTGGGCAAAAGGGGCAACTGCCCCGGGCCTCCACCTTGGAGGCGGGCCCCAAAATGCAGCTTGATTAAAAAGAATTCAGTTCCCATTAGTCAACAAAATTAAATATCACATGTCAGGATTCTTTATGGTGTGCTGCTGAGGCTCCAAACATAGTATCTGCTGTTGACATGTACATTCTGCTCTGATCATTTCATCCTGAAATGCTTACTATGTTCACTGTTGTATAGATAGTTTGTGCAGCACAACACCTGTAGCATGCGTACCTTTCTGTGGGGATTATATTGATCATGTGCCATACCCAAAGTTGAAATGTATATTGATGAATTTGAGTGTCGCAATGGTTTAGAAAATAACTCAATGTGTTAAGCACTCCTTGCAAAGATTTCCGTTTATATGCAAGATTACAGTGCCAAATTCCAGCAAGGCTGACTCACCCTTTGCAATCTATGCAGTCGATTAGCCTGCATGTATATGTACTTTTAGCACACCAGGTGTTATCATCACCAATGTACCTGCACCAGATAGCGGTTGCTCTAGAAAGTACCATAGCATCAATATGGTGAAGGTCTAGAAATTGGTTTGTTGAGATGCGGAGTTGGAAAAGCTCGGCGGGCACCTTCAAAGACAAAGTGTTAGTCCACGGGGTTGAATATGTATCCAAATTCCAGACTGTGAGAACAAAACTTTCCTGCTTGGATCCTGGCATTGCCAGAAGATGATACAGTGATCCTGGACACATTTTATTTTATCACAGACAGTACTGTGCTGTCTTCTATGGAAAGGTTTGTGTTTGGTCGTGTGATTTGGATATTTTCCCAGTCAGTTTCGTAAAATTGGATTATTGTTGTACAGGCTAAGAAAAGAGAGTGGTAAAGTGCAGAGATTGCAGAGCGGTTGTGAATCCCAGCTTCACGTTTTAACCAACGTGTGATCCTGGGCATCTCTTTTAAACTTGTATTGCCTCACCTGTCAAAATTGACAGTCCCTCAACCTTAAAAACTGTCAGCGCTTCAGAGTGATTTTGTTCTCAGGGTATGATCTTTAAAAAAGACTCAATCATGGTTTCACTGGCTACATGCAGTGCTACTTCCTCTATAATAATAGTGAGATTTGATGTATTGCACACAAGGGCCACTTGTTTATTTGCTCTTTAAGGCCACGTCACTTGAAAACCATGTCCCTTTTCTAATCTCAGTCGGTTTGGATACTGCCAACTTTCGGGTATCTTCAAATCGTCATCCACTCTCTATACTATGGTATGTGTAGGTTTCTCCTTGCTTCCCATTTGTCACCTGGTGCCATGCTTGAGCACTTTTGCATCTGTGAGGCAGCTAATCTGTGTTGTCTATTCTGGTGAATGTGCAACTTTTTCATACGATTTGTGTCCTGCAGTTAAACTATGTCCGATATACCTTCCTCGTGGCTGCTATTTAGTGAAATGTTTCCTGTACCTATGCTAGAACACAAGTAACCATGTCGTAGACTGCTAATGTTGCCCTTGAAATACTACTTGTTTATCATTCTGAATACAACAAGAATTAAGAGGTTAAGGAGACTGAAATGGTTTTTTTCATCCTTTTTTTTATCTCTGCAAGCAACAAATCAAGCTGTGGGTTGTGATTGTGACAACGGGGGAGGGGGTGGCGCAACACGATATTCTATATCCCTTAATTCCTTTGGTCCGGCGGAGGGGGGCCCCAAAGGTGTACATGCCCCGGGCCCCAAAAGTGCTCAAGATGGCCTTGACCATAGGGAGAGTAGAGAGTAGAAGACCAGACACTAGAGTCCATTTCGGTTACCCAGGTGGGTTGGGCGTGTGGATGCATCTATTGCAAGCCTCTGTACACCTGATAAGGATGAAGGGAGAGGGTCCCCTCCCCAGGGGCAAGACACTACTTGGTACTTGGACATGGTTAAACCGCAAAGTGTCCGAGTCCCAAGTGGCCCAGTTCCCTTCCTACCAAGTGATCAATGTCCTCAGTGGAATTGATGAACGCGGGCACCATTCCCCCGTCTATCAAATTAAGCCTTTCAAAGCTCTGTCTCCCCTGGATGACCAATACTATGTTCCTTTCAATGTAGGGCATCTCTGCCTGGCTGCCCATTATTAATAATGATCATTCTTTGCTTATGGAGCATGTGTTTACTACTCACGACTGTACAGTAGCTCTGCCAATCTCTCTAATTTTATTTGTGTGTTCCAATCTCTCTAATTTTATTTGTGTGTTTACCTCAGCATCTGCTGTTTTCTAACCTTGGTTAAGATGTAAAAAGACAGTTTGTGCAACTGTTCATATTATTATTATACTCTGTTTTAACTGCAGGCTATTTTTGGTCATAACTGTTCACTGAACATTAAAGAAGAAGTTCAAAGCCAGCCTCCAGAGCGGCTCCCTATTTTCAAAATCGAGGGTTCAATCCTTTACACTGCCAATGCGGTATTACGAGGTTGGACGTAGCCATGCCGTTTATACCGGCATGGCTACCCCTAACTCAGGTCCGGCTCCCGGTCCCGCGAAAGGGGAGTTACCGGGCCATTCCGACCTTGGCGGGCCCGGTAATTCCCCTTTCGCAGGACCGGAGCCGGTACGTTCCCATTCCCATTTGAGCCCCCATAGAGCTCAATGGGAATGGGGAGGATGGTAGCAGCAGTACCCTTCATAACGGTACCGTTGCTACCATCCAGTTCTGCTCATGCGTGCCGCTCTGCACGCCTGGTCTGGCCAGGCTTGCAGAGCGGCACCCGTGAGCAGAACTCGTAAAGTGGCGGTACAGTGATAATGGTGCCGGCAGCACTACCGGCGCCGTTATCACTGTACCGCCACTGTTATAATGAGGCCCAATGTGTTTCAAAGTGCTTCAAGGCAAGCGAGGGAACAAGGGAAAATACAATGACATTCTTACAGGACATCAACAGTAAGGATGTGAAATTAACTATCGTACTCGGCCTGACGACATTTCAGATAGTACAAGAGCTAAGACATAGATAAGGAAGGGAGGGGGAGAGTGGAAAGGAAATGGAAACAGGCGACTACCGTACTAGGCCTGACGACATTTCTCGTAGAGCCGGAGAAAAACAAAAGGTGAGGGAGAGGTGCCCAGAAAGGGAGGGGAGGAACAAAACAAGCGACTATCGTACCAGAGAAGATGACATTTCAGATAGTGCTGGGGGGGGAGAGGGGACATAAAGGGGGAGGGTGGAGACAGACGAGGTTGCTATCATACTAGGTCCAGGGACAATTCTGATAGAGTAAGTACATAGAAGAAAGTAAGGGGAGGAGATAGGAAAAGGGAGAAAGGGAGAGGAGGAGAGAACAGAGAGTAAGCAGTCAAAAAGAGTGGAGAAGCAAGAGGGGAAAGCGAATACAATTGCAGAAGTCAATAGTAACACATAGGGGGTCATTACGAGTCGGGCAGTAAGGGTTACCAGGCAACGGTAAGGAGGCCGGTGCTGGTAATCCCTTACCGCCCGATTCCAAGGTCTCTTGGAGGGAACTGTAAGGAACGTGTGGTCAGACCACACATCCCTTACGGGTCCCACTAAGGGACCAGGGTGCTAATAACGGGCTTGCTAGTCGCGAACCCGTTATTAGCACCCTCCCCATTCCCATTCAGCCCTATGGGGGCTCAAACGGGAATGGGGAATGCTTTGTTCAATGGAGACTTACCGGTCCCGCCAGGGTCGGACTGCATTGGTAAGTCCCCATTGAACAAGACCGGTGCCGGATCCGTTATTGGAGGCAGTCATGGCGGAAGTAGCGCCATGACTACCTCCAATCTCGGAATGAGGTCCATAATGTTGCAAGCCAGGATACAAGATGAAGATGGAAACAGCATGATTCAGGGAAAGAGTGATGCAACGTGAATCAATATGAAGTCCATAAAAGTCAAATGCAGCATTGGCCACAAGAGGGTGATGGTGAAACCAGAATGTATCAGGACACACTCCTGCAGAAGTAGGCTGGGGGGGTGAGGAGGGTGCAGGGTAGAAGAATCAAGCAAAACAGGCAACACCTCTGTGCGAGAGGGGGGGCACAAGCCTCCGCTGCTGGGCTGGAGGAGGCAAATGTTACATTTGGGGTATGGGTACACATATGTGTGGGTGGAGAGAATGAGCGGGATGGTATTTAAATCTTGCGCTGCATTCTCCTCCTACTAAATAAACAGAAGCCCAGGTGGTCCCCTAGTTCTTTGAAGAAATGTCATAAAAGAGAAAGGGATTTGGAAACATGAATGAACTATAATGCGTGTATCGTTGCTGCAGCAACTATGCCTCTTCTGGAAGTCAGGGCTGGTGCAAATGAATGTGTATTCCCACATGTTTTAAGATATCCCACCTGGGATTTGAAAAGGGCTTTTGAAAGATTTCCCAAACAATCTATTGCAAAAATCCTCATTTATCCTGCTTCTGGCAAAGTGCCTAAGTCTGGGAATCACCATAGGGGCAAATTCATGTTTGTTTTGACCAGTGGTCGAAGTGTGTGGGAACGATCGGGAGTGGTATTCCACTACTTTTATTTTTTACTGTTAACAGCTACACTAGATTTTACAACCATCGTCACTATTCCAGAACTGTGCTTTGTGAAGCTAAAGCACACTTCTCCATTTTACCACCGGATATCGGTTGCAGCTAAACTGAAATCTATTTCAACTCAATTGACTGTCAACCAGCATGGCTGCAACACTTGAAAAATGTGTTGCACGTTGCTATCTTCCTTGCTACTTGGTGCCCACATTGAGTCACAGTTCCAATACTTTTTTGGAACACTTCTATCGCTGGTTTTGACAGATTTCAGTGCAATCCCACCAGCTTGCGGTCATAGATTTTAAAAGCCATTTCTGATGCATTTCCATACTGCCAGTTGTTGGTTGGTAAGCTATGTGTTACTGTTCTATGCTACCTATTATATCTTCGCTATTCTCTGCCTTGCTTTGAGAGTGCTACGCTTTCTTAGGCTTGCACGCTCCCTTTGTTATTCTTCACCAACTGGGACAGGTTGTGCAAAGTTGCTTCTGTTAGGATATATTTCCTTTGTTCCCAAATGCATCTTTGCAGGAAAGGTTAATTTGAAAATATGCTTTCATGTACACCTTCCTTTTGCTTTTGAGGGGTGTCCCGCCAGATCCTAGTTTGCATTTCCACTTCCCTGTTTACTTCATTTATACCTAACTCTGCACCGCAATGGTGTTTTCCTTTCCAAATCATTCCTTCTCAAATGCGAGCTTGTAACTAAATTGGATTTTTTGGTTCAAAGGGAGTTATCCTTTCATAATGAGTAGTTTATTCATTCTCCCCTTCATTTTTGTTTTCTGGGATGTAATGATGATTTTTGTTATAGAAGCTGACTATGTCTTGTTATTTTATGTTATTTTCTTTCATGTTGTTACCTTCAACAGAAACTTACCCGTTCTCAACTCAACCGAAACTGCGCTCAGGGACTGCACTCCTCCGTGTGAGCCCTCCCATCAAATCAACAAGATTAGGATGGTCCTCCTTCTCTGTCCAAGACCCCTAAATCTGAAACTCAATTGCCCTTACCATCCGATGCACAGAGGATCACCTTGCCTTGTGGAGGCCCCTCAAGACCTGGCTTTTCCCCCTGCATCTTGACAAGCCTTGCATCCTCTTCGGGTAAGTTAACCTCCTCCCAGGTAGGTCGCGGCAGCAACAAATCCACCATCACATGTATAGAGAGACAGAGAGAATAAACTCTGTCAGACCAGAGGGCAGAATCCACACCACATTTACAAAACCAAGAAACCAGCCAGAACAGACGGCTACGTATCACACTCTATGCTTGTGGAAGATAGCCGAAGGCAAGGCCACCCACCCACACGCATCTGCTATCATACATCATTTGAAGACACATTGTACAACCCCTCTGCCATTAGAATGGAGAGATCCCCCATGACAGAAATTCAGTCTAGCTGGACACATAATGAGTCCCCTACACTTGTATACTCTCTAGATGACTTCAAAGCACATATGGGTAGTAATAGGGACTTGGCCACCCTTGACCTCCTTCGTATTGGCTAAAATGCAAACCGTATTCTAAACCCCTCTGATGAATTTCCCATACCTTGAACTTCAGTATCCCGGGGGCATTCACCTACAGCGCTTTGAGACCATACCAATGGGAAAAGGTGCTATAGAAATGACAATTACATTATATTGTTTCACATGAATGTCATGATGCTCTGGTTGAAACACATGTTTTAAAACAACCAGAAGGCAACAGGTGGAACTCCAAAAACAGCCAATAAATATGAGTGGAACCCAATTTGTGAAAAAGTCCATAATGACCTGCAAATTAAGCTTTTAAGCAAATTCCTTGTGCAGTTGGAACTAAGATCTCCATGCTGCATTTGTTTAATAGGGCAAAGTAATAGCAGCCCAGATCAAGAAGGACAGACAAAACTGGGTTATGCTGATTAACTCCTAGAAGAGAGCAGCTTCAGCTCAAGAGGGCTCCTATCTCACACACCACTACAACCATCCCTATGAAGTTCCTTGCAGTCCTCAGGAACTTCCAGAAAGTCTGGTTCAGAGCTTTGCTCCCAGAGGAGCTACAGTTCAAAACTGTCAGGGTTTTGGATCGCAGATAATGTAATCAGCTGTGGTCCTGGTGGCATCTTCCATGGAGACTGTGAAGACACACTACAAATCCCAGAATGCCCATCGGTCATATGGCCCATTTACATATAACACAACACCTACGCGCTGCGCAGCTGTGCGATGCGCTCCCAGCCAGCATTGAGACAGGAGCAGTGCAGCTTTAAGAAGCACTCCGTGATGGGACCCAGCGCTCAACAAACCCGTTGGTGAGCTCCTTGTGTGTTTTCTGTGTTGCTTCCTGTTGACTGGTGCCCGCTCCTTAACTTAATTGATTACTACGTGTATGACCCCTGGCCTGCCTCTGAACTGCCTTTGCTTATTCCTTGCCTATGTTGTACCTGCTACTACAGTGTATGACCATTGGCTTGCCTCTGGGCTGCCTTTACTTATCCCTTTCCTACATTCTGCCTGCTACTAGCCTGCTGACCCTTGGCCTGCCTCTGGACTGTCTTTGCTTATCCCTTGCCTACGTTTTGCCTGTTACTTCCATCTTGATGGCTGGTCTACCCTGGACTGCCTTGCCGTTTTGGACTGCCTATATATTGGATCCTTACTTTGTTCTTGTATTTCTACTGATTCTCCATCGACTAGACACAGGTCTTTTTTCGATCCAAAAGACCTAGCCTCCTCTTGGATTGTGCGTTTGTGCCCTCGTGCCATTCGCAAGTCCTCTTTGTTTTTAGTTCCTTTTCACCTGTTTTCTCCAGTACGGTTCTCGTGCTCCTTCTTGGAATATCTGGTTTCTTCAAGGACTTCTCTTGACGCCCCATAGGGTTTCTCTGGATCCCCCACAGGTACTTGGGTTGGGTGTTTAAGGGACAGGGTATCGTCTCTCCTTGTTTAGTGTATATCCTGAATGTCTTCCTTCTCTCTCTTTTAGGACTTCTTTCCATCCTTAGCTAGATGGATCTCTGGGTGCCTCTCTCCTACCTCCGTTTGGTGGATCTGGGACACCTGGAAAGCCGGCCCGGCATGCTTACGGACGACCTAGACCTCCGATCGGCATTGAAGGACTCAGCGCATACAAAAACACACCCTCATTTAAATGGGTCCATGGTTCCTCCCAGATTTCCTATCTGTAGAACCTGACCATTCTTTGGCCATTAGGTGACTATGGAAGAAAGTAGAAGGACTTTGTTCTCCTGTTTCCTTGAGCATATGTTCAGCACACCCAGGTTCACAATGATATCCTGGAACTCAGGAAGGCTTCACTTCCTGACTACTGCTGATCCAAAGACATGCTCATATGCTTAGAACATTTTGCACAAATGGGTGCCAGACTGTCACTGCACACAGGAAGATCAAACATCTGTTCCATCTTTGCCTACCTACCATATTTGCCATCATACACATTTGCCACTCACACAGTCTATTCTTGACTTTGCTAATCTTGGTCATTCCTTCTGGCAGTTCCAGAATAACTTTTCTTGAGTTTGTTTTGTGGGAGAAATTAAACATACTTGCACACAATGAAAGACAACATGCTTCACCATCACGCAGTCATACACTACAATTTGGTCTATTACATCTTCTACCCGCACTCAAATTCTCTCTTATCTACAGTCACCTATGAACATATTCTTAACTTTCTGTAGAATTCTTATATATGTCAGGCTTATTGGAGCATCATGCACCCAAACATTCCCAAACAGTACCCCTCTCTTTTTTACCTACTAGCTCATGTCTTTCCATCTTCTTCATTTATTTGTTACCCCCTTTTTCTCTTGCTCTATG
This sequence comes from Ambystoma mexicanum, assembly GCF_040938575.1. Classification (NCBI taxonomy): domain Eukaryota; kingdom Metazoa; phylum Chordata; class Amphibia; order Caudata; family Ambystomatidae; genus Ambystoma; species Ambystoma mexicanum. The sequence continues at coordinate 398,823,205 of NC_090940.1, read as the reverse complement.
CTCTTTCCATTTCCTCTTCCTCGCAAACTAAAGTCTGGAAATCCAGGTAGGAGCACCATAGTCCCTTTTTCAGACAAACCTAGGCACTCGGAGATGACTACGCTGGTGATTTGGTGCACTTTGGGCCTCATTCCAAGTTCCGGCAGTGAATCTAGCGAAATACCACAAAAATTGGCTACCGCCACTTGGTACTGTTGGTTTACCATGGATTACAAGCGATGGTAAGGCAGTGTTAGTCCTCATTTATGGAGTACTACTCCATTGGACATTCTTGGCAGAATTACCACTGATGGAATTATCAAAGTTGTAATTCTGTTGATTTTGTGAGGAAAAGTGGAGCATTTAGCTCCAGCATCAAGCTGCAGGTAAATCCTCTACTTTTTCACCCAAATCAGCGGAATAACCACTTGGTAATTCCGCCTGTGGTAATGCTACCAAAACAGGTAATTTGACGGTGTGTGGAAAATGGGGGTAATTCTGTTACCGCCAAAAATGTTTTGGTAACAGAGTGAACACCCTCTCCCTTTGTGGTGTTAGAGAGCCCTAGGTAGCTCCGTGGCACCGCCTATCTAAAAGGGATAGGTAAGAAGGAACTCACCCTGCTACTACAATGAATATACTGATTAGAGCAGTTAGTTAGCATCTGGCTATGTAGTTAAAAACAAAGCTAAAATTGCAGTTTGGGTTGGTTATTCCCAGGCTGCAATCTTTGGTTAGTCAGGCAGTTCACGTGGGACTGTGTGTCTTAGTGACAATTTATTTGCCCTCCGTGAGATGTGTCTGATTAGCTCAAAGATATATTCAATAAAACAACACCCCCATTTATTGTGGAGATGGTATATGACGTGAATTATCTCACTATTTAGATGTTCCGTGCAGATTTTGCTAAAACAGGTTGTATTTATCTCTTTTATTTCTTTTTCTACTGTTATACAACCTCAAAACATTTTTTTCTGTGAGTTTAAACAAGATACATTTTTATATGACTGCAGTATCCTGCAAAGACTACAGCAGTCGATATTTGATGTTTTGTTCTTAATTGTTCTATGTGTCACCCTTATTCAGGAGACATCAGAAAGTCTGGTCGACCAGTTTCAATGACATTTCCTCTCGTGCGTCATATTCTTCAGGACCAATTTCTTCAATCTGAGAGACTGAATCTGTTCACCCAACAGATATTGCGCAGCATACTCTGTTTGGCCTGGCTTTCACGCATTCCAGGTGTGCATCAGGTATATGATTTTCCAGCCTGTGAGGGTATCTTGGCTGTTTCGACACAAATACGTGGAGTCTCCTCTCTTGCTCGGATTATCACTCTGTTGCGGCGTTGATGAAATCTACGTCCGGACCAACTTCTGGATTGTAAGTGTCATTATCTGCTCCAATATTGAGCAGGACCTTTTTTCTCTCATGGGGTGATACTATTTTTCCTCCGTGTATCCACAAGCGTGCAGCGTGGCTCCTCAGGCGGAATCTCGCGCTGCTCAACTCTGCTAAGGACGCGTGTAAAGGGTTCATCACTTATCAGTTGACATCACACCGGTCACTGACAAGTACGGTAAGCCAAAGGCCTGTGAAAAGCAAAGTCCTCTAACTTTCATGTGTTTTCTCTTTCTTTAACGTGATAATTTTTAGGATTCTCTCTCTGATGCCTGTAATTAAGAGTTGCAAAAATTATGTCCTTTCTTTGAGTGAGTGCTCTCTTTAATCAGCCTGGTGGGATTGTTAATCAGCATATAATACTTTTACAAGGGTGGGTTAGTGTTGCTTGCAACAACTGTCAGATTACTGTCCGACTAGATCTGAGGTTTCGGTATGCTTCCAGGATTGCTTGGTGGCCCTGGGACAGTGGACGATTAACAATTGACTAAAGCTCAATGAAGATAAGACGGAAGATAAGACGGAGGTCCTGTCAATCGGTCCCACTTCTGTCTCTTCTGCGTCTTCTCTCTGGACTTCCTCTTTTTGGCCTTCTGCGTTGGGGACTCCTCCGGTACCAGTCACAGAGGTTAAAAATCTGGGTGTTAATAGACACATCTGTCAGACTGGACACTACCATTTAAGTATTCGCCGTAAAGTCCTTGGTTATCTTCCTGTTCATTTACGGCCTCGGTCGTGGCTGCTTTAGTGCTGAGTCGTATCGACTACTGCAATGCTCTTTTTGGCCCAGCCTCTCTTTCATTTGCACTGGCTGCAACTGCTCCAAAAGCTAGCAACCCGAGTAGCTACTGGATCTCCCTACGGGGCCCATATCTCTCCCGTGCTGTGGCTCCTCATTGTCTGCCAGTTGCTAAGAGGGTGATGTTTAAGTCTGTGTTTATTATTCATAAGGCCTTCTATGAGCAAGCGCCATAAATACCTACAAAAGAAATGTGCTCCCTATATTCCAAGCCATTCCCTTCGGTCCATGGATGCCCGTCCTGTCAAAGTCCCTCGGTTCGGTTTATCTCAGGTTGTGGACGTTCCTTTTCAAATGCTGCTGGCAGCTAGGCTGTGGAATGACTTACAACTCATGCTTAGGAGCATTGAAAATCATTATCAGTTCCGGCGCCTACTGAAAACCTCTCTTTTTTAATTTGGCTTCTCTCTTTTTTAGCCCTTTTGCTCTGGTCTAGGGCCAAGATGCTCTTGGGCGTATATGCGCTGTATAAATAATTGTAACATAACATATCTGTCATAACAAGGCCAGTTGGGACCCGCAGAAGGTGCACACATCATGGGAGTTTGTTACAAGCATGGGTGTAATTTTAGGGGCGGAAGGGTGTTTGACCCCCCCAAATTTTTGAGGCACACCATTTTGTCCCACTCGTTTGGCAGGGGCTCCTTTCATTTAGATGTTATATCCCCACCAACATTTTCAGCCAAGTTACTCCACTGGTTACAAGACCTTATTCCTTCTCCAGCAAACTCAGTAAGTCTTGGATCCCACTTCGCTATGGGTACGTTTCTTTGGGCCTGCTTCTCAGGGTTTGCAACTCCCCCACAATTGATGGGTAAAGCGCTGCCAACTTCACCACCGCACCAAAGTGCCAAGTCCTTACGCTGATCCAACCCTTGTGGGTGGACGTCTATGGACGTTTCAGGTGGGGAGGTCAGGTTTGGAGTTCCCGAACCCGGGAAATGTCCCACCTATCCTATCCTAACTCTGGACCTGGCCTATCCTCCCCATCGCAAGGCCACATGCACATTCCTTGCACCCACCCTGGGTTCCACCCACTCAGAATCAGAATTGTTTATTCGATTATTAAAAACAATCATAAAACAAAGTCAAATATGAAACACTTAAAACAAACATTAAGCATTATACATTTAAATTCCTAAAACTCTACTCAGTGCAGCGCTACATTTCCATCAGTATTTAGCAATAAATGAACTTCCTTACAATAAAAAGAATTATTAAAAGTAGGAGTTCAAATGTGTGTTGGTAGTGCTGATGTTTGAAACACACATTTTGTGAAATAAATGTCAGCAAAAATAAATGATGGATACCAAAACACCATTGCGCTGCCACCAAACCAAAATCACGCTGTATTGAGGTGTATAGAATCTTCATAAGGACAGCAAAAAGAATGTGCTAACATTCTAAAAGAATGGTTTCAAATCTTTCTGGAAAAGGGGTCCTATCTTTGATGTAAGTAGATGTGTTCTGGGCTACAGGCTGTAGGGAATAAGGTATATATGCCCGAGGAGTGTAAATTATCTATATGGGGCAGAGGCAATTGTTCTGTGTGATGGATTGGTAGTGTGCTTACACTTACATAGCCTTGGCAAAATGTGAAGGGTTGGTACCCTGAGATGTGTCACATACAGAAACGTCCTGGTTTCCTCAGTCATCCAAACTTGTACATTCAGCATGTTACAGTAGGAACGTCAGGGAAGTCTGAATCTCCATCACGGGGTCACTTCCTGATTTCCAGAAAATCCTAGCATCACTCAGTTGTCTCAAACACTAGATGGAAAATCCACCCAGATACCACCAAATGGTATTACTGTTACCGCCACTTGGTTGGGGTATTACCACTGAATTACAATTGTCAGTAGGAACTGTTAGTCCCCATTTATTTAAGTCCATTGGAGAATCAAAGTAAATAGACAATGCTGAGAAAAAGCAGCAAGTCAGTTAACAGTAAGGCATCAGATTGTATCGTGACGAAAATAAACAAGAAACGGGTCCATAACAAAATACATGTTTCCTAACAATAGACACACCTGTATATCCTTCTGGGCCACACTTCTGAAAGAACAAGCAGCATCGATGGAATGAGTAAGACACATTACATGACAAGCTGGAGGATCTACTGGGAAGAAAATAACTCGTCCCAGGTGCACCTGCAAAATCACGGATCGAAGACAATCATACACACAGGACAACACGTCCTGGAGACGGAGATACAAGAGAAGTTAGTTCATGTAAGAAAGTACAAAGGCCATGAAAAGGAAATGATTAATGGCACTCCTTACGAAGGCATTCAGAGCAGCGGAATACTCGAAAAGCGATGTGATAATCCTGACAAGCTTCAGGACGTCCTTCAAAAGAATAACTCCATGTAAATGGTACGGGTATATATTGCCTGAGTACCGGTTTAAAGAAACACACCTACGCACGTCGAGATGTCAAACACGAAGAATTGGACAATGAGAGAGAAGCTTTAAAAATAATAGCGACCCCCGACCATTTTGCTTCACTCTTCCTGTGGGGGCACCAGAGCGCCAGTCACATCAACTCCAAGTTGCCCAGAACGCTGCAGTTAGACTGGTCTTTCCAAATCTGCATCGGTTTTCCTTTATCGTAGGAAGCTACAATGATCTGAAAATCTAGTGGAACAAGCAACTGAAACCATGAGATAGAAATAGCAGAGAACCACGTTTCTGTCATTAAAAAATGGTCTAAATTTAATCCAGTACTAAGGACCTTTGCATTATTCACAGTGGATCTAGCATTTATCAATGCTGCTTGTAGGTGGGTGCTGTAGTTGTGGACATGTGTGGATCAATAGGTGGCAGTAAATCCGGCAATGCACAGCTATCTAAAAATGTAAATGTGTCCAATGTGTTTAAGATGCATAGAGCACTTATGATTATTTAATGCCAAAAGCAAGTCATGGCAATACATAATCCGAGACATAAGAGCTGTTAAGAAATATAAAATGAATTATTCATATATGCAGAGAAGAGCATAAAATAAACCAACCAGTAGTACAAACCCTATCCTGCAGTACAGTAGAGCCAGGTAGAACAACCCAAACAGGTGACGCGTCAGCACTTTGCACTCACGCAGTCCTTTTGTGCCTTTGGCGCAGATAAATGAGGGGATCTGGAGGTGCCAGCAGGAATAGCTGGGAAATGTAGTATAAACCCTCTCACTTTTCCACAAGGTAAGTTAAAGCCAACAGAAAACCAGATCGGGGGCAGAGCCCGCTCCACCCACACAGTTTGTTCAGTCAATTCAATAAAATGAAGCACACAATGTCACAAATATCACATTTCAATTCAAGTCCATCTAATTTAATGAGAGCCTAAAATAGCTAAAATCAACTATGTAGCTATTTAAATGGGTCTCATTACGAGGTTGGAGGTAGCCTTGCCGGTTCAACGGGCAAGGCTACCTCCAAACTCACATCCCGGACCGGCACCCGCGAAAGGGGAATCACCGGGTCATTCGGACCTCGGCGGACCCGGTAATTCCCCTTGCGCGGCTGCCGGGACTGGTTCATCCCCATTCCCATTTGAGCCCCCACAGGGCTCAATGGGAATGGGGAGGGTGGTAGCAACGGTACTGTCAATAATGGTACCGTTGCTACCAAAAGGTTCTGCTCGCGGGTGCTGGTACGGCCACCTGGTCAGACCTGGTGGCTGCAAGGGCACCCGCGAGCAGAACCCCTAGTAATGCGGTACGTACCAACGGTGCCGGTAGCGATACCGGCGCCATTGTTGCCTTACCACCATACTTGTAATGAGGCCCGTATTGGTTTCCCTTTGTAGAAGGAGTAAATACACATCTTCTCAATATCCCTTTGGTCAAACCCCCACCTATGACCTAAACAAACAAAGCTCCAACACAACACTTTTTGCTTCTGAGGTACCATTGTGTAAAATCACTAAGAAGAACTGTTTAAACACCATATGTCCAATGACACCCATGGACTCCAACTCCCACAGTCACCCAAGTACTCAGACGAGGAGGATAAACAAGTTTGTACAAGGTATCAAGAACTCCAAGCACAACGTGCAATCTAGTTGTTTTTCAAAATTACCTGTGCATGGGAAATTTTAAATTGGCAACCGCACTACTGAGTGTGAAGGTGCAGGATAAGACAACTGCTCGTATGCAGTGGCTTGTCAGCAGAGGAGACCACCGAGATCTAAGGGGAAATGCAGTGCGCAAGCTGTGAACCACGAGAGAGTTCCTGGATGCTCGACAGCTTGAAGAGGCAGCGTTCTCCATGCTGGGACCTGAAGGGAAGCAGGCATATGACCACATAGCCACACAGGAAGCCGGAAGGACGTCTTGGCACTTCCGAGTGGGAAGGGAGCGAAAGAACATCACCAGAGAAGGGCAAACTGGACCAGAGACGCTGGAGAGAGAGTCAACACAAAGCCAGTGGGGATCCCAGGGGCATGCCGGCAACCGTGCCAACAACAATTTGAATGTGATGCCATTGCTAAGACTACAATAAGTTTGTTTGAATGCAGAAAAGCCAAAGCACAGATTCATACTCCAGTGAGCTACAGATGCATGAAATGCAAGTGTGGTGCAACATTTGCGCAAACGTTACCACAGACATGTATACCAAACCAAGAAATACATAGACCATTTTGGTGATACGCAGGAACTGTGAAACACATAAGAAGTCCTGGCAAAGGAAAGATATCAAGAAATTGAAACACATGAGAAGCCTTGGCAAGGGAACAATACCAGGCAATTAAAACACATAAGAGGTCCTGGCATGGGAGTATACTAGGCTAGTGGAGTCACAAGAGAAGACCTGGCAGGAGAGTACAACAGGCAGTTGGAATTGAATGAGGAATCCTGGCAGGAGAGTACACCATCAATTTGGAATTGCAAAAAGGGTCCTGGCAGGGGACTATACCAGAAATAATAAAGCACAGTGTTTTCTAAACAGAGGAGAAACTTGTGATAAAGAGAGACTGTTGCAGAACTTGTTGCCTAAACAGGAGCATTGTGAATCAAGAAGAGACGCAAAGGAACTGTTAGTAAAATAAACAATTGTCATCCTACTTAAGAATCCAGGGGAATGGGAACACCCTCTGGATCCACGGTCCGTTACCATGGGGAACATTTTTGTTGGAGCCATTCTTATTTTCAGTTGTGAACACTTTTTGTCAATATCAGGTTGAAGACATTTCCTTGCACCCTTTACTGTTTTATTCATAGTGTGAGGGTCAGGGTACAACAATTTGGACGCAAGGAAGGTTTTTTCAGTTATTGAAATCCTGACACAGACGAATCCTTTGTTTTTTGGTTTTTAGGTAGGGAAACTCCTCCTAAGAATAGGGTCAGAGAGGCATTTTCCCAACCCATTTTCATTTAATAAAGGTCTTTAGCCACAACATGACAGCCTTGTGTCCGGCTCTCATTGCTAACTCCGCACAACCCACAATAAACACACATTTCCGTCTGTCTCACATCCTCAACCTTCATACCACTCCATCCTTTCCCCCAACTAGCCCTACTGAAATTGTGTAATGCAAATCATTACTCACTCCCCTCTTCCTATCCTGTTCTTCCAACACTATCCTGCCCATTTTGCTAGCTGTGGGTTCATATCCCCAAAACCATTTTCCACTATATCATATCTCCTTGCTAGTTCAATCAAGGGCCCATCTCCCTTTCTTTTTCTGTTTCCACAGCAAGAGACGTCTTTATGGGAGGGCAAAAGGGGCACTTACCCCGGGCCTCCACCTTGGAGGGGGGAAGCTGACAAGGCTGCTGATCCAAAGACATTGTTTCCCATTGTTTATTTAACTTAAATAGCATATCAGGATATTTTATGGCGTGTTGCTGAGGTTCTAACCCTGCTGCCTGTATGTGGTTAAGTACATTCTGCCCTGATCAATGAACCTTGCAATACTTTTTTTTTGCTCACTGTGGTATTCGTAGTTTGTGCGTTCACTAAGACACAACTCCTGTTGCATTCTCACCTTTTTGTTGGAATTATATTGATCATGTGCGATAGCCAAAGTTGAAATGCTTATTTACAGATTTGAGTGCTGTGATGGTTCAGAATATAGCTCAGTGTGCTAAGCATTCATTGCAGATATCTGTGTACATATGCAAGATTACAATACCAAATTGCATCAAGGTGGACTCACCCATTCCTGTGTCTGAAGCTAATAGCATGCGTGAATCTGTACCTGCACCAGATAGTGGTTGCTATAAAAACCAACACAGCATTAATGTGGTGATGGTCTAGAAATCGATACATTAGGATGAGGACTTGTAAAACCTAGGTAGCTAGGTAGCCAACCCCAACGATGAGCATAAAGTGTTAGTGTGAGTGGTGATTAGGTATCCAAATTCAAATTTAAGACTGCGGAACCAGAGCATTCCTTTTTGTATCTTGGCTTTGCCAGCTGATGATACAGTGATCCTGGACAAATGATCTTAGATCACTGACATTAGTGTGCTGTCCTCTGTCCTTCTCACATGCTTTGTTTTCTGCCCTGAAGAAGGCCATGTGTGACGTTGTTAGTGTATCACACTGTGGCCTGAAACTCGAGTTGGCGCGAGTCAATTAAAAACCCAGAAAACTGTGTTGTTTAATTAATTATGATTGTTACAAAATGCATGATGCAGATACGTAGGTGTTAATTCACTCGGTCGCCACGTTGTACAGAGCAATGGCGCAGAGTGTGTATTAAGACCGCTCCCACTGGATTTGTAAATCAGTTTAGGAAGCTTGTTGGATTTTTTAGCTCCTGAATTTAGCAACTTGTCTTTTTCTTTTTGTGTTTTGCTTTATTTTTGTGATTATGTGTTTGCTATAAGTGTTGGTATTGCTGTTGATGCATGAAGAGTGGTGGGAGAGTGTGTGTTTTCCAGCAAGGCGACTCCCACACCTTGGCTGGTGTTGGGTAGCAATATATATGTGTTCGATAGGTGTTTTGTACCCATTTGTGATAGTGTGTTAAATTGCACTGTTGCTTTAAATTTACATTTTCAGTATATGATTGCCCTGCATTGCATAATTGTTTTTGTAGTTTTCAAAATAAATCATTTCTGAATGATCAAAGGGACTCCTCCTTTTTGTGTTGTTTCTCACATGCTGGTGGCATTGTTTGGGATTGGACAAAAATATTGTATATAAAAGACCGAATGCACACATAGTGTGCATTCGGTCTAGCATAAAATACCTACTGCCAAAATACCGAACTAGAGGCGCGAGGGTTGTGCGGTTGTCCCCTGCTCCTCTAGTTTGGTTTTATGGTCTGCAATACATGTGTTGCGGGGATCACAAAAAAACAAACAGAAGTTCGAATTACAAAATTCGGACTAGTGGTGTCTGTGATTTTGTAATTCAGTCTTTTCGTTTACGTTTTTATAGCGTGCATCCGCATTGTTTAGCCCTACCTGTTCTTTCTTTTTATGTAGGCCATTTGAGTGGAAGGAGTCCTAGACAGAAGAGAGCGGGCCAGATATCGCAGGCCTCTGGCAAGCATATTTTAAGGTCTGCTCATTTGACACAAAATGGTTTCGTTTTTTAGTGCAGCTCAAAGGTTTTACTGCCCGTTTATAAATAATAATTTCACAAGCCTGTGAAATAACTTTAAAATGGAAAAGAGAACTCCAGATGCAGTATTTTAAAATCACATCAGTTAGTACACTGGTACTTATATACTTCCCTTGATGATGGAGACAATGAAGCTAGAATCAGTCCCATTTTGCATAATACTCTTCCATATCATTTTGTTTTTAAAAATGGTCATGTTGTGGGGGCGCTGCTGAGCAGCCTACAAGATGGCTGCCTGGTGCTGAGGCTATGTGACGACCGCCTATATGAATATGAACATGCCCTGCTAAATCCAGGCAGTAAGACATACAAGCAGGAGGTCAGAACGTATAAAGTTGGGCAGCAGGCGTGGTGTAAAATTGTGGCTCCCTGAACCAGAGGTCACTGAGATAAAGTGGCTATGGTGGTGATGATCCGTGGCCACTGGCAGTGCACTGATATCCTGGCAGCGAAGGGGAACTAAGCCTTGTAGGATGGACTTCGGCTGGTCCCTGCTGGGCAGTCTAAAGGTAGGTGGCACACATCAGAAGGAGTGCAACCCCCAGGCAAAGAGAGGGAGTGGTGACATGCGCTTGGTGCTTGCCAGTTCAGACATGCTGGTTGACAGAGCTCCGTCATGCACGGATAGAAGTGAATCCCTGGTCCTGGGGGCTGAGAGCATTGGAGAGGGGCTGTGCCCTGACCTTAGAGCTGAAGCCTGGGAGAGCAAGGAGGGGCACATGGGTGAGGAGGGCTGGGGCAGGTGTAGGTGGGGGCTGGTTGCAGTTTGAGTGGCAGTGACTCAGCTAGTGCAGGGTTCCCACTCACCCTAAGCAAAGCCGTGGCTAGGGTGGCCAACGGAGTGGGAGGCCAGGAGTGGATGTCACTGGCCTGGATTGTTGGGAGCAGAACCAAGGTAGGGAAGGTGAGAGTCATCACTGAGGCCCAGTGTTCCCCAGTAAACACAGAGTGCGCTACAATACTGTAGAGTGTGCTGATTGTTAGTTGCGGCTGGCTGGCTGGACACAATCGAGTGCTAGTGGAGGCACAAGCCATCAGCTGAAAATGCCCAAATGGGGCGGAGGGGCCAAACAACAGAGCAGCATGGAGTCATTCTGGCGTCGGGCACATAAGCCCTGAGTTGAAGCTGACATAGCAGTTGGCGGAACACTCGCAAGGACAGATCAATATGCTCCAGAGCTGCGGCAAATGCTTAGCAGCATGTAGGCAGGGTTTTCGGCTGTTAATGCCAACTTGGAGGACATAATGGATACCTAGTCCAGAATTAGCGAGGCAGAAGAAGACATCCAAGACCTCATGCACTGATGGCCAAGGCTACTAAGGATCTGAAACTGGCACTTCAAAGGTGTGATGACCTGGTGTCATGTTCGCAGTGTAACAATGTCTGAATAATAGGGATCCCTTAGAATATTGGGCAGGGCCGGATGGAGTAATTGACTGAACGCATTCTGTGACAAATATTAGGTAACCCAGCATTTTTGGATAACTTTGTCATGGAACGAGAGCACCATACGCCTGCAGTTAGGCCAAGACCGGGGGTCCGCCTAGGCCGTCATAGCCCATCATAGCCTGCCTCCTGAATTACAGGGATAGGGATAACATCCTCTGACTGGCTGGGCAAAAGGGCTTGCTTCAGTGCGAGGCAGGCAAAGTGCATATCTACCCTGACTTCTTGACAGGGGTACAGGTGGAGTGAAGACAGTTTGTCGGTGTGAAGAAGATGCTGAGAGAAAGGTCTGTACAATATGTTGTGCTATTCCTGGTGAGACTGCGAATTCAATACAAGGATAGCACCTTTTTTCATGATACCTGAAGAGGCAGTCAACTTCATTGAGCCGAACATACCCAGCCCTCAGGGAGGAAGGAACACCCCTGTGCGAGAAGACGGGATGGACGGAGGCGAGGGCATTGAGTGAGGGTGCAGCCTTTGTCCAAGAGGACTGTTTATGCACATTTGCGGTGGAAAACCTGATCTCATACAGAGAAGTGAATGGGCTACTTAGATCCATACATATTATGGCTATCTTTTCGTACATGGTACCAGGCGGGGCATGTTCACACTATTGTGAACATGAGAGAGGAAGCAGAGAGTGGTCTGCCGTGGCATTGTGGCAAGATCAGTCTTTTTTCAGTTGCAGTGGATGAAAGGCAGAGCTGGACAACGGACTTTAAGCAACTTTAAAACAAACCGAGTGGCGTGGAGCGCAGCGCGGAAGGCAGAAGCAGAGAGTGGTCTGCTGTGGCATTGTGGCGAGATCATAGTCGTTTTTCTTTCAGTTGCAGTGGAAGCAAGGCGGAGCTGGACAATGGACTGTAAGCAACTTTAAAAGCAGCTCAGTAGTGCGGTGCAGCGAGCAGAAGCAGAGAGAGGTCTGCTGTGGTCTGCTGTGGTCTGTGGTGGCCTAGGACGGACCTTTTGAAATATACTGGATAGTGGCCTGGGCACAGTTTTCCTCCCACTCGTTTGGGGCGGGTAAGGAACCACCCCATGTGAAGCTGGAAAGGGCTGCAGTGGGCGCAGCTGAGCTGAAAACGTTGCTTCTGGGGGGGGGGGGGGGGGTCTACACTGAAGACTGCCAATCTGACCCAGTTAAGATAATTCTATTGGCGTGGCGTAAATTAGTATTGGAAACAAGTGCAGCAGCCCACTATTGCAAAACATTGCCATTTTGGATGCTGCCTGGAATTCCGCCAACCGGGGACACAGACATAATTTCCCATTGAAAATGGTTGGGGTATGTCACAATTGGAGATATGTAAATAGAAGGGCAATTCCTAAAAATGCAGAACTGAAGGGGGTGCATGAAGGCAGTTTCAATGAAATATGGCAATTTTATAGAGTGAGAGCTGTGATCTCGAAGAGATGGCAGACTTATCCCATGGAGCATATATTGCAAATTCATGTATGTGCCGCAGAATAGTGCCAACTCTATGCAAAATGATTATTTAATGAGTGCCGGACATGTCACCTAAAGTAAGAGACAAGTGGGCGACGGCTTTAGCATAGAAAATCCTGAAGAGGACTGGCACAAGAGGTGCAACCTTACTCGCCAGGTTTCGTTGAACACTAGATTCAAATGTATAAAGTACAAGATACTGTGGCCTTCGGGCGATATTGCGCAATACAAAAACCAATATAGATAGATAGATGGACTAAACAGGCTACATTACAATCTGGTGAAGCTATAAAAAGACATACCCAGAACACGGATGCCGCTGTCCCCAATGTGAGACTGAGAGTGCGCCGACTTGCACATGGTATGGGAATTCCTCAGGCTCAATGGATTCTCTTCTCAAGTATGTGACAAGCGCACTGCCATAATTGAGATAACGGTCCCTTGATGGCCAAGGGGTGTTTGAGTGGATCCCAGACCGGCAGAGGCAGTTCTTGAACTTGGGATGCCTACTATTCAAGAGATGTATATTGAAAAGATGGCTAGGTCAGGTTGCCCCGACAGGCGAGGAATGGCTGAGGGATGTAGTATGGGTTAATGATTGTGAAGAGTTGTTCATTACAATGGTACCGTACCTTCCAGACCAAAAGAAATGTGGGTCAACTTCAGAAGGTCAGAGCAAGAGGTGGGCTAAATAGTTAAAACATATATTGCTGGTAAGGTGATAATGAAGCATGCAGTATGGAGCATGTGGGGAATACTGTGCCCGAGCCATGAGAACGTTGAGTTGTTGTCATACGTGTGAGTAATGTGACCTGTTGTACTAGCACTGTATTAGCTGCAACATTTGAATTGTATTGTAATAGCCAGGCAAATAAATCAAGTTTTAAAAAAATGTCAAGTTGGCTTACGCGATTTGTCTAGTTTCCAAATCAGTTCCATAAAATGGGATTATTTTAGTTCATTGCAAGTGCTAGAAAAGAAATTGGTCATGTGCAGAAATTGCAGAGTAGGCACAAATCACAGCTTCACCTCTTAATCAAGTTGAGATCCTGAGCCTCTCATTTAATCTTGTATTGTATTACCTGTCAAAATTGCCAGTTCCTAAACCTTTAAATATTGTCGTCCTGTAGATTGATTTCGTTCTCAGGGTATGATCTTCAAAACAGCCTCACTCACACTGGATATAGTGTTGCTTCCTCCATAACAACAGTGAACATTGATATATTGAACTTCACAACAACTTGTGTCTTTGTTCACTAATGAAAACACTACTTGAAAACCATGTCCCTCTTCTAATCTGATTCTGTCTGGATATGGAAACCTTTCTGGTATTTGTAGCTGAATCCTTGCTTCCAATTGGTCTTCTATGTCCATGCTTGAGCACTTTTGCATTCTGTGAGGAGCTGTTCTGAGTCATCTGCCTATTCTGGATTATATGCCACAGTTTCATATGATCTGTGTAGTGCATTTATCCTTTGGCCGGTATACCTTCCTCATGGCTGCTGTTGATGAAAAGTGTCATGTACCTGTGCTAGGACACAAGTACCCTTCTTTGTGGACTGCTAATGTTGACTTTGAAATGTTGTTTGTTTATCATTCTGATTACAGAAAGAATGAAGAGGGCAAGGGGACTAAAAGGGAGTTCCTGTGTCTATTTTGATCTCTATGAGGCAGCCTATCAAGCTATGTGTACAGGGGACCACTCCGGTGGTGATAGTGTGCGGTACAAATATCCTTTAACATTAACATGATTGCGCTGAGGGGGTGCGACTAGTTATTCTGGATCGCTTAATCCGTCTGGTTCAGTAGAGGGGGTCCCCAAAGGTGCTTAAAATGGCCCTGGCACCACTTTCCTCAAATTCTTCCCATGCCAGCCTGCATGCTGCTCTCGTGAATGCCGCTAATGAACCCTCCACTAGTTCCATCACTTCTTCAACCTAAGCCGCCACAGTTTAGAGGGCAGTGCTGCTGGCCATGCATCCACCACCAGTGTCAGTCCATGGAATCAGGGCCACCCTGGGCGAGACAGCGTGTCAGCAATACCATTGTCAGTCCAGGAATATGTTTCACCCTGAAAATAACCTTCCATTTCAAGGATGGCAAAACCAAATGTCTCGATAATCCCAGCACCTGTCTATTCTAGCGTGTGTGTTGATCAGCACCACAATGATGATTTAATGATTTGGCATTTATTTGCTACGACCCCTCAGGCATCTGAGCGCTGCTTATTATTACCCACAGTGTGTGGTGCTCATTTATCGGACCTCGGAAGGAAGGATGAAAGGCTGAGGAAGGATAAAAGGCTGACTTTGGCCCTGCTGGGATTCGAACCTGCATCATCGGCAGACTCTGCACAGATGTCAAAGCTAGCGCTCTACTGCTGTGCTATCTGAACAGACTGTCTGCATCCGCCTGAACATTACTCTCTTGTTCCTCAAGCACTGTCCCACAGTTCCTTTGGCATGATGACTGGGACAAATTCTAGAAATGCAATTCTATGTTTCTCTGCCACCCGCCCATCCAGCCATTCCGCCGCGCACCATTGTCCCTTACAGTATATTCAGAAACCAGCAGCCCCTGCAGCATCCGAAAATATTTCCACATCCCTTTGCCCTACATTGTCCGTCAGCCAGATTGAAATCCCATTGTATCCAGGCAGAAAACACTCTCACACTTCCAAGTCTCTTTTTATCCTAGCCGTCACGCTGTAGCTATGGTGGGGCCTTGTAGCTCCCAATAGAGCCAATGCCATCTGCCTACAGAAAACCCTGCCTGGTGCCGCAACTCTACACACCAAGTTTAACTGTCCCAAAAGCTGCTGTATTGTTCTCATTTCACACTTTTCTTCTGACACCACTTTGTATGGTTTCTTTCTCAATATCTTAATCTTCTCTAATTGCTGTATTGATTCCATCCTCCCCACTTATTATTCAATTCCCAAGAAAATCAGCATCACAGCCAGCCCTTCAATCTTTTCAGGTGCCAAGCAATGCCCAATTCACATGCCATTCTCTTTGACTCTGCAAGTGATAGCACACATTCCTTTGCATTCTTGCCCACCAGCAGGACATTGTCCAGGCAATGTATCACCCATTGTGAACCCTATCAGTGCTATTTTGACCAGTGTGCTGAAACATTTGAAGAGAGCGCATGCTTCTGCGCACCCCATTGGTAATGCCTTGTCCACGTATATGCGTACAATACATTGAACTCCCAGCAGCTGCAAATTATCTGTTTGCAAAGGAAGCAACCGAATTGCCACTTTTATGACACATATGGCTACCCGATCCCCAGTTCCACAGACCTTGATCAGGGCAACACATTAGAACAGTTCCCTGTAGAATTGTCCTGATCAATGTAATCATTAATGTACTCCCCGTTCGGCCAAGACAAGTGGTATATCAACCTAAATTCAGCTTTCTCCTTTTTGGCACTATGCGCATCAGAGATATAATGAAGTTCTCAAGGGGTACACTATGTGAGAAACCTGAAGGTGTCTCCCTGTCTAGACCATGGGGATCTGTCATCCAGGTGGCCGGGACACAGCATTCGTTATTGAATCCAGTTCCTGGGGGTGGACCAGTGAAGGAAGATCACCTGGATAGGGAGTCCTCGGGGAGTGAACGTGGGACACCGACGGGTCAGATGCGGTATCCCCCTTCTAACACCTTTTCCCCAACCTACCACGTAGGATACTCAAACATTCTATCCCCCTCCCCTTTTCCGACATGAACACTTTCACACACCACGAAAGACGACGGACTAACACCAGATCTATTTACCTGGCATATCCCAACAGATGAATCAGGCAAAGTCAGGCAACTGACCAGAATTACACACACCTGACGGCCCTTTCCCTTTCATACAGGGATAAAAGGTGCAGCACGAGAGCACAATACGAGCAAGGAAGACCGCATGATGACACAGCTATCCAAGTACGGCAGTTCAAGAGGACGAGAAAGGCGGCAATAACCAAAAGGGTGACAAGGAGAGAAGTGGCCTTACCCTTTCCAACCCAGAACTGTGAAAACTCCAGAGAAGGAATCGTAAGGCCACGAACAATAGCCGGCGTGTGTTGCAACCAATGTCAACGGTACACAGGGCCCTCATCCTCTGATAACCAAGCCAGGGAAAGACGCTTGCCACGATGGTACCATCCTTGACTCCAGAGACAAGAAAAGGCAAGCGGTTCATCACAGCCGGTGAGTCGAATGGAGAGCTGATAAGAAACCGAACTGTGTTGAACAAAAGTAGCAAATGACTAATTGAAGAAAGTAGAAAGAACAGTTAATTCATGAGGGGGGAAAACCTGCTACAGAGGAGTCCAACATCACGTGGGTGCTCACTCGCGAGACTCTGGGCGATGACCATATTGTTGAAACTACATTTATCAGAAGGCCTTAGGAAAGAGTGAACCGCTGACATATGAATGCAACAGAAGAAATCTTTTGAATACAAGCCAGAGTGAACCCGTCAGAGGGAGGCTGATATTCGAGAGGGGTCTGAGCCCGGAAGAGGGGGACCCAGGGGTGAAGAATCATCATCCAAGTGCAATCGGAACCAGAAATTTTGTTTATGATTTTGTAGAAACAAACTGTTTGTGGATCTGATCCTGGAAGAGGGGGATCCAGGGGTGAGAAGGCATCACCCAACATACAATCAGGAAGGAACTTTTGTTTATTATTTTGGAAAACATCAACTCCTCAGAGGCAAGAGACTTTTTGTAGAAAAGAGACTTAACCACAGAAGGTCCTGATATCTGAGAAGCGGAACCGTCATCTCGTGCTGGGGAAGCTTGAGTGTGTCCCGTGCTCAAAAGGTGGGGAAGGGAGACCCCAGCTACTACATCCAGACTTATCATTTGTGAACACTTCTTTATTTCTTGGGAATATTATCCCATACTCTTTTGTATTTAGTTGTAAGGATTGGCAATAGGTTTTAATAGGATAAGGCGCCACTAAGACTGCCTTATTAATATTTGATGGTCGTAGCTTGCTCCCATCTTAGATTTAGGTTTAGGTTAGGCAGTTTTTCAACCCGCAGATACAGTTTAATGAACACCCTTGAACTGTGATCACTTGTTGAAAAGGGCCCCTACGGGACCCTGACGTCTATGGAACCAAGGCGAGTCACCACACACGATAAATACGCCAGACACGAGGTTGTATTCCCAAAGCTAAGGTTTATTGCAAAATAAAAGTCTCAGTTGGGCAACTCGGTCTCACGCCCCGCGACGTGTATCTCTAGATCTCGAGGGATGCAAGAGAGTGAATTACGTACATCAGTTACATATATACAAAATGCATATCAACAATCAGCTATGACATGTTTAACACCCCCCTTTTATTGGGTTTCCTTGAACTTGGTGTGATGATGGACATCTCTGACAACTATGACACCTTCAAACATCTATTCTAGTAACAATTTGCAATTTGTGAGTGCGAAGGCATCTTTCAGTTGTTGAATAGAACTCAGCGCTTCTGTTCTTGGAAGCGAGCTACATACGGGGGGGAAGAGTTGCATTCCGGACCTTGCCATCTATTAGGTGCTATTTGTGTCCTGTGAGCCGACACGCTCTAGCGGGCTCAGCAAAGGGGGGCTGTAAGAAGAGCATAATTCAAGCCTTTAGCTGTATTATTCTAACATATTCTACCAGATAACGAGACTGGCTGGCAGCTGCGAAATGATTAGATGCCCTGCAGCTCTGCTTCAAGGCTACATTCGGGAGGGAGCCGGGCATTCTTCCTGGCGCTGCCTACGTTTGTGTTTCAACGAACTCTTGTTATCCTCCCGGCCCTGCGGTCTTGTCCTTTTTACATACAGACAACAATGTTTTACAGTCGGGCAGTGTAAGCGGAAAATATACTGCAAAGCAATAGGACAGAAAGCAATGAGCAATGGTTAGAAAACAGAATGGCGATTCTTGTTACATCAAAATGGCCTTTCATTGGCAAACTCGAAAACCTATATTCTGTTATATCGTGCATGAGACAGTTGGCCCACGGCCACCAAAATATGTTTGTGGTCTCAAAGTAGAGGTATCCATTTTTCTAGACTGACAAACCCTCCTTTAGCCATATGCCAAACGTCTCATCTATTTATTGAAACCTCCTCTACTGATGATGAGTCTGAAGTACTTATGTCTGAGTTTTGCATGCTATCATAAACATCATCGTCTTCATCAATATCTATTGCCATCAACTCTTTTACTGCTTTCATCTCATTTGGGTCTTGGTCAGTTCGACCATGAGGTTGTTTTTTCTTTGTCATCATATGCATACATCCTTGCATACATCCCTCAGTCACCTCAGCGCAAACTATGGGTAGACAATGTATGCAACAACAGCACGTTAGGAATATTCCAAACACCACTACTAATATTGAGATCAACTTCCATCCCCAAGAACGTAGTATTCCCCAAAACCAAAATCCTATTCCCCAGCTTCCTTCTCCAATAGGGAGTTCAGAGCTTAGGAGATGCATTTTCTTTATTGCTTCAAAGATCATAGGGGAATAGTCATCGACATAAACGCAACATGCTGATCCCACTATTTTGCAAATTCCCCCACGATAAACCAGGATCACATCGAGAGCCATTCTATTTTTCAGCGTCATTAACCTGATTCCTCTTTCTTCCAACATCATGTTAAATAGTATATCTGTTCTTGTGTTTATTGTATTTTTTACGATTCTGAACAGTTGCCTTATATTATAGGAGTTCACTATCTGCCCTAAGAATGGAATGAATGATTTTGCTACATCAGTTGCTATTAAAACACCCTTGTCAGTCCTTTTGACTCTAGTTCTGGATAATCTGGCCATGGCTGCTGTTTCTAAGAGGAATACTCCTGGGAACAGTTGACCTAGGTAACATGTACCTCCCCAGTTTCTGGGCAACCAAGGATATGCTTTCTCTCCACATATAAAATAAACTGGATCACCTACATATACTGGTTCTATTTCCCATTTTAATACCACTGTATTCATGCATCCAGTATATGTTCCGACTGAAAAAGAGCCTTTCTTTTATAGACAAAAAGGGACAGTTCTTGTTCTATAATTCACCGTGTAAGAAGGGGTAATTGCATCTTTGTCCCCTTCTGTTCTTGCACGAAACGTCATTACAGATGTTTTTTCTGGTGGGGACAATCTATCTCGTCTATTTTGTCGTGTTATCTTTCATGTATTTTTCCTCGTGGGCTCTGGGGCTATTACTTGTGCTTTATGGAAAATGGAACAACCCACAGGCTTCATTATTATCTCCTCAAACTCATTCATGTTGGTTCTGTCTAATTGACCGGTACTACTCTCATTCCATTTCCCATATAACATTGCACCTAAAGATGCACTACATGCAGAACTTAATGGTAGTGGCTGTACATACCACCCTATTCCTTTCCCAGCATGCTGTGGTCAATGGGCACATACCCAGCAATTTGTTTTCTTCAGAATTGCATGTGTCATGTTCATGATCAATAGCAATGTATTATTTCCAAAACCTTCCCTGTGTCTTTCTTCCATTGGGGGCAGGGTATAAGTGAACGGTAGTGGATATATTAATTATTGGTAAAAACATTTCTAATGGGTGTATGGCTTCCACATACCATAATATTAGGGCTGTGGATATTGGTGCTACCACGCTCATAAAGCACATTATTATTGCCAGTACCAGCATACAATTTGTTTTACCATGCGTTTTTCTTAAGCTTACAGTCTTTATAATTGATTCATTCTCAGCGGTGGTGGTGCAGGAGGAGGCTGGAACCGGTCCCGGCATGTTTCTCGTCGTCCTTCTTCTTTCTTATCACAGTTCGTTGTGGATATCTCTCTTCGTCGCGCTTGCTCTGATGTCAATAAATTCAACGTAAATGTCACGGTTCAGTTCTGCCTGTCCTTTTTAGCCTGGATTTGTTTATTCGTTTTTTAGGCAATTTCACTTGTCCTTTCTTATACTGCTCAGAGGACCTCTGATCAGTTATCTTACCGCCTTAGTATCATGTGCGCCCAGCTTGTCCGCTCTGGTTCCTGAGACATGTACTTTTATGATCGCACCGAGGAGCCGCAAGTCTTGAATTGTCCAACTTGCACAATTCTCACGCTTCTCTCCTCTACACCTCTAGTTCCTTCTCCGTCCGTGAGCTGAACCAGAGGTTGACATAAACATCAAAAAAGAACTGCGGATCACTTTGTCTTCCGAGGCCGCAAGTTGTATCGCATTAATCCTGGTATTGTGTGATCCGTGAACAGTGCCGGTGCACTTCCAGATTCAGGCTCAAAGTCAGCCTGTGGCGCTACTGCAGGTGCTGGTGTGCGCCGTGCCAATGATGCAGATCCGTTCTTTGGCGTGCTGGCAAGTGCTGGTGGGCGCCAAAGGGGTACACGATTTGTTTCTGCTGGTATTTGCAAGGCAGATTTTGTGTTGGCCAGCAGTGATGTCGATTCTGCTGGGCAACGTTTGGGCACTCTTTGCCCTTCCCCCTCTTTGGCAATCGTCTCAGGCTTTGTTTCGAGTTTCACTTCTCGATTTGGCAGAGTAGGTGGCTGCTTACTGGCAATAGTTTCTTTCGTTTCTGGGACCGCTGTCTCTTTCCGGTCATCAGTGTCAGGCAAGTCTTTCAGTGCAGTTGGAATCTTCTTGGCATGGGTGGCATGGATCCACGACTTCCTTCCATCCACCCGTATTGCCGTCTGCGTCGCCAAGAGTACTTGATAGGGCCCGCGCCACCTGGGTGCTAATGTAACGCTCACCTGATTCCCACGGAGGCGCGGGTCTTGGCAGGAAGGTGTCTGTGACTCGAAAAGTGATGTGCAGGACTCGATTGGCTTCTGGGGTCGAACCTCTTCGTACTGTGTGTCGAACTCGAAGAGTGAGGTTTCTGCAGATGAAAGAATATGGGGGTTAATGGCCTGGGTTGTTGAATGTCCCTCTCTCTCTCTCTCTCTCTTCCCAGCTTTTCTGTAGAGCCCCCCCCACAGGTCAACGTGCTCACCTTAGATAGGTGAATGCTGGGCTCTCCATCTGCGTCTGGTGCAGGGTGCCGTTGCCAGTTCCTTCACTGGTGAAACATTGGCCTCTTGAATTCAGAGGATGGTTACCGTCGTTATCTGCACGAGCGGTGAGTTTCTGGACACCTTTTGTCTTTATAGTCTTTAAATGTGTGGCACATTAATATTGAAGACTCTGTGGGCCTCATTACGACCCAGGCGGTAAGTTACCGCCTGGGCCGTGACTTTACCACCATGGCGTAAACTACGTTTACGCCATGGTGGTTGGCGGACTTACCGCCCCATTCCGACCTTGACGGGGCGGTAAGTCCCCAATCCCCATTTACCCTTCCCCATTCCCATTTTTGCCCCATAGGGCATAATGGGAGTGGGGATGGCGTTAATTACGCCACCGTAAATTACGGTGGCGTAATTAACTCCATGGTCCCTTAGCGCCATGGATTTTAACACCTGCTAAAAGCAGGTGTTAAATCCGCCATGGCGCTAAGGGACCTCGTACTCAGGCGGTAAGGGTTGGCGCTGTTAACGCCGTCGTAAAACCCTTACCGCCTGAGTCGTAATGAGGCCCTGTATAATGCTTTTCCCTTATGTATTGCAGGACTCTTGGGATGGAAGATGGAGTGAAGCGCCTGGAAATTCGTAAGTATGGCAAGCGCTCTAACTGTCTCTTTCCAGTCGTGATGGGCGTGAGTAAATACCTGCTTAATGTCTTTTTCTCTTGTCTTTCAGATGTTGGTTTGCAGCGCCGGAGTCAGCGGAATGCTAGTAAGTTTTAACTATACTTTGTCTTCTCAGGCGGCAATGCAGAATGAAGAAATCCGGAATTCACGGCGTGCCGGTAAGTATAACAATGCTTTTGTCTTTGCAGCCGAAGGTGCAGCGTGAAGACACGGCTGCTGCTGATGGATCAGGTGAGAAAGCACCGTGTGTAGAGTTTGTCTTGCTAACCTGTTGTTTCTTGTCTTTTGAAGGTGCTGATGTTGACTGGATACAGGAATGGTAAGTATAATTCTTGCAGGTTCAGGATCGAAAGAGGAAAGGCTGGAACAGACTCGGTGAGCGTTCTGCTGCAGATGCAGAATAACGCGAAGCACGTTTCATCTATCGGGTGTGGTTTAAATAGCCTTGGAGTGATGAGGCGTCTTCTTCCACGGCCCCGCCTAGGTAAGAAAAGAGTTCCAGTTTCCAGAAGAGTTCCAGTGCTGTATCCAGGGAGTGGAGCTGCCCCACCCAGGTAAGAAAGTAGTTCCTGTTCACAGAGGGCTTCTAAGTGGCTGGTAAGTAAGCAGCATGGTCTGCTGCAGGTAAGTCCACCCAAGCACTTTCACACCAATTATGAGCCCGGCGCTCCCAGTGCCGGGACCGATGGTTTTGATGAGCCTGGTGCCACCGGCGCCAGGGCAGGGTCCAAAAGGTCCCCGTAGGGACCGGCTGGTGCCTAGGATTAGGGTTAGGGGCCTGCTCCCAAGGACATTGGGCTGGTCCTGGCTCCTTGGGAACAGTGATCATGACACTAATGATGACTTTCTTTCAAAAATTTTAAGCAGCACCCAGTCGCCTGGCTCCAGCGCGTGCCCCGGACCGGTGTATCTCACTGGTAATGCCCCCTGCACCTGCTGATGAATCAAACGCAATTTCTGCATTAAAAGGCCACAATAAGTACTAAGCACAGGATGTTCTACCTCACTAAGTCGTTTTGGCTGTGGTGCGCACCATACATTTGCCGGCCTCCCCATCACGATCTTGTACGGGGAGAGCCCAGTTTTAGCCTGTACAGACGTACGCATGCATAATAGTGCTATTGGTAATGCATCCACCCAACTCAACTTGCTTCCCGCACAAATCTTGCTAATCTTTGATTTAAGAATCCCGTTGTGCCTCTCCACAAGACCGGCAGAACTCGGATGCCTTGAACTATGGAATCTCTTATCAATCTGAAGACCAGCACATATCTGTAATACCACTGTGCCCACAAAATGTGGTCCATTATCAGACCATAGGACACGGGGCAAGCCAAATCTGGAAAAGTACTCCTTCAGCATTACTTTTGCCGTGCTCATTGCTGTGCAGTCCTTCAAGGGATATGCCGCCACCCACATACTGAATGCACAGATCACCACCAAGACGTATTTTAAGTTTTGGCACCTCTCCATCTCTATGAAATCAAAATGGATCACCTCAAATGGCATAGAGGGCGGCCAAAATTGCCTGTTGGAGTCACTGTTCCCTTCCCTACATTGTGTTGCAAACACGTGATACAGTTCTGCACCAACCTCTCTGCATTCTTTTTTATGTTTAAATTCTGCCAAACTGTAGAAAGGTGCTGTATTATCTTCTTCGCACAGATGTGCGTAGGGCTGTGTGCCATTGTGACCATTGCAGTCACGTACGAATTTGGCAACATCCAGTTTCTAGTTCCCTTCTCAACCCAACAACCCTCTAGATCCAACTCAGCAGATCCCTCTGCCCACCCCTGTATTTCATTGGCCGTAGCTTCGGCCTGCATTTCTTTGACAGTGGCAACTCCATTTTCTATCATGCAGGGTACTTCCTCAGTCTGAACCGTCATCATTTTGGTATTCAAATCAGTGGCAGTTTGTTTTGCAATTCTGTCTGCAAACTCGTTTCCCTCTTCTACTTTGCATGTTACTTTTTTATGTGCCTCGCATTTCACTATTGCTAGGCACTTTGGAAATGTTAGTGCACGCAGCAATCGTACAATCAAAGGGCCATGTTGAATCCTGGTGCCATGTGATGTCAAAAATCCTCTCTCAGCCCAGAGTAGACCAAAATTATGAACCACTCCAAAAGCATACTGACTATCAGTATATATATTCACATTCAAATTTTCAGAAATCTCGCAGGCTCTAGTTAATGCTAATATCTCTGCGGCCTGTGCTGAATTACAGGGAATTATTTTGCTTTCTACAACGCTCTCTAGGGTAGTGATAGCATATGCACAGTTGTCGTGCCATCTGGTAATTTAAAACATGAGCCGTCACAAAATAACTCTCCATCTGGCTCTTTCTGTGGGATAACACTTAAATCAACTCTCCCCTTAGTTTCTTCCTCAGTGACCATTAAGCAGTCGTGGAGGGGTGATTCATCCTTCCCAATTTCTTTTATGGTTGGTGGCATTAATTCTGTAGGATTCAAAGCGCTACACCTCATAATTTGGATATGGGGCACGAACAAGATAATCTCATATCTTGTCAATCTAGCAGAGGTGAGGTGTTGCGTCTGTGTCCTATTTAATAGAACGTCTATGGCATGTAGCACCATCAAAATTAAAGTGTGCCCCAATACCATCCCTTCCGTTTGTTTCACTGATGCAGCAGCCGCCGCGACAGATCGCAAACATCGTGGTAGTGCGCACGCTACATGGTCCAGCGCAGAAGAAAAATAGCCGCACAGCCTATTTCTTCCACCTTGTTCCTGTGTCAAAACCGCCAATGCACACCCTTCACTTTCACACACAGATAGTCTAAAAATGTTCTCAGAATTTGGCGTACCCAAAACTGGAGCCGAGCATAATGCAGTTTTTAATCCATCAAATGCTTTCTGACATTCCTCATCCCACTGCAAAGGCATAACCACATCCTTTCTAGTCAAATTCACCAACGGCTTCACAATTAACGCAAAATTACCAATCCATTGTCGGCAATATGAAGCCAAGCCTATTATGGCTCTGACTCCTTTTTGTGTCTTTGGAATAGGCATACAAGAAATACTTTCTATGCGTTCTGTCGTTAGTCTTCTCCCTCCTTTCGAAAGTAGGTAGCCCAAATAGTCCACCGCCTTTCGATTATATTGAAATTTCTTCAAACTAGCTTTATGGCCATGTGCCGCTAGGTGTGACAGTAGTAATACAGTGCTTTCTTTTCGAAAATCTCATCTGTGTCTGCAGCTAGCAATAGATTGTCTATGTATTGCAAGAGTACACAACCCACGGGTAATTCCAGCATGTCTAGCTGCTCTTTTAATGCTCTTCTTGGACTTTCCGTGTAACCTTGCGGAATCCGCGTAAATGTAAATGATCGTCCTCCTAATATGAACGCGAACAAATATCTGCTGTCCTTGTCCACTGGAATACTGAAGAACGCGTTTTTCAAATCTACTACACTAGAATATTCTGCTGAAACAGCTATCATTGTCAATATTGTAGTGACATCTGGCACTAGAGGAAATTGTGGATCTACTACCTTGTTCAATGCGCGTAAATGAATTATGAAACGGTATGGTACCTCATTGCCTCCTTTTTTATAAACCGGAAGAATTGGGCTGTTGCATGTACTGCCTGTCATTGCCTCGATTACCCCTAATTTCACCAAATTTGTAACAATACTTTTCAATCCTTTCTCACCTTCAGCCGAAATTCTGTATTGGGGTATTCGCGGTAGGGTAACACCTTCTTTCAAGATGATCTTTACTGGCTCTATCTTTAAACATCCTACATCATTGTCATGCATTGCCCATATACAGGTTGGTACTTTACTTAGTTCCCCTGGTAACGCTTCAGACATGAATTCTTACACAGGGGCATCGTGTGGCCAAATCGTTAGAAACACTCCGTCCGCCGTGCAATGTATAACGGAACCTAGTTTTTTTCAACAAATTGAATCCCAACAAATTCTCCCCACAATTTTCTGTTAAAAGGAAAGGACAATGTTCAGTAAATGGTCCTATTGTAACTGGGAATGGTTTGGACACTGGGTTTATGACTGGTGTACCTGCGAACCCTACGGAAACATTCTTTTGGCCTGACAGTGGTATATCCGGAACCAAGTGGTGGTCTATTGAACACTTCTGCGCTTCTGTATCTACAAGGAAGCAGTGCTCCTGATTCCCGACTCTCATTTCTGCGTAGGGTCCTCTCTGATTCACGGGAATAGACACTGGTTCCGACCCCTGTCCTGGGCTGTCCTATTGGGGAAATAACACATCGTCCGATGTGTAATCATTACTATTACTGTAATAGGTGTTTGGCTGTGTATCGAAAACGTTCCCACCCTTTCCTCTATTTCCCCCACTCTGGTTTCCATATTGTTGATTTTGCTGTCCCTGACTCTGATTTGGGGCATTTTGGTTTTGGCCTTAGTTTTGATTACCTCTGTTATTGTGATGCTGCTGTATACTATTCCTATTTGGTCCATTCGCTCCTGGGTGTCCTCTATGCTGTCTCCTTTGACCAAACCCATTTCTATTATGTAGATGCGGGCATTGCGCTCGCCAATGTCCTTCCTCCTTACAATACGCACACTGATTCGGTCCCACTGTTCCCCCATGCATATTCAAATTACTCCTTCCTTGTGCGTTCCCTCACCCTCTATTATGTCCTACTACTTGCTGCATCAATACCCGTGTTTTCAGATTTACCCTATCCCTCTCTTCTTTTTCTTTTCCCGCAGTCACTCTGTGCTCATAATATTGGGCCATATGTAATACTTCGCCCAACGTTTTTGCTTGCCATGCACTCTCTGATGTCATTATTAGATCCTGAATTGGAAGTTTTAACCCCCTCACATATTTGTCAACAAATAACCTCTTTCCCGCTTCCGAGCCCACATCCTGCCCACTGAAGTCTGTGAATACTTCTTCAAATCTATTAAAATAATCTGTAGCCAACTCATCCTTGCCTTGTACACATGCAGTCAATCTGTCCCATTGAATTCTTTTCTCTGGGACAATTTCTTTTAACTTCTGCACTATACGTGCTGGTAATGCCATCAGGTTCGCTCCTGGTGTCCCTCCAACCGCTTTATTCCTGTCTTCTATTATCAAGTCCGCCCATGTGGCGCCAAAGGCTGTTGTGTCATCTACCTTCCTTATTTGTTTCCATATGTCTGCTGGCAGGATCACCGGGAATATTAGGTCTATATCACTCTTGGTAAGCAGGGATGATTGTAGGCAGGACTCTACTTCCTTGTAAAACCCTGCAGGATTATTTCTTATATCAGGAATCGTCTGCTTTATGTTGTTCACCTCCTGTCTGGAAAAGGGGGCATGCACATATTGGGCGGTGTAATGGGCTGGTGTTACCTGCGCTGCTACATTGCCCACTGCGGGCACCTCCACTTTGGGCACAAAGGTAGGTGGGACCTCTCTCATGGGAAATGCCCCACTTACCGCCCCCCCCTTCTCTTAGATGTAACAATATTCCCAGATCCAACTATAGGGCTGTTTCTCCTGTCCCTCGCTCTAGTGCTCTTCTATATACTGACATTATTTCGGGTGGGCTGGCCTTATCGTTTTTTATATCTTTATCTAATAAATGTTCAGCCATCGACTGTAGTGATTTTCTTTTCATGGGCATGGAATATTCATCAAAGATCTTGTGTATCTCCATTGTGGAAATACTGGGATCCGACATCCATCTAAACGCTTCTCGTATACATACTTTTAATTTGTCGCCCCTTTCTACTGACAACATTGAATGTCGTTGTTGTATATATGGCTCTACATTTTCCATCCTATTTCTCCCGATATCCCTACTCCTGTACCCAGGTGTAGCAAACATTTCGGCATAATCATTATCTAATTCATCTTTAAGTTCAAAAAGTCCATATACATGTTCTCCCACTTCTTCATCCCTCTCCCTACAGCGTGCTAATGCATTCAAATCTAACAATCGCTGCGGTGGTAATTTCCCAATTAACTGTTTCCATTTCTCCACCAAATATTCACCCATGCATTCCAACACTACCTGTCTTTCGTTGCTTTTTCGGGAGTCATACATCGAAGCCAATGTTGCCATCCCATCATTCCTGTCTATATACATCTCTGCCTGTTGCTGCAATTCCACCTTCCTTTCTTCGCTGATTGCGCTGCGAGTTACCCTCGTGCATCCCCGTTGGTCAGTCCTGCCTCTTGCCCCCGTGGTTTCAATTTCGACCCCAGGAGGAACAGACGGTACCGAGTCTGTGTCTGAGGCGGGAGGTGCGGATGGGACAATGGGAACAGGGAGTGTCTGTTGTGGGTCTGGTTGGCTAATAGGAAGTGTTACGCGTGCGGTCTTTGGCTGTGGGAGGGCTTGAGCTACCGGAGGGGGAGGTTGGGCTACGGGCGGGGTCTAGGCAATAGTTACTGACGTGTCTGGTCTTACTTCTGATCTTGGGTCTTGTTTTGTATGGGTCAATATATTTTCTATTAATTCATCTGCTATGTGTAATTCCCGTTGTGGATATATTTTTTCTATATTCAACTGGTCTCGCCTACCTTCCCTTCTAGGACTCTCAGTCACTGCTCCTCTTCTTTCTCTTCCGCTACTTCACCTTTCGATTTGTGCCTGCGCCATGCTTCGCTCTGCTTTTAAATCGGAGCATTGCTTCCTTTCTCCAGTCTTTAATAGTCTCAAATGCTGCAGGACGCACTTTCTTTCTTATCAACACCCTTTCCAGGTTGTCTAGCCTCGCTATCTCAAAACTACCATTAATCGGCCACTGATGGTCTTGTTGCTTTCTGGTTTGCCTATGCCAAGTCTCACAGAATATTATTGCACCCACTCCATACGTCACAAACATCTCATACGCCGGCGTTCCCCCAGGTGGTACAATTTGGTCATCTTCCAAAGATTGTCTACCACAGTGGAAAAACCCTGCTGAGGTAGACCATACCCCAGGCATGTTTCAACCTTCCCCCTGGTTAATCAACCTTACCTAGGGCGTTTGATTTTGCAAAGTCACCTCTCAACCAATATCAAGATTACTTTGAATCGGAGAATGACTCACCTGATAAATCAAGTCATCTGTATACTGACGCACCAAAGGACGTTGTGTCTGCGTTTCTTGGCTTCCGCCTTGTTTCGGGACCCTCGCCTCCTTGTTCTCTAGCCAGGCACGTCGATCAGGGATCAGATGTGTGCAGATCTGCAAAGGAGTCTCTCATCACTTTTACAGGGCGCCCCGAACACCTCTTGATCCTGGCTCGATCGTCCCATCCTTGCCGTTCTCCGCCTTACTCAATTACAACGTTCTGCGATGGAACAAGTGGGGGCGGGTCCCTATTTGGGTGCCATCTTGAAAGGGGCCCCTAGGGGACCCTGACGTCTATGGAAACAAGGCGAGTCACCACACACGATAGATACGCCAGACACGAGGTTGTATTCCCAAAGCTAGGGTTTATTGCAAAGCAAAAGTCTCAGTTGGCTAACTCGGTCTCACGTCCCGCGACGTGTATTTCTAGACCTCGAGGGACGCAAGAGAGTGAATTACGTACATCAGTTACATATATACAAAATGCATATCAAACCATCAGCTATGACATGTTTAACACCCCCCTTTTATTGGGTTTCTTTGAATTTGGTGTGATGATGGACATCTCCGACAACTATGACACCTTCAAACATCTATTCTAGTAACAATTTGCAATTTGTGAGTGCGAAAGCATCTTTCAGTTGTTGAATAGAACACAGTGCTTCTGTTCTTGGAAGCGAGCTACGTACGGGGGAAGAGTTGCATTCCGGACCTTGCTATCTATTAGGTGCTATTCGTGTCCTGGGAGCCGACACACTCTAGCGGGCTCAGCAAAGGGGGGGCCGTAAGAAGAGCATAATTCAAGCCTTTAGCTGTATTATTCTAACATATTCTACCATATAACGAGACTGGCTGGCAGCTGCGAAATGATTAAATGCCCTGCAGCTCTGCTTCAAGGCTACATTCGGGAGAGAGCCGGGCATTCTTCCTGGTGCTGTCTACGTTTGTGTTTCAACGAACTCTTGTTATCCTCCCGGCCCTGCGGCCTTGTCCTTTTTACATACAGACAACAATGTTTTACAGTCGAGCAGTGTAAGCGGAAAATATACTGTGAAGCAATAGGACAGAAAGCAATGAGCAATGGTTAGAAAACAAAATGGCGATTCTTGTTAGATCAAAATGGCCGTTCATTGGCAAACTCGAAAACCTTTATTCTGTTATATCGTGCATGAGACGTTTGGCCCACGGCCACCAAAATACATTTGTGGTCTCAAAGTAGAGGTATCCATTTTTCTAGACTGACATTGTGTCTGTCTTTACTGTTGCTGCCATGAGTTCCTTACATATGGTGTCAACTGAAAAAACTGAAACCTATGCAAATAATTGTGGCACCACCAGAAAGGGAAAATAAGATAGTTGATCTCCTTGATTCGGATCGCGTATCCACACTGAAAGAGGTGTTGTTCTCTCCAATGTGTGTCCCACTCGGTCAACAGGATCTGTACTTTCAGGCCCAAGTGTTGCTAGATGCCCTTCCTCTCTCTCCGTACCATTTACAACCATGGGACTGGATAATTCTAAAAGTTCTACCTGTTCTTTTGTTCATCAGATCTAGTGCCCTGAATCCCCCTCCTTACAAATCTTTTTTTGTTGATACACAGTCATTATATATTACGGGACCATCAGGTTTAGGGATCAATCTATCGCAGCCCACTACTTCGACTCCGAGTTGGAAGAGTCGGATGATTTGAAGACCCTATCCAACAGAATTGAAATATGTTTCCTTTCTGATTCAGAACCATCTACAGAAGGGCTCTTTACACCACCGGAAGAAATGGCTGACTTAGCCAATTTCATTGCCCAGTTAGCAACCCATCAGATGCATGCCAAGATTAGACTTCAAGAATATTTAGCTAAACTGATAGAAATGCAAGCAAGGCCCTTGCTACCACAGGGGGTGCTTCAACCCTATCTTGAAGGCGAGGATTTGGGAATTTGTTTTTCTAAACTTTCAACACCTAGCTGAACAACTAGGATGGGAAGAGAACCTTAGAGGCTATTTAGCCCCTCTTCTGAAAGGTGAATTACAAACCTCCTATCAGCTACTTAATCTTGCCCAGGGAGCCACCTTTCGATCCATCAAAGAAGGGCTGCTTAAAAGAGTGGGACACACCTGCAATTTTTATCGGCAGAAATTGAGGGCCATTAGATTGAACCCAGGAGAAATCCCCTTAGAAATGGGGTGAACGTGTCAAAAACAAAATGGCCCTCTGGATTAGTGACAAATCCTTAGAACTGACAGAAATGATCACCCCGGAATGGTATCCAGGCATTGCATTGAATACATAGCTTCAAATGCAAAACTTTTGAAAACAAATACATAGAAAAAATAAAAAATTTTGTAGGTAAAGTTTTTTTTTTTACTATAATGGGTTTTAAGGGGTAAATAAACGAGGGCTGGGGGACCACTCATTATTTTTTTGGTTTTTAAATGCATTTTTTCAGGCATTCTTTTTCGAAGGTTTTGCATTCGAAGCTTTTGCATTCGATGCAATCACTGGGAAACCCTGGAACAATTCACTAACTCCTTACGTCCTTCTTTGCTGAGCCCGTAAGAGGGGGATTCAGGGGTGAAAAACCATCACCCCACCGACATATCAATGCAACAGAAGAAATCTTTTGAATACACGGCAAAGTGAACCTGATGGAGGGAGGCTGATATTCGAGAGGGGTCTGAGCCCGGAATGGGGGACCCAGGTTGTGAAGAATCATCACCCAAGTGCAATCAGAACCAGAACTTTTTTTTATGATTTAGTAGAAAGGAACTGTTTGTGGATCTGAGCCAGGAAGAAGGGGATCCAGGGGTGAAAAGGCATCACCCAACGTACAAACAGGAAGGAACTTTTGTTTATTATTTTGGAAAACATCAGGTCCTCAGAGGCAAGAGACTTTTTGTAGAAAAGACTTAACCACCAAAGGTCCTGATATCTGAGAAGCGGTACTGTCGTCTCATGTTGGGGAAGCTTGAGTGTGTGCTGTGTTCAGGAGTCCCGCCTTGTCCCATTCTGAAAAGGTGGGGAAGGAAGACCCCCGGCTACCACATCCTGACTTATCATTTGTGAACACTTCTTTCTTTCTTGTGAATATTATCCGACACTCTTGTCTATTTAGTTGTAAGGATTGGCAATAGGTTGTTCTTAGTATAGGCCCCTTTTATTTGATGAGACGCCACTAGGACTACCTTATTATTATTTGATGGTCGTAGCTTGCTCCCATCTTAGATTTAGGTTTAGATTAGGTGTTTTTCCAACCCGCATATACAGTTTAATAAACACCCTTGAACTGTGATCACTTGTGTATGGCTTTACCATTGCCACTAGGAGTTCCTTACAACTGTCAAATGGACCACCCATCCTCCATTCCTGTACTTCTTTCATCAACTTTTTGCTCACCAGTGCTGTGTGTTCCTTAATTGGTTTCATGTTTCTGCCCATTAGCCCACCCTCAGTCCTTTGTAAAGCATTCTTAAGCAATGCTCGAAACCGTTGCCCAATAAACGGCTGTTTCTCTATCAGAGTAACATTTTAGCCGCTCTGACAGTTTAACTATGTTAATCGGAGTACGCATTCTTTCCGAAGGAATCCTTGTTACCTCTGTTTCCACTTTCACCTCCCTGCCCCGAGCATCGAGGGAGGGTATGACACGCTGAGCATTTGTGTTTATTTGTGTATGCCGCCTGGGTATACTTGCCCCTGTTGAATGCCCAGCATGCACTACCCATACCATATCCACTTCTATGTTGACCCCCCTATCTATCTTTGGGTTGGGTGTGCTTGAAGGTGCATGAATGTGACCAGCAGCCCACTAGCAGTGTGTGTGTTGCCAACACTTGTCTTGTTGGGGCCATCCACTGAAGCCACAATTCCCTGTCAATTTCTCCCCAGTCACCTCCGTCGCAATTTGTGACTGAAATTCCTGATCATATCTCTGCCACGCAAAGCCTACAAAATTAATTTTAGCCTTTCTGATCATGTCAGTGTATTTAAGGAGAGCCATACTCCACTTTGGGAGCTTCTCTCAATACATTTCCATTGTATATCAGAAACGCAGATGTCCAATTCTTAATCTCTTACTCTGGGTCTCCTAGCTAATTCCCATTCTTCCTTGTTTGACCCTTCCTTACTGACCAAACTCTTTAAAATCTGCAAGGAACTGGACAATCCTGCCGCAGTCTCTACCTCTCATGTCCCTTCCCAGGCCCTCTGCATGGCACTGGCTTCTCACTTCATTTAAAAAACTCAGGACATCCTGTCCTCACTCTCCTCCTATTGCCTCCCTCCCACTATTCCCTGCTCTCCCTCTGCCCTTCTGCAGCCACCCCCTCCCTCCTTCTCTGCCTTTCCCCATTTCTCTGCAGACAAGGTTTGTAGACAAGTCCGATCTATGAAAGCCTCATCGAAACAGGTTCACCCTTGTTCCTCCAAAACTATAAAGGACCACATTAACTCCCTGGCTCCTGTCTTGGCTGATTTCTGCAACCACTGCTTTGCCACTGGAGTCTTCCCATCCTCCCTGAAGCACTCCCTTGTGCACCCTCTTCTTAAGAAACCCTCTGCCGACCTCTCCTACCTGGCTAATTATCGCCCAATCTCCATCACTCCCTTCCTGGGCAAGCTCCTGGAGAAACTGGCCATCTCCCAGCTTAATCTCCACACTGAATCTGTTGGTTGTCTTCATGACCATCAGTCTGGCTTCTGATCTGCCAGAAGCACGGAAACTGCTCTCCTGAACATCCGTGAAGACCTGCTATCCAACCTGGACTCTAACACCCCTTGCGTCCTCATCTTGCTTGATCTCTCTTCTGCCTTTGACACTGTCAACCATGCCATCCTGCTCAACCGTCTCCGTGATAACCTGGGTATCACTGGTCAGGCTCTGGCTTGGCTGACTTCTTTCCTCTCCGATCAACCCTCCCATGTCCAACTTGGGTCCTTCCTCTCCGATATCATTCTCTCTACCTGTTGTGTCCCCCAGGGATCTAACCTCTCTCCCTGACTGTTCAACCAATACCTGGCACTCCTTGCCCATCGCATCGGCGCTCTCTGCCCCTATTTTCAGTGCTATGCGGATGATACCCAGCTAATTTTCAGGCTACCCCAGGCCTCCTCCTCTCCTTCTCTCATCTCTGACTGCCTGTCTGCTATCCAGGAGTGCTGCGCCGCCATGACCTCTGCCTTAATGCCAATAAGACTGAGATTCTACTCATTGGCACACCCATTCCCTCCTTCCCTGCAGCTCTCTGGCCGCCCTCTCTTGGCCCTCTTCCTGCTCCCACCTGCAAGGCAAAAAACCTCGGGGTCATCTTCGACTCCACACTCTCCTTCTCTCCTCACATCTCTGACGTCTCCAAGAAGTCACACTACCAGCTGCAAATCCTCGAAGGTAGTCTTCCTTTCCTCTCCTTCCCCCAGAAGCTCACTGTCTCCAGAGCCCTGGTTCTCTCTAGGCTAGACTATTGTAACAGCCTCTATCTAAATCTGTCTGCCTCGACTCTACGCCCTCTGCAACTTATCCAGAACAGGACTGCAAGACTTGTCCTTGGCCTCAAGCACAGGGATCATATCTCTCCAGGACTGAAATCTCTGCACTGGCTCCCAGTGGCTGCGAGGATTAAGTTCAAACCCTCTGCATTGTCCACAAGGCCTTCTGTGGCCTGGGGCTGCAATACCTTCAACTCTCCCTTCCTAAATATCTTCCTTCTCAAGCTCTTCGCTCTTCCGCCTCCAACTCCCTCAGGGTCAGTCGCTTCTCCAAGTAACGAGTTGGTGGTTGATCTCTCTCTTCGGCAGGGGCCTCCCTCTGGAACAGCCTTCCTGCCCCCCTGAAACTTGAGGAGAATCACCTTCGGTTCCAGAAGCACCTCAAAACCATCCTCTTTGCTTCTAATTCTTTCCGCATCTCCCCTGCTGAATTCCTGGCTGAACTGCACTGGTTACCTGGCCACCCTTTCTGTTCTCTGGCCCAGGCCCCGCCAGTTGCACACCTGCACTGCCTTCCTGGCAACTTCTGCACTTGGGGACTGTTTTCTGTATCTCTGCAGTCCCCCTAACAGCACTTATGTTCTGCACTACCTTGCACTTGCCACCAGCTGGCTGTTTTATTTATCTTATTATTCTACTATCCCATGTACTGCACTTTCCCCTCTCCCTTCCCCCTTGCACTTTCCCCTTTCCCCCTTCCCATCCATTTGTGTGATCTGAATGACACCTGGTCTAGTAAGATCGTTGTGTGTCTTCCCTTTGGTTCCCCTCCCTTGTCTCATCGCGCCTTTAAACACTTGTGTATAGGCGCGTTATAAATGCCATATCATACCTCACCTTGCTCTATAACAATTTAAATAGCTTAACAAATTCTCCCTTCCAAATCCGCTCCTTCAATGCCACCATGAGATGTGACCCCAGTGGCTTTGCCACCTGCATTTATGGTAACCTCACGTCTTTCCTAACCTTCTTTTCTTTTTCATTTTCTCACATTGACCCTTTGACCCCTTGACCGTGTTTCTTTTCCCTGTCACCGTTGCTGTGTCATCATTTCCTGTCTACTTCATTACAGTGGCCCTGGCCTCAACCTCTCTTCTTTCTTCTGTTTTGTTCCTCTCTTTTTCCCCACATTCTGTCTTCTCCTTGATGTCATCCTCTTACTGTGTCCCTGCATGCTTTATACTCCTCCTCACTTTCTCAGAGTCCTAAACTCTAATATTCCTCTTTTCTTTCAAGAGCGCACCCTGAGAACTCCACCACCTTTCTTGCCTATCCCATTCGCAACTTTCTTTCTCTTTTTCCATTCGCTCACCCCAATGCCAAGACCATATATTATTTTCCCCTCCCTCCTTGAACCTTTCACTTTTGTCCATACTCTGCATGCCTTTTGTTCTGGCACTGCAGCACCTCTCTGTCTTGTGCACTGCCCCTGCCTCAAAGTTGTCACCTTTTTTCAACTCTACACAATACTTACTGCACTTCAAACTCTTTCTTTCTTTCTCTTTCATTTCATGCAGTTGTCCATTGCCTAAGGCCTCCCACCAAGCTTTTTCTTCTCGTTCATTCTTTTCTTCGACTTTCGGAGACTAATTCCCTCCATCGTACGACATTTCCCAATCCTCAATACATCTCTTCCTTTCAAGTCTCTTATCGGCTTACTCATCTTCTTGTAAGGGCTTTTCCATTGAATCCCACACCCTTGATCTCTTTTCTCTTTCTTTAAAGCTGTACACTATCTTTCGCTCAGTCTATTCTCCCTTCCCACTGTGTATTCTTTCCCAACCCTCCTATATTCTGTCCTATTTTCTCCCTTCAATGTAGGGTTGCTCTTTCTGCCAATCTGGCCATTTCATTTTCTGAGGCGGTAGACTACGCACCCTATTCCATTCTTCCCCTAACGACAGACCCCTCTAAAGGGCATGTGTCCCTTGGCTTTCCGCAGCCGCCATTTTAGCACCCAATCTCTGGACTGTTCATAATTTGCTCTGTCTTACTTTCCCAATTTCTTATTTTTCTCTGTCATCTGTTTCAATCTGTCCACTTCTCCCGCCCTTTCTCTTCACTCCCATCCCCTTCCTGCTCCTCACACTGTACTTCTTCTAACAATATCCTTACTCTTCGCATTCACTCTGTCCCTGTCCATCAGTATCTCCCCTTTTACCTCCTCTGATCTCGCTTTTGCCCTGGTGAATGTTTTTCCCCATACCCTTTATCAACATTACCCCACTACAGCCCATGTTTGCCCTAATCTCCGCATATTCTCACCATGCCCACCTTTCGTTTCTTTATTGCGACTACAACAGTAGTAGAAGGATCTCCCTTTAGTCTCCATCAAAATGTGGACAGGTGGACACGCCCCCTCTTTCCAGTCTTAGTCCTGCCCTCTTTTGATATGCTTTGATATACACTTAATATAGATTTGATATAAAAAATATCAAAGATGTACATTTTATATCAAATGTATATTTTTATATGACGTGGGTATAATTTTATATCAATTGATATCAAATGTATATTTTATATAAATTGGGTATACATTTTATATCATTTGATATAAAAGAATGTACATTTTATATCAAAATGCTGTAAAGATGAGAGTGTTGTTTTGAGGAGGGTTGAGGGTGAAGTGAGCTCCGAAGACGGAGACTGTGAATCTAGGGTTTTGTAGAGCGACGCAGTGATGATGTCGGAGAGGGGTTCCGTCCCGATGTGATAGGAAGCGGATATGCTTTTCATAGATGAGGTCATGATTTTAGAATTGGAATGACACGGGCTAGAGATGGCTATAGATTTGATATAAAAGGATTGTGCCATAAATAGGTTTGGACCAGGCCTTAGGCTATGATGGCCAGGGAGAGTCTTACAACCCGGATATAACCCGTTGTGGTAGGGCTGGAAAAACATGCAATCTTTCAGCTTCCCACGGGATATTCAGGAAATGACGATTATGAACAGCTACAGTTACGACGAGGGGAAAACATCCCCTGGAAGCCCCAGGGGCTCTGAGGACAGTTATACCCCTCATTGACTAATGGGGGGTGATGAGCTGGAAGATGCGCAGGACTTGATGGCAGAATGCAAGGACGGTAAGCTCTGCGAGAACATGTTACAGTTATGGGGCAGTGTTTTGGAGATTGCATTCAAAACATTCACAACCATGTGCCCATAACAGATGCTAATATGGAAATGGTGACCTGGAATGGCGATGACATGGTTCTGGAGCAGCCGCTAGGTGTGGTACCGAGGGACCATCTACAACCAATGTGGGTTCTGAAAACAGTGGATATGAATCTATGATTCATCAGATGGTCAGTCCGCCTGAGATTGACCTCATCCCACTGGAACTGGGTGGGCAAGTGCCCTGGCAATCGGACGGCCTGTTATCTGGTGTGGGTATATTTTAAAGGTAGCGTTTGTATTTTGTAGGGTGCAAGAATTAGCAATAGTTAATACCATACTTCTGTGTTTTGTTTACAGCCTCTAACTGATAAAGTGGACAGTGTTGAAAAGAACCAAGCTGTAGCAGAGACTATCAATGTTTACTGTGTGTGCTGTTCTAAACAGATTGAAAATCCATCGGATTGCGATAATAGCCTATGTAAGGCATGTGTCTTGTTAATGGAGACCAGTAGAACGGTCACATTGGCTGTTACCTGGATTGATAGTCTGGCCATTTGGGTTTTATGGCCATTGTGGTGAAAATAACACTTTCACAGATGGTGCTCAGGACATAAAATTGATGACCCCCGACAGGATGCTCATGAATGTTTGGAAATAATTTACGCAGATTATTTGCTTCCTAAAATATGTTAGGTGTTGAGCCCTAAATGTCTAGTAGATTTGCTGGGCTTGATGCAGCCGCTGACACGGATAAGGATTGGCATAGTGACTGAACAATGTGTGTCTAAAACATTATGGGCTATAGAATAAGAAAATATCCCCCTTTTTTAAAATGAAGCAGTTTAGAAACATGTGTCCAATGGGTGTTAGAAACACTGTTGAGAAAACAGTTCCCAAATGGGCAGGGATAAAGTATATCTAATTGAACACCCGATGGAATGCCTACATTTTTGCTTATCACAGCGGTGGCGTGCAATGTGTCGGGGCAGAAATCACATGCACTACGAAGCTTGAAGGAGGATTGATTGTTCTAGTATTTTAATGTGAATACATTCTGAATATTAATGCATGTTCTAAATTTTAATAAAAATCTGTTTATAAAACCTGGTTGTGCCTTTTTGTTGAGCGGTTATGGTGTGAATATGTCTGGCATGAAGCTATCAAAAATATATCATGATAGAGGTGTTGGTAAATATGAAGGGGTTGACGGCCTGTACTGTAAACTGCAAACTGATGGTGAGAAGGTGTCACAGGGAGTGGTCAAGACGTGGCTTCCAGGGCAGGAGAATTACTTGCTACACAAGCTGTACCAAAAGCCTTTTAAACAGCAAATGCCAGTGGTTTCTGACATCAATCAACAATGGCAGGCAGATATCAATGATTTGAGCCAGTTCCGCAAAGGCAACAATGGTTTCCACTATATTCTAGCCGTCAATGACATTCTATAAAAATAAGCCTATGTTGAGGCTTTAAAGAACAAGACGGTCACAGCGTGGCAATGGCTTTTAAGCGCATATTTAACAAAGTCTGAGTCTCTGATAAACTACAGACCGACGCTGGTAAGAGGTTTTTAAATAAGCCACCACATAGTCTTCGAAACACACACCAAAGTTAAACCTCTATTGTAGAACGTTTTATAAGAACTTTTTGAACATGGTTCTGGAGATTTTTCACAGCCAAAAATACCTGTAGATATGTGGAGGTGTTACCCGCATTTATGAATGTGTATAACAACACGCATCATAGAGCAATTAAAACCACCCCGCTGGTGTAACATCGCAGAATTCCCTGGAGGTGTGGAAAAAACAGTATGCAAAATACTTTTTAAAAGACGACACTTATGCTCCTTAAAAAGAGGGATGATGTGTGGATCTAAAGAAACACGCTTTTTTTATCATAGATGGAGTGACTCAAAGGGGAGGCTGCTATATAAAGACACTAATTGATTATTCGGGCAAGACTGTTCAAGGTGTTTTTTACAGGGAGGAGATCCAGAAAGTCAGAAAAGATTTATTGCAAGTTTATAGAATCAAAAAAGTCATAACGAGTAAAGGTTGTAGAGCCAGGAAACAGTATCTAGTTAAATGGCTGGGGTGGGCTGACAAATTCAACTGTTTGGTTCCCGTCGGATCCCTAGAGGACACGGGTGTGTAACAGGGAGGCATGGAGCCAGCACCTTTCTATATTATGCTCCCCAGCAACGCATCAGCCGAGCCATTCCCAGGGAACAAAATGTCCAACTTTACTGTGAAGCTGGCCAAACCCGTAAATTTGCAGGGACAATGGACCATGGCACTCACTGAAGTTCAGTACGTCGGATCGTGGGACACTTTTCCTCAGGGGAAGCCAAGTTTATCATAAAATGAACAAACCCAAAGTGGCTCCTGTCGGATGGCTTCCCCAAGGGATAATATCAAAAAATACAGGAACTTGTCAATGTTATCAACAAAGCCGTATCAATTATACCTGAGTACGTCTATACGGCACTACACCTAGATCCGCAACAGCAGAATTTTTTTTAAAGGGGCTGGACCCATCTGTTAGTTTTTCAACAACAGGAAGAGTGCGTAACATATTGGGAAGCATACAACACATTGGAGGTAAAACTGTGCCGATATTAACAGGGGTTTTTATAGCTTACTGGATTACAGTGATATTGTGGAGTATCAAAGGGTGGGGGACAGCTACGCCCTGCCGCTTAGAACCATGGAGAGTAAAGGGAACAACAACTATATTGTGAACATTCAATACAATAGGCCTGATTACGCTCCCATGTGTAAAAACCATTTAGACACCATCAACATACAGATAAGAGGCGACCAGGGGCAGTGTGTATCATTTAAATACAGAAAAATCTGTCTGCAGTTGCACTTCAGACTGCTCTGGTTTCAAAGACTAATAAACAGCATTATAATAGCTGTGGTGAAGAACTATGGAGACAATGGGGCCTGTATGGAATATTACATAAACCAGGACGGTTACCGCGATCAGCCATATTTTAGCAACACCACCTTAATGTATGATGCAGGATTCAGCGGTATCTTTAGAAGCCTTTTTTGACACAAATACCTTCCTACATTGAGGCTTTGAATTGGCTAAACTGCACGTGAAAACAGCCACCACCAACATTGCAAAAGACATCATGGGAGGCGTGACAATGGTGTTTGCTGAGCGTCTAGCCAAACAGAAAAAGGAGGGCCAGAACGGATCAGGACTTACTTATAAACCACGTAAGAGCAGAAGAAGAAGTCAGCATTCCTGCTGCGTGGCCCCAGGAAACCCATCAAGAAAAGCAAATCGAAACCCTGACGCAGACAGCCAAGTAAGAAGAAAAAACGTGTTAACCCTAGAAGGCACAAGGGTGGTGACATCTTTTAAAGAACAATGTCCTTCATACAGAGAGATTTTGGGGAATGTGTGAAATCAGAGCTCGATCTCTTCACTGTACACCCGACCTAGACAAGCATCGATAACAGTTTCTATATGGAGCTATCACTCCTGTCAGCTCTATTGCTGTTAGCCCCCATAGAATTCTTTGTATCAGGGTCGATTGAGATGTATTTGGAGTCATATGACACGCTGCTGCATCTAATCTGTAAAATAACAAAGGCAGATGGGACCGGCATTGTGGCTACTGCATGAGTGGCCACAATCGCCTATCCGATAGCCACCATGTTCAACCAGGTGGACGTGACGTTGGGCAATCAAATGAGAACTCAGAGTGATAATATGTACGCCTACAGGTCCTATATAGAGAGCCTATTAAATTATGGTCATGCTGTTCTGGATAAGCAGCTCTCGGCAGACCTCTTTTATTGCGACAATGCAGGATAATTAGACAACACCGCTCTGGACTGTGATTACAAGGGGTTCACGAGTAGAGCCCTTCACGCCAGAACCAGTAGAGTATTAGAATTACTAGGCCGTCTACAAGCTGACCTTT
Source organism: Ambystoma mexicanum (assembly GCF_040938575.1). Classification (NCBI taxonomy): domain Eukaryota; kingdom Metazoa; phylum Chordata; class Amphibia; order Caudata; family Ambystomatidae; genus Ambystoma; species Ambystoma mexicanum. The sequence continues at coordinate 398,781,256 of NC_090940.1, read as the reverse complement.
TCTTCCAGCATACACTATTGATCAACAGCTTTGACCTTAGAGTGAAACTATCCAGAAACATGGACGTTTTTTGTCTTAGGAGCGGACGCTAAACAATACAAACTAGTCATCATATCGGCTAGTTCATTCATCAAACGTGTAAGCGTCTCTCCGACCATTAGACTGGCACATGCAGAGGCACTGCAGATATCTAACATGATGTTTCCTATGGAGAAAGTTGCCCTTAAAGTCTTCAGCATTCCTACCTGCAGCAGAGATACCAGTCAAGACAACCTGTTCATGGCACAGCTTCCAACAATAATCATCATGGGTATTGTTGAAGCAGTATCGATGACTGACGCTTACGATCAAAATCCCTTTGACTTCAAACACTGTATCATGAACTATGCAGCGCTGCATAAGGAACGAATCCCCCGAAAATGCAAAAAAAAGTATGGTGTAATTTCTGCTGTACTAAAATTTTGTACGGCCGAAAATGTAGAGCAATTACACCGTACAATATCATTATAGTGAACAAGGGGAGCAGGGGTTGTTGGGATGTCCCCCGGACCCTTGTTTGCTATAATGGGATTGGGGGTCGCAGGGGAGTCCCCCGGTTTCTAAAAAATAAAGATATACAAGTAATTAACAACATTTTAAAAAAAGGACCTTGCTGCACCAGTTCCCATCCACGTAAGTGGAGGTAACTGGCATTGCAGGGAGACAGGGGAGTCTGACAGCACACAACAAAGTGTTCCACCAAATTGTAAGTAGGAGGTTGGGGGGGCGTGGGAAAGAAGATGTGGAGAAACTAATGCAGGATTACACTGCATGCACTTTTTGAATTCGGCATTTTCGAATTCGTAATTTTGCGCCGCAGTGTAATCATGTACATCCATAAGGACGGTGTCCTGATCACTGCCAAAGCATGCGCTCCTAACTTTGGAGTTCTGAACACAATCATAGAATACATAGGCCTGGTGGCTCTCACGGGCTAGCACATGCGTGATGCACCGGTCGCAATCAAAAGCAGCGAGTACACTCTTGGCTATACTCTACTGGCCTTCGAACTAAGACCCAACAGCACATCAGCAGGTCATTTCAACCTCTTGAGAAGCGGAAACCTATGTGCTGAAATAAAGTTAGAAAGAAACCTAACTGCCATGCACTCACTGCTAGTGTGGAGCATTTTTCGATAGCATTCTCGAGATCACAGCACAAAGAAACATATGTTTTGATAATTAATGGATACCCTACAGATAAAAGTACTTTTGCAAAAGCATATACACACTCTGAAAACATTTCACAGTGTGTATGCCAGCGATACATGTCCCAAGCACCTACTGAGATATCGTCCGGTTAGCCTGGTGGTGGACAGTGATCCGCAGGCCTGTGGTGGAACACTTTGGATAGCTTTGTGGTTGGAGGGGGATGTGCTAACGGTGTTTCACAGTTGGGCACACTTCCCGCAACACCCCATATACACTGGAGTTTTAATGGTCTATGTGAATAGCATTGCAAAGTATTCACGTTATGACACTGTGCCGGTTCAAGACTTTGAAGCCATGACCTATGGTCAGCACTGTATATTCTTTATCAGTCAAATGTCTAAATAGAGATCACTGTCGGCTGTTTTGAAAATGCATTCAAACAATCGCAATCAAAATGATCAAATGGTGGCCAGATTCATTAACAAGACAATACCTAATGTGTATAGATCTCACCAAATGTTCACATTGTGTCCAAAATGTTAATGCGGGTCATCTATCTAGTGATACATGTATCAATAAAATACATTTTTTAAAATTCAACAAGCATTGTGTGTAATTATACATAATAAATAATACAACGTAATAAAAAACCAGTCCGTTTTTTACGATTTGAAAACAAACATTTCACATTTGCAAAAATCAAAAAAGACATACTTAATACAGAAAGAATGAAAGTTATGCCACAAACATGCCAATACAGAAAAAAGAAACATATACACTCAAACAATGATGGTGAGCGCATTAATCGGATAATCATATAGGAGGCAAGCTCCTGTGACCATACCATACTACTGCGCCAGAAAAAAATAATGAACAAGAAGAATTGCTGGATCAGAATGAAGTTGTGTAAAGGGGAAGTTTAATTAGAAAGTGTGCACCATTTCAGCAGGACGCGTGACGCGGCAAGGCTATTTGCAGCTTGGGATTGAACCCAGTTATTACCTACTCAGTCATGCTCATGAAAAACATCAATGGAAATGCCCTGATTTGATAAAGGCACCATGCCGAAACACGTGTTATCTATAGGGCAAAGTTAATTAAACTTCCCCTTTACACAACTTCATTCTGATCCAGCAATTCTTCTTGTTCATTATTTTTTTCTGGCGCAGTAATATAGTATGGTCATAGGAGCTTGCCTTTACATTTTTTACAAACAGAGTTGAGGAACTCAAAGTCTCCGTCCTATGACTCACCAATGCGACAGCGCAAACTTTTGCTATTGAATAGCTCGCGGGGGAACAAAGTGATATCAACTTAAAAGTTCCTTCATATCTACTTAATCATATAGGAGGGTTGCATCTCCGGCGAGGCCTAGATGCTTCAGCGATATGGATTATGGGGGATACATTTGCGAGGGGGTAGGTAAAGATTCCTTATACCAGCTGCCATTCCACACCTCTTTGGGACTGGTGGAACAGGGTCTGTTCATAGGAGTATCAAGAGGGCTGTGTTGTTGATGAGAAGTAACAAAAACACTTGTTTTGGGCCGCCCCAGAATACGTTTGTTGGGCGACGTTACCCACAACGGCTGTCGATATATTTAAATCAGTGACCGCTTGCATAAACCCATTGCAGCTGATGGGGCATTTATTATAGACGTGGGTTATTGATTCTTAACACCCCGTACTGAATCATGCAGTTGGAACCTCTTGCAACCCTGCCTCTGTAAATAAACTCACCCCTATCGGTCCAGCCTGCCACTTCCTTTGCAAGTTCCATCTTATCTAGCAATAGTTCCAAGTTACATTTAAAGCGTTGGTTGAGAGTATTCACCATGAACGCCATCACCGGATCTGGCCCTGCTGGAGCCTTCACACAGCTGGATTCTTTGGGCGGCGTGGTTTAAATATTTAGCTAAAATATCTGTATATAAGGCTGCTTTATAATGTGCTGGTAAATCAGGTCTGCTTAAAACATCCTCATTTCCCAGTCGAGGTGCATAGCAACCTTCCGTATAGCCCAATCCGGCGGGATTGTGGGGGCCATCAGACTTTCTAACTGCCACTTGTCCACCAAATACATTTTATGGGTGAACGCCCCCAGGTGAGGTTAAATCACAGCAGGAGGTTAGCCTTTCAACCTTCTAGGGGCTGGTTATACGAAGATTGCTGTATCTGGACATCTATATTCGGCACTTAAGTGCCACGTGAACACCTAAAATTGAAATTCATGGTCTTCTCTTTCTTACCTACAAAAGGTGAATAAAAAAAGTGACTGCTTTTTCATATCTGTTTCAACACCATGGTTTTTAAGACTATGTAAAACACACTCTCGCTGTATATGATATGATATGATAGTTTATTGATATAGCGCCTATACACAATGTGTTTCAAAGCGCGTCAAGGCAAGGGAGTGAACAAGGGAAAATACAATGACATTCTTACAGGCCATGAACAGTAAGGATGTGAAATTAACTATCGTACTCGGCCTGACAACATTTCAGATAGTGCAAGAGCTAAGACATAGATAAAGAAAGGAGGGGGAGAGTGGGAAGGAAATGGAAACAGACAGGTGACTACCGTACTAGGCCTGACAACATTTCTGGTAGAGCTGGAGAAAAACAAGAGGTGAGGGAGAGGGGTGCAGAAAGGTAGGGGAGGAACAAAACAAGCGACTATCATATTAGGCCTGACGACATATCAGATAGTGCTGGAGGGGTGGTGGGGAGTAAAAAACCAGTAAGGGGGGGTATGAGGAGACAGAAGAGGTTGCTATCATACTAGTTCCAGACACAATTCTGAGAGCAAGTGCATAGAAGCAAGTAAGGGGAGGAGATAGGAAAAGGGAGAAGGGAGAGGAGGAGAGAACAGAGAGTTAGCAGTAAAAAGAGTGGAGAAGCAAGAGGGGAGAGTGAATACAATTGCAGACGTCATTAGTAACACATAATGTTGCAAGCCAGGATACAAGATGAAGATGGGAACAGCATGATTCAGGGCCACCATGAGTACAAAATGCAAAGAAAGTCCAGCATGAGAGTTCAGAAAGGGTGACGCACCGTGAATGAATGAAGTCCATAAAAGTCAAATCCAGCATTGGCCCGAAGACGGTGATGGTGAAACCAGAATTTATCAGGACAGACTCCTGCAGAAGTAGGCTTGATGGGGGCGAGGGTGCAGCATGGTAGAAGAATCAAGCAAAACAGGCAACACTTGTGTGCGAGAATGGTGGGGGCACAAGGGAATATCACAGGAGGGACAGAGTCATTAATGATATGATACAGAACATATGAAATTATATGATATGATAAAGCATTTAGAACATGTCTGTAAACAAGTGACTAGGCATGACAAGACAATGAGTGGGAAACTAGGGAGAAACTAGGGAGGACAAAATAACGATCTTACTGGGCCTTGTGTCATTCAAATGGTGCAAGTGCGGAGAAGAGGAAAGGGGAGAAGTGCCAGGGGGAGGAAAGAGGGAAGTGCAGTTAACTGACAAGTGCAGCCAGCGGGTGGCTCATAAGTGCAGAGAGAAGGGACTGTAGGGTTGCAGATACAGACCCTTAAGTGTGGGGAGCCCAGAGGCAGTGCGAGGGCAACTGGACATGCAGGAGTCTGGGCTTGAGTTCAGAGGGTGACAAGGTCACCAGTGCACAAAGCAGTCAGGTGCATCAGCAGGAGAGAGGAATAGAGAAAGCAGAAGCGAAAAGGAAGGTCTTGAGTTGCTTGCGGAACCGGAGGTGGTTCTGCTCAAGTTTGAGAGAAGCAGGGTGGCTGTTCCAGAGGGAGGCCCCAGCCGAGAAGATAGATCTGCCCACAACGCTCTTCTTGGAGGAGCATCTGACCCTAAGAGAGTTGAAGGTGGATGAGCGGATAGCTCAAGAAGGAAGATGTTTTGGAAGAGAAAGTTGAAGGTAGAGGGTTCCCAGGCCCCAGAAAGCATTGTGGACAATGCAGAGGGTCTTGAAGTTGATCCTTGCAGCCACGGGGAGCCAGTGAAGGGATTTCAGAGCTGGAGAGATACGATCCCTGGGCATTAGGCCAAGGGCAAGTCTCGCAGTCTTGTTCTGGATAAGTTGTAAAGATAGAAGAGTAGAGGCAGGAAGATTTAGAAAGAGGATGTTGCAATAGTCCAGCCTAGAGAGGACCAGAGCTCTGGAGACAGTGAGCTTTTGGGGGAAAGTGACAAAAGGAAGAATACCTCTGAGGAGGTGCAGCTGATAGTTTGACTACTTGGAGAGATCAGAGATGTGAGGAGAGAAGGAGAGGGTGGAGTCACAGATAACACCAAGGTTCTTAGCCTCACAGGAAGGAGCAGGAAGAGGGCCCAGAGTGGGCGGTCAGAGAGAGAGAGGATACAAGGGAGCGGGTGTCCCAGTGAAGTAGATCTCAGTCTTACTGGCATTAAGGCAGACATCATTGGCGGCACACCATTCCTGAATTGCGGCCAGTCAGTCTGGTATTAGAGAAAAATCAGAGGTGGTTGAGGGGAGCCAGAAAGGGAGCTGGGTGTCATCCACCTAACATTTAAAATTGGAGCAGAAAGTAGTGATGCATTGGGCAAGAGGAGCCAGGTAGTGGTTGAAGAGCCAGGGACAGAAGTTGAACCCTTGGTGAACACCAAAAGTAGAGAGAGAGATAGAAGAGAGGAAAGACGCCATTTGGACCTGAGAAGGTCGGTCAGTGAGAAAGGAGGTTAACCAGGGCAGGGCCTGATCAGTAATACCAACATACCTTTAGATGTTATAATGAATCATCCGACATATGGCTTCCCCACCCCACGGTACCTGCAGGACCATACTTCACACTTAAAAACTGTAGCGACTACCATCACATCCTGTAGTGGCAGTTGTTGGGGTCAAATCCACTACCTACAATTCCCCATGGCACAACTCATATGGCATTCATGTTTGAGCACTTACCAGCATCTGCAGGTAGGCTCACTCCCGCTTCAGCCTCCCCGATCCCATGGATGCCCTCAAGGTGGAGGACACTGTTGCAGCGCTCCTCCCATGCTTGCAGCCTCAGTGGGGAAGGGGGTCCTCCACCTGGCCCACTGCTGCGTTGGTGGTGTGTGGAGATCAGGTTCCGAACCCTCAGCCTGAGGTCGTCCAACCGCTTGTGGCAGTCCTTTACACTCCTCACAGTCACACCCACAGCGGTGCACTTGCGTGCTGCTTCCGCCCACACTTCCTTCCTCCGCTGCTGTGTGGCACATTGATGATCGGCACTGAACAGCATCTCTGCATGCTCCACTGTGTGCTCCACCAGAACGGTTAGCTCCGCCTCACTAAAGCGCTGTTTGCTCTGCCTCTGGGCTGGAATCCTGGCAGACATGCTGGTGGTCCCTTTTGGCTTCCCACAGTGTGGATTCTGCTTGTGCTGACTCTGTATGGTAATGGATTGTGCTTCATATGATGGCCGCCTCTCTGTTTCCTGTTTTGGCGATCATGGTATTTCCGGTTCCATGTCCATGGCGACGGTGGCAGACACGGTTTTGCGCTACTTGTGGCAGCACTATGCCCTTTTCCGTGGCTTTTTCCGTGATGGCGGTAACAACGTTTCCGTGTCCGTGTGGTGCACGCGACCGACAGCACGTAATCGGACGGTCTTTCCGCAACCTTGCGGACGCAGAAACTTTGTTACCGCCGTCACGGAATCACCAGGGTCCAGACCTGAAAGGTTGTAATGAGGATTGTGTGGGATGCAGCGAAGGCTACAAGGAGATGAATATTGATCAGAGAAGGGGCTCGCAGAAAGAGGGAACATGTCCTCATAGAGAGAGGACTGAGGGACAAAATTAGGGACTTGGAGAAGCGGGCACAATCAACCACAACTGGCAGGCAGGATGTCATTCTGGCGGCGAGGGGTGAGAAAGGAGGAATTGCGACTCCTCAAGGAAGGAAAGATAGTCCGCAGCTTACCATTTTTGAAACAGAAGTTCTATGAGAAAGGGGACAAGGCGGAGGCTCTCCTGGCAGCTAGGCTATGGGGTAAGTGGGCGGAGAGGTGGGTTGCGGAGGTGGAGGGAGGCGGGAGAGCTTCTGAGGGTTTGGCTGAGGGGATCCAGGTGGCATTTGAAGCATTCTATGAAGGCCTGTACAGGAGTGGAGGGACGGCGGGCAATGAGGAAATCAGGAAATATCTGGCATTCTCCCACCTCCCCCTGCTCACAAAAATGGAATCAGAAAGCCTGAAAGCTCCAATCACTGGGGACAAAATTAGGATGGCTATTGGGAGGTTGAAGTTAGGGAGTGTGCCTCTTACCATCCGATTTCTCTCTTAAATATAGACTGCAAAATCTATGCCAGAGTACTAGCCAGAAGGCAGGAAGGATACTTGCTGAGACTGGTCCACTCGGACCAGGTGGGGTTTGTGAGAGGGCGTCAATGGGCTGATACCATGAGGAAGATGCTTCATCTGATTAATGAGGTGCAGGGCTGGGAGGACGACCCCAGGAACGTCATTTAGGGGTTGCCAGAGGTCGCAACTGTGACCTCTGAGGTCTCCCTTGCAACCTCTGTGGTCTCCCTTGCGACCTCTAAAAAAAAGCAACAACAAAAAAAAACCCTTTTTTTTTTTGTAATGCAAGCTCCTGGGCTGTGGCCAGCACCATGTGGCTCTTTACATCTAGAGTGGCTGGCATTCTTGTATAAGCCCCTTAAAAAAGAAGAAAAATAAGAACTGGAGTGCCACAAGTCTAACACTTTCAGTACTAACCCTAAATAAGAAAGAATAGGAATGCCAAATAATGTATCATTCTGGAATTCTATACAATAATTGCTAGACTCATTAAAGGTTTATTTCAGGCACATTTTAGGGGGTGAGTCACTGATTTAGTCTGTTCTTAAACGTCTCAACTCAGCCTTTCATCCTTCTGATGTTGATAAATGAGTACCAACACAGGTTGGTTGATATTGGGTGTATATGTTTTCTATATAAAGCGCTGAAGCGAAAGTGCTACATAATAACACATCATTATCATTTGGTCATGGACCTCTGCTTGCATTCACAGTAATTTGGTATTATGAGCCTATACACACTGATCTTAACAATACATATGGCCATCCATTCTTGTATGAAATGTACATCACATTATAGTGATATTGTAACTATATTTTCCATAATGTACAATGCTATGTGATGCCACTTACTGTTTTGTCAATGGGTGAAACGTTGTGTTCCATCGCTTCACGCGATAACACTTCGGGGTGGGGTCAAATGGCATCACTTCCTGTGATGTCATCAGGGATCAAGGGTCGTGTGATGTCACTTCCGCTACCACTGGCATTTTGGTGAAATTACGTCCCTTGTCGAGCCCACGCTTCTCTCCATAGAATCTGAAAAGGCCTTTGACAGGGTGGAGTGGGACTTCTTGGAGACAGTACTAATTAAGTTTGGTGTGAGTAAGGGACTCATAGGGGGCATCATGGCATGCTACTCTTCCCCCAGGGCATGTGTGGATATGAATGGGAGATATTTGCGTTGGCTTAATTTGGAAAGAGGGACAAGACAGGGGTGCCTGCTCTCCCCGACTCTATTTGTACTATCACTGGAACCATTGACCAACAGGTTGAGGGAGGACTGTTGAATTGAAGGGATTAGGGTAGGGGAGCAGTTGTATAAGGTAGAGTTTTATGCGGATGACATGCTCCTCCATCTGGTAAACACATTGACATTGGTCCCGGCAGCGGTGGAGCGGATTGAGGAGTACGAGCATTTGTCAGGCTTTAAAATGAAAAAGTGCAAGTCGGTACTGTTTAATAAAAAATAATAATAATAATTTGGCATTTATATAGCGCTACGCGCTGCCGGGATTCGAACCTGCGTTCACAGGCTCTACTCGCTGTGCCACTTGACCGGCTTAGGATAGAAGCAAGGACAATGATCTGGGTTGCCTTTTCCCACTGGGCATGGAGGTCAACGTGGGGTCTCTGAGGTATCGCGGTATCAATGTTACCAGAGAGATTTAGGGTCTGTATGAGGCCAACTTTTCTCCCTTGATGACAGCCCTGGAGAAAGATTTGGTAAAATGGAAGGAGCTGACCATCTCCTGGATGGGACGGCTGAATGCGCTTAAGATGGTAGTCCTCCCCAACATCCTGTACCTGTTCCAGAGGCTACCTATTCAGATTCCCGACCTCTACTTCAGTGCGACCAAGGGGACTCTTTTACGGTTCCTGTTGCAAGATAAGAAACCCAGAGTATCTAGCAATGTCTTGAGTCTTACGAAGGAAAGTGGGGGTGTGGGGCTTCCAGATATACATTTATACTACAAGGCCACCCAGTTAAGAGTATTGATTCCACACCTTAGAGGAGAGATGATCTACAATGGGTGGGACTTGACAATCATTACTTAAGGCCTGTAATGGTGGGAGAGTGGTATGGGTGCACAGGGCAAAGTTAGGATACGTGAGCATCCAATCCTGGGCACTATTTTGATTATTTGGCCACAAGTTAAAAGGATTTCTGGGGTAACATCGTGACCCTCACCCTCAGGGCATCTTTGGGTACCTGGAGTTCGGGACAAATTCCCACATCCTTCCAGATTCCAGGCATGGTATGATTGACTTTTTTTTAAAAATACAATTCCATGGATTCACGTTGGACACATATAATTAGACTAACTTTATATCTGATTGGTTGGTAAATAAGCTATGTTCACCAATGGCAAGCAGCTTCAACCTAACCAAGATGGCGGACCTTGAAGCGTGTGGCAGGGTTTTGACATTAACGGGCCATGCCTTGCTAAACTAATATATGTTGGGTTGTTACAGCATTGCGACTCCCTGACAACGCATTAGTGTTCCGAAAGGCCAGGTAAGGGCCGAATCTTCGCATACCATCCCTGGATTACTTGCAAGATCGGATTGAAATTCCGCAGATAGCAAAGCGCTTCATTGATTCTAATGCAGGCTTTCGTTTCTCTCTCCGCCTTCGTTCCCTTTGCACTTTTGATGATCCTTCATTCTGGATTTCATTATTTGATGTCAATTTCATTCTTGGGGGCGATAACAACAGCGCTCAATAGCCAAGTATACAGCCGCATTCCCGAAGTGAATTAGGTCATCTTTTTTCTAAGTACTTAACCTCCATGGGATGTGGTATTTCACCCGCCTTACTTGTTGGCTTTAATTGACTGGCAATGCTTGGTGCAAATGGGCCAAATACATTTTATATACTTTCAGAGATTGAGCATAACGGCAAACGCCATCTGGTAAGTGTTAGTATGCGTTTTTCATTCATTATGACCGGTTTGGCGTCACAATTATAGGTTGGTTTAGAATATATGGTCTGTGTGGCAATAATAGAGATTTGTTTGTGACACTATCCTCGTAGTCATCTGACTTATGCAGTATGATGACTATCATTATCATCTTTATACAGATCTACCCAAGGACGGAAGAGCAAATAAGGTGATCAGCCATTTTTTGCTCTGGTGATTTAGTTTTTTTGTTTTGATGTGACACATGCCACTTTAACCATCATGCCATATCCTTCAAAAGGACTATTAATAATCGCAGCTTTTCTTTTATTGTTTTTTTCTCTTTACATGTCTGTATGTCCTACATGATTGTTTTTGTCTCGATTGGTATACTTTTAATTATACAATGGATGGGAAATACCCCTGTTTTTCAAAAATGTTAGTTTAATTTTGTGGCATACATATTGGTGTTTTTCTGGTATATGAAATATTGTTTTTTGTATAACCGCTACCTTCTGCATTTGGTTTGTGCGTCTGGATTTAAGTTAATGCATTAATGTATTTGACAAATCAATTATGTGTAACTCAAAAATTCAGCCTCAGAAGAAGAGCAGTGGCTCGAAACACGTGTTAGGCTGACCTTCAGTTCCATAAATTACATGCAACCACTCATGTTTTAGATGGATTTGTGCGCAGTGTGAATGTATCTGGCTTTTGCAAATGGTATGAGGCAGGACTGGGATCAGACAAATGTGGAAAGGTCCGAGATTTATCACGGTATTGGAATTGGAGGAGGTCCTTGGGATACGTACACTCTCCACCTTCTCTTATTTGCAGCTCAAGGGGGTCTTGACTAAGGAGGCCTGAAAAAGTAAGATACAGAGGGAGCTCACGCCCTTCAAGAAACTACTGGACACACTGATGGAGTCTAAGGGAGTGATCAGGGAGTTTACAGGGCCTTGGTGCACACGAGGAGGGGGACGGTGGATGGGTTGAGGATGACATGGGAAAGGGACATGGGGCTGGAATTGGACCCACAAACGTGGTTAAGGATGTGTTGGGGGGCTTTCAAAACCTCTGTTTCCTGTCAATATAAACTACACACGCATAAAAATATTACACAGATGGCAATATGACCCGGTTAAGCTATCAAGAATGTATCAGCATGTGAGCCTGTTGTGCTGGCATGAATGTGGTTGGAGAGCCGATTACTGGCATATTTGGTGGGGATGCTCAGAGGTCCAGTACTATTGGGACACATTTTTCAGCAGGATCAGGGATCTGGATGGGGTGTCTAGAGTGAAAGCTTGTATGCTGGTCCTCTTTGGGTTCGAAGAACGAGAGGAAGAATATATTCGGCTGCCGCGAATGTCACACATCCTTCTCCTGGCGGGAAGGGGGCGTGCTTGGCAACACGTTGAAGGGAGTCCAGTTCCCAGGGAAGAGGGAGTGGATTAACGTAGTCCGAAATATATACATGATGGAACACATAACAACAGCACTCCATGGGGACCACGGGTTGATTGAAGCAGAATGGACGGACTTCTGTTCAGCATACATCCAACAGGGTTACAAATACACTGAAGGGGAATAGGGATTGGTAGGGGAGGATGACTCCCCAAGCGATGAAAACGGGGAGAAACTATACCTGAACTGGAATTGCATAAGGAAAATGGAGGGCGGTAAAGTATGGGACTAAAAGTGGAGAATTGGTCGGATCAGCAAAGGGAATGGACGTGAGGGAGGGGGGTTGCGGTGAGGTGGCAGGAGTGTTTCCCAGTTAGAATACATCTTGTAGGATTGTTAAATTGCTACCTTTGCGATGTATCAAGTAATTCAGAAGATTTGCAGTGTGGCAGTGAAGGCTTGTTTGTGTTATGTTCATGATAATTTCAATATAGCACAATTAAAAAAAATATATATTTTATCAACTTTATTGGCACTGTGAAACTAAAACACTGCATTGTGCGCGTGCAAATATGCTGCATCACAAAAAGACAAGTGCACCAAAAGTGCAGTCAGGGTTTATTTTATGCTAAGACTTTGACTCTTTTTTATGGAATAATTGGGATGGCTATAAGGGAGGCAGTGACCCCATAAAAAGAAATAAATAAATAATAATATTAACTAGAGATGCATTCTTTGCAGACTACGAACATTTTTGCACCGTCAGAGACTCTGTGAAATTCCACACTCGTCTTTCCTAAAACGTATTTGTTGCTATAATGGGTCGCTGACTTTGCTTTCTCGACCTCATACTTTCCAAGCTTTAATATTAAAGTGTCTGATTGACTGTGTAGTCGCTACATGAACACTTACAAAACAAAACACTCTCCACATTTTCAACTTGTTCCCAAGCGCTGTAGTCAAAATTTCGAAAACAGTTCTAGAACATAAGCTCTGTTCCCACGTGATATCGCACACACACACAAATACAATCCAATGCTACCAGCACCTCTGCATTATCTTGTGTGACATGCAAAGCCGCAGACAACTCTAAGCAAACTGTACATTTTTAAACACGTTATTAAAAGCGCTAAACTGTTTAGTTTAAAAATTCACAGCCTAGTGCCTTTGAGCGCATTGTAAACACTATAAAACATCTTTAATTGCCCTAGCTCAGAAAGGGCCTGAATATAAATAAATACTTTATCACACGCCCTTAGCTGCCTGCTTGAACAAAACCACACAGATTGTACCTTTTTAGAAAAATACACATACCACCACCATGCTCACCTTTTTAATATTGTTGAGACCAGCTCAAATAAACACCAGGTGCCAGTTTCTAATCAACAGCTTTGCAGGGCCACAATCAAATCCAGCCAAATAACAAGATTCTCTGCAGAGTTACAATCAGCTCCTCCAAGTTCACTAGTGGCACCGTTGGGGATCATCAGGCCAACACTCTGACAGAATTCCCAAGCCCAGGCAAAGTGGTACCCCTGTTGGGGTCAGGCTCCCCCTTTTAAAGGTTTTTAAGGGATAAAACCATGTAACTCCTCCCTATGGCTGTTCTCTTATCAACAATGTACAGAATTCTATTTTTGTTTACTTTGCAGAAATGGGGTTTGAAACAAATCTAATTTTAGCTGTTTCCTTGGTCCAGAGACACTGGGCCTCATTATAAGTTTGCCGGTCTGTAAACAAGAGTGCCAGTGAGCTCACCGGCACCCTTGTTTCCGGGCCGTCAAACTACGAGTCTGCATGCCAGGGCTGCTGTGCCCAACAGGTCTGACCTTGCCAGGCACAACAGTCACGGTAGGCAGACTTTTCACGGGAGCACTGGCACTGTTAGCAGCAGTGCTGGTGCTAACATGTCCCCACTCCCATAGAGTCGTATAGGACTCTAAGGGAATGGGGATTTAAAATATAGTGGCACCTGACTTCCCGGCCGTCTGAGAGCCGGTGGCACCAGGAGGTCCGGCGTCTGTAAATTATTCTGAGTCCGGAGGCAACCCACCGGTAGCACTGGCAGGGTTACTGCTGGACCCTGAATGAGGCCCACTGTGCATTATCAACAAAGCACATCATTCTATTTTGTACATTCTCATCAAGAACTAGCGAGTGGGACCTTAGATTATGAATAGTTCTCCTCTGTATCCTTATAGCAACATCTAAAATGAAGGTCAATCTGCAGCTGTTTCCGTTGTCATCCTTCCTTCATAAGTTAAAAATAGCCGTGCTCCCTACAGTTGGGTTTAGTTATGTTACGCTCACCTGGTCTCTGCGTGGACGTTGGGGCACGGTTGGAGCCCTCCCTCGACTTGGTTACCCTGGATTGACTCTTTCCCCCAGCTGCTGCTGAGCCTGCTGTTCTGGACGCTGGTATTGCCCCTGAGAGAAGATGAGAGGCAATGAGAATGGCGTGGTGTTGTCATGAATTCCCTCGACCCTCTCATGCCAAAATGAAGTGTGCAAGCGTTTTCCCATGCAAGCTCACCTGTGGTTTTGTAACGCTGAGCTCTCCGTCCTGCTCCTTGTAGCAGGGGCGCGTAGAGTGGACCTAATTGCTTCACTAGTCCGTGGAAGTGGTGATCCAGACCGGCTGCGACCAATCCACTTAGAAGTTCGGTCTTTTGGTTATGATTAATGTTCGTTTTATCATAGTGTCTTTTGCCTTGATTATTAATAGTAATTCTTGCAATGTCTTTTCTCTTTCCCAATAGGTGTGAAGATGGCAAATCGGAGTCGTGGAGCAAGTCCAGCGATTCCCTTGAGGATGATGGAGCTCCCGAATTAGCTAGTAAGTTGCCCTTTATAATGGAACTCTAGACTCAGGTATGGCGCAGCCAAGCGTTCGTTATTTATATGGGTTCTAACCTGTTGTGTTATTTTTCCCTTGCAGGAGAAGACTGGCGGCGTAGAGCGGAGTCTGGATGCTTGGGAGCAGCTCCGCAACTGCAGGATGAAGGTACGGCGAAGATGAAGAAAAGAAGTGGAGCTCCGCATTGCTGGATGCCCGGATCAGGTGAGGAAAGGCTCTGACTCTGATAGCGATGGGATGCAGGTAAGATGCGCGCCCAGCGATGGAGCGGCTGGAATCAGGTAAGGTGCGCCTTCAGCGATGGAGTAGCTGGAATCAGGTAAGATACGCCTTCAGCGATGGAGTAGCTGGAATCAGGTAATGTGTGCCTTCAGCGATGGAGTTGCTGGATTCTGGTAAGAAGCACCTTCAGTGATGGAGTAGCTGGAATCAGGTAAGATACGCCTTCAGCGATGGAGTAGTTGGAATCAGGTAAGGTGTGCCTTCAGCGATGGAGTAGCTGGAATCAGGTAAGGTGGGCCTTCAGTGATGGAGCAGCTGGAATCAGGTAAGGATAGCCGTAAGCGCTACGCTTCTGAAAGCAGAATAATGCGAAGCGGAGGCATGTGGGTGGGTTAGCCTTAAATAGGCTGGCCCTGGCCCTACTCTTTGGCCCCGCCTTGTGGCTCCACCTTGCCCCTCCCAGGGACTCTTGCATGTGCCTTCCAATGATAGTCTATGGCCACGCCCGGCCCTGGTGCACGTGCCCTAGGTACAGAGTATGCAAAGCACACTTTTCCATGAGCCTGGCGCCAGAGGCGCCAGGACTGGGTCCATTTGGACCCTGGAGGTGAAGGAAGGCCTGGACCCTTGTCCAATGGCCATGACAGCACTCCCCCGCAAGGCCCCTCTCACGGGCGTTCCTCTCCCCGGTCCAAGTCTGGTGGGGTTGTTATGGTGAAACCGCCTGATTAGTCGAGGTGCATGAACAAATTCCACAGGTTCCCAAGTGCGATCTTGAGGTCCATAACCCTCCCAATCGATTAAGTAGTACAGTTTTGATCGTACTATTTTAGAATGCAGGATGTCTTTAACCTCGTACTCCGGCTCTCCTTCGATAACTTCAGGCTCCAGTGTTTTTTTAACCTAGTCTCAGGCTTCACTGGCTTCAAGAGGGAAATGTGAAACACTGGATGAATTCACATATTGGCGGGTAGATCTAGTTTTACTGAGGCCGGGTTGATGATGGCCTTGATGGGATAAGGTCCGAGATATCTGGGACGGAAGACTCAAGGTCCTATTAATGGTATATTTCTGGCAGCCAACCATACTTTGTCCCCAACTTGATAATGTGGAGCTTCCCTTCTATGCCTGTCAGCAAATTTCTTTTGTTGGTCCTTGGCTTTAGTTAAATTCTTGGTTGCTTCCTTAAGAGTTTGAGTAATAGTCTTATATAGAAAGGTGATTACCGGCATTTCTAGCTCGTCAAGCAAATCAAAGGAGGACGTCCGGGGATGCCGACCATTCATGATATAGAATGGGATTCGTCCAGTACTGGTGTGGATAGTTATTGTATGCAAATTCGGTTAACCAAAGAACGTCCTTCCAGGATCCTTCCGTCTGCTGCAGCATGCTTCTCAGATATTGCTCTAACGTCTGATTAGTCCTCTCAGTTTGACCATCGGTTTGGGAATGGTGACTAGTGGACAGGCGAAGATCGATCTGCACTATCTTGCAACAACTCCTCCAGAAGGCTGAGACAAATTGCGTTCCTCGATCAGAAATTAGTACCGAAGGGAAACCATGTAGTTTGATTACTTGTTCTAGGAATACAGTAGCCAGAGTTCCAGCAGTAGGAAGTCCTTTTAGTGGAATAAAGTGTGCCATCTTGTAGAATAAATCTACCACCTCTAAAATTGTGTTGAAGCCATAACAGGGAGGTAAATCTTGCCGAGGAACTGGTGGTATAGCCAGAGGACGCAATAATCCTGCGGGACTTGACTTCAGGGATTTCTGTTGTGCACAAACTCCGCAGGTTGCAATGAATTGGGCCATGTCCTTTCTCCAGGTTGGCCACCAATAATTCTTCCTGATTTTGGCTCGTGTTTTAGTAATCTCGGGATGTCCCTCCACCAATGACTCGTGGTAATTTTTTATAATCCTATTTTGAGTTTCTTTGTCTTTAATATATAGTCTCCCCTGGAAATAGGGTAAATTATCCATGATGGAGTACTGGTCTCCCTTGTCTAACCATTCTTGTTGGGTGGTTTGGTCCATATGAGACTGGAGGTCGACCTTCAAATCTTCCCAGCAGGCGTTTACTGCGATCTGATTTTGAATTCGCTCTTCCGGAATGATGGGTACTGGTTCTTTGTCTTCTCCCATTCATGACAGAGCGTCTGCTTTTCCGTTACGCACTCCTGGTCAGTATGTGATCACAAAATCGTACTCCGCGAAGAAAAGAGCCCAGCAAAGCTGACAAGAAGATTGGGGCTTGCCAGTTTTTAAATATAGCCCCGAGGGGGTAGTGTCTCCAGTTTTAAGGGCTCCTTTGATCGCCAATAATTCTTTGTTGGTTATGGCATAGTTCATTTCTGGTGCTGTAAACTTACGGGACCAAAATGCTATGGGGTGTAACTGCCCCGTGTCCGAGTTCCTTTGTGATAACACCACCCCCATGGCCACACGGAGGCATTGGTCTCAACTATATAGGGCAGAACGGGTCGAGGATGCCGAAGAACGGGTGCTGAAGTGAAAGTCAATTTTAATTCCTGGAAGGCCTTTTCGGCGTCGGGAGTCCAAGAAAACGTTTTATTCTTTCGTAATAAAGAAGTGATAGGATGAACGAATTGAGAAAATCCCGGGATGAATCGCTAGTACATATTGGCAAACCCGAGTACGCTCTGCAGTCCCTTGGTCGATGTCAGGGATGGCCACTGAAGAATAGCTTCCACCTTACCAGGGTCCATGTGCACCCCTCGTGAGGTAAGCATGAAGCCCAAGAACTCGACTTCCGTGACATGGAAAAAACATTTTTCCAATTTGGCATACAACCGATGCTTACAGAGTTTTTCCAGAACGGCCCTTACATGGCCCACGTGATCTTCCTTGGATGCCGAATAGATAAGGATGTCGTTGATGTAGACAAGGACACAGATGTCCAGCAGTTCATAGAGTACATCGTTCATAAAGAACTGGAATGCTGCTGGTGCGTTGCATAACCCAAAGGGCATGACCTGGTACTCGAAAAGTCTGTATTTGGTTCGGAATGCTGTCTTCCATTCGTCGCCTTTCTTTACTCTTACCAAATGGTAAACTCCTTGTAGGTCCAATTTTGTATAGATTTGAGCATTCTTTACTTGGTCAAGTAGTTCAGAATGAGTGGCAGAGGGTATCTATTCTTCACAGTAATCTGGTTTAATGCCCTATAATCTATACAAGTTCTGCGGTGCCCTTCCTTCTTTGGCACGAAGAAGAGAGCTGAGGAGGCTGAGGACTTGGACGGGTGGATGAACCCATTAGCTAGGTACTGATCTAGATAAGTCCTTAGGTGCTGATTTTCTTGCTCAGTCAGAGCGTAGATTCTGCTGCAGGGAATTTGTGCCTCTGGGACCAGATCGATTTGGCAGTCGTAAGTTCTGTGTGGAGGCAGGGTGTTAGCTTGTTCCTTTTGGAACACGTCCAGAAAATCTTGATATTCGGAAAGTAATGAACCAGAAATTCCTAGGATGGGTTTCCCCTTGAATTGTAGATTCCTCATGTCCCTATGGTAGCAGCTCTTTGCACATTCCTGAGGGAAGGTCAGCTTTCTTGTGCGCCAGTCAATCCTTGGGTTATGCGTTTCAAGCCACGGCATTCCTAGGATCATTTGGAACTGGGGGGTCCCCTATAAAATAAAACAAAATGCTTTCCCGGTGACCATCCTGGCATGTCAGCATTACCTTATCTGTGTGTTTAGTTACTGGCCCTGAAGACAGCTGGGAGCCATCTACGGCAGTAACACTTTCCGAGTGTGATTTTTGCTGAATTTCCCACCGCACCACTATCGATGTAGGCTTCTAGAGCATGTACTCTTGACGGTTGTTGGTGATGGGTTATTGATACTGGGATGACCAGTTGTGAGGTCTCTACAACTTTCTTAATTCCGCTCGACAAGTGGACCCCTATACTTGCCGGACGTTTGAGTTTTCCGACTTCTGTTCTTTTTCTTTGTTGCCATTGTCCGTGGCACCTACCATCTTCTCGGGGGGTTTAATAGGGCAATCTCGCAAGAAATATCCAGTCTTTCCGCGATATAAACAAAGTTGTTGTTGTCTCCTTTTTTCCCTCTCAGTCTTGGAAATGGAGTTCGTAATCCTCCAATTTGCATAGGTTCGGTGGTTTCATGAGCCCTGGTTTGATTTTCCCGAGGTTGCATGTAAACTGATCTCCCTTCCGCCCTTGTGCAGTCAATTTTTCGGTATTGTAACCGGTGGTCCAATTGCACAGTTAGGATGATATATTCTGCACAACACTCGGGCGGATTGACCACTTGAGCTAGTACATCTTTGATTTCACCACGTAGCCCCCAGTAAAAAAGTGTGGGCCGTTTCTCCTCAGGCTAATTAGTCTGTGCAATGAGACATTTGAAGGTGGCGATGTAAGTCAATAAGTCATGGTTTCCTTGTCTAAGGGATGTTTGTTGTCTATTGCTTGTCCTTGGGTGTGCCTGGAAAACAATTTTTCCAATTCCCGTTGGAATTCCCCAAAGTTCCGAAGTATTGGGTCATCCTGTGTTACTAATGGTATGGACCAGTCAGCTGCACAGCCTCCCAAATAGGAAAGTACAAAGGCCACCCTTGCGCTGTCGTTAGGGAAGGCTCCTGGTCGGCACAAAAAGTGGAGACGGCACTGGCTCATGAACACAGCATATTTGTTCAGGTTGCCGGAGAAGCATTCTGGTGGAGCCAGTGGGACTGCCCCTGGAAGAACCACTTGCACTGGCAACAATAAAGTCTCTCCTCAAGGAATTAGTCTCTTGTCTTGGGGCATGCACTTCAGCCCGCAGCTCCCCCAGTAATTGGGCTAACTGGTCAGTTTCAGAGGTTTCCATAACGCCCAGGCAAAGATTCAGAGAGGCTTCGCATTCTGTTACGTTCACCTGGTCTCTGCGGGGATGTTGGGGCATGGTTGGAGCCCTCCCTCGACTTGGCTCCCCTGGATAGACTCTCTCCCCAGCTGCTGCTGAGCCTGCTGTTCTGGATGCTGGTATTGCCCCTGAGAGAAGATGAGAGGCAATGAGAATGGCGTGGTGGTGTCGTAAATTCCCTCAACCCTCTTGTGCCAAACTGAAGTGCGCAAGCGTTTTCCCATGCAAGCTCACCTGTGGTTTTGTAACGCTGAGCTCTCCGTCCTGCTTCTTGTAGCAGGGGCACGTAGAGTGGACCTAGTTGCTTCACGAGTCCGTGGAAGTGGTGATCCAGACCGGCTGCGACCAATCCACTTAGAAGGTAAGTCTTTTGGTTATGATTAATGTTTGTTTTATTATAATGTCTTTTGCCTTGATTATTAATAGTAATTCTTGCAGTGTCTTTTCTCTCTCCCAATAGGTGTGAAGATGGACAATCGGAGTCGTGGAGAGAATCCGTAGATTCTCTTGAGGAAGATGGAACTCCCAAATTAGCTGTTAAGTTGGCCTTTATAATGGAACTCTAGACTCAGGTATGGCACGGCCAAGCGTTCGTTATTTATACGGTTTCTAACCTGTTGTGTTCTTTTTACCTTGCAGGAGAAGACTGGCGGTGTAGAGCGGAGTCTCGATGCTCGGGAGCAGCTCCGTGGCTGCAGGATGAAGGTACCATGAAGATGAAGAAAAGAAGTTGAGCTCCACGTTGCTGGATGCCTGGATCAGGTGAAGAAAGGCTCCGACTACTTCAGCGATGGAGTAGCTGGAATCAGGTAAGATACGCCTTCAGCGATGGAGTAGCTGGAATCAGGTAAGGTGTGCCTTCAGCGATGGAGTAGCTGGAATCTGGTAAGATGCGTCTTCCGCAATGAAGTAGCGGGATCCAGGTAAGATGGTCTTCAGCGATGGAGCAGCTGGAATCAGGTAAGGACAGTGGTAAGCGTTATGCTGCTGAAAGCAGAATAACGCGAAACAGAGGCATGTGGGTGGGTTGGCCTTAAATAGGCTGGTCCTGGCCCCTCCCTTTGTCCCTGTCTTGTGGCTCCACCTTGCCTCTCCCAGGGACTCTTGCACGTGCCTTCCAATGATAGTCTATGGCCACGCCCGCCCTGATGCACCTGCCCTAGGCACAGAGTGTGCAAAGCACACTTTTCCATGAGCCTGGTGCCAGAGGCACCAGGACTGGGTCCATTTGGACCCTGGGGGTGAGGAAGGCCTGGACCCTTGTCCAATGGCCATGAAAAGTTGATAAAGAAATGTCTGTGTGTACTTCCCTGTGCCTGTATTCTGGCGAGCTAAACATAAAGACTCATCTGTGTTTTCTGCTGCCCACACAAGCCTTGGTGTGAGTCTTCAGAATTGCTGGGATTCTTGGTATTCCAATGTGCATTCATCATCTTTGGTTGCCCCCTCCTATAGCAGTGCTGTTTCACTGCTGCTCAGCTCTGTCATTCCCCTGTCACACGCTGTTTGCTGGGTCACAGAGCTGCCAAGGGACGCATGCAAACTGCACCATAGGTTCTGTAGACTCAAAAAGACAATAGTTTCATTTTTGTATGGGCTCTGGGAAGCACAGTCTACTTATAGCGTGAACTGTTTTTCATTATTTAAAAGAAACACACCTTGTCAAAGGCAATAGTTTGAACAGGCTCTGGGATGCACACTTTACTTACAAAGCAAATTCACGTAACGCTACTGGGGCAGTTGCTATTTACACTCTGTATCAAGGCCAGTTCAAATATCATTGATATACATTTTTTTGGACAACTTTATGTACACGTTGTATTTAAAGATTTTATATTTAAAAATTATGTTTATGTACATTTCTATATAAAAATATTATTTTTTACTTTGATTTCCATATACATGTTATATTAAAAATATTATTTTTATATTAATGTTGATATAATGTTTTATATTACACATTTGAATTTTCATATTAATGTGTATATACATTTTATATTAAAAATATATTAAAACAGTTTGATATAATTTTCCGCTTCCTATCACATTGGGGACTCATGCCTCTGTGACATCATAACTGTGTCACTCTCTAAAATCTTAGATTCATAGTCCTGTCTTCGGAGCTCACTCTGCCCTCGATCCTCATCTAAACAACACTGCCATCGGATGCTCTCATATTTACAGCATTTTGATATGCAATTTATATTCACTTATATCAAATGATATAAATGTATACCCACTGTATATAAAATATACAATTTATATTAATTGATATTAAATTATACCCTACTTCCTATAAAAATATAAATTTTATATCAAAGCATATCAAAAGGGAGGGGGACTAAGACCGGAAATAGGGTGCCTGGTCACCTGTCAAAATGTTGATGGAGACTAAAGGGGAATCCTTCTACTACTTACAACACACCGAAGCTACAGAAATCACCCTTGCAGAAGTGAAGCAGCCCTCTTTTTAGGGGTCCCCCAGACATTTGTTCTTCCACATAATTTTTTATATTTTCCTTTCGCCTATCCTACCTGCTGCCTTGGGAATAGCAATGCTAGCCGCGATCTCCCCATTGGATGAAATCGCTGCCCATGCCACCATTGCTCCCTCTCTCACCACCATTCCCTTTGCAAAGAAGCTGCCTCAGCCTTCAATTCAGATTACTCTCCCTCGCAGGCCAGCCCGACTCACAACAGGTGGCGGCAAATGACTCAGCTGCACTCTCCTGATAGGCCTTTTGAAAAGGGTGTAGTGCTGCCTCTGACATCAGTTGACTGATGCCACTGAAAAAAGACTGCACAATTTCTCCACAGGTTCACTTTTTCAAGGGGATTTAGCACACTTTGCATCAGTAATCAGGGAAAGTGAAATGTTTTTGTATCCGAAATGTTATGAATTTAGTGGCTCTCCTGGAATTACAGGAGCTTTCAGAATTTTGTAAAGTCCAAGATGGCGCTACCCTTGAGTGGGAGGCAGCCTGTTGATATCCCGAGGTTGCTAGGGACATACATCAGTACATCAAAGAAATTCAGATTTGCTGTGAGCGCCCAATATATTTTTATTTTCCTAGGCTGTATGTTAAAGGCATGTGTGGTACTATACACAACTCTGCACCGGTGATAAAGGTCACATTTGACAGGGACTTCATCAGGGTGGCTTCATGTAATGAGGTTAATGTTGATTAACTCATTTTGCATGTACCTAATCACGTCATGTTTCAAGCTTCTTTCAAGAGGCAATCATGCGCTACTACAATTATCTGAATGCAGCTGGGGATGAGAGCGCGAGCGATCCAAACATTACTCTTAATCACTCTGTCTATTGGTGAAAGCATACTCTCGCCTTGAATCGCATGTGGCTTGCTGTGAAAGTCGCAGCGCTAGATATATAGCAACATTATGGTGTTGCTGATAGATAGGGGCTAGTGCATTTCCTGGGAGAACAGTTCTCATACTAGTCAGCTGTGCACAACAGTTCACCGTGTTTGGGTTACTTCCTAGTAACATGTAATCCTTCTGGAGTCACAAAGCCAAATGTATTCCACAAAGGGCGCTACTCAAAGGTCCAAAGTCCAAAGGATATAACATAGATTTAACAACACAATGGGCTAACGAAAGATCTAGAATTCAGGAAAACAACATTACATGATGGCTCCAACTTCTAACAAAAGCAAATATGTCTCTGGGATTTTTCCAACATTAGTCCCTCCAGGTTTCAGGGTTGAAGGAATCCCTCCTTTCTTGCCTTTTGGTACTTCTAAAATCTTCTGGCTTTGTTGTCTGTGTCTTTTGTAGCTTGCCTGCGGTGGGTGGACGAGATGCCTTCCTACTGCCCCATGTCCAGAAAACAAGTCGCTAGCTGATCTTTTGGACACTGGCATATTTGAGATGAGGTTTAGCAAAGGCCAAAATCTTGCCAAGGACAGAGAAAGTCTGAGATAATCTAGTGGCTTTCTGGCCCACTAGACCACTAACTCTCATCTCATCGATGTCTAGCCATGTGCTCATTCCAGTCCTGACCTCCCTTTACTTCCAGCCCTTCACCATCAGCTCCTCAATGGTTCACTGCATGCTTGCTCCTCTACAACTCCTAGGCTCAAACATTTGTGGCTCAGTTTCACCCCCTTATGCCTCTTACCTAACAGGTTCAAATTTGCCCTTTTCAGCAAACCCCCCCTTCTTCAACTTTTCTACTCTCATCCTTGTCCTTTGCCTTCCTCTTTCTGACAATCTTCGCCCCCTCTCCCCTCGCCTGCTGTTGTTATTCTCCAGCAGCTCATCTCTCATACTGTTATTCTCCGATACCTCTCCCCTCCGGCTACTATTATCCACCACCTCACCCCTCCAGCTGTTGTCCTTTTTTACCTCCTCTCTCCTAATTATGTGTTCTCTTCCCTTCCTGCTGATATTCTCCACTACCTCCTCTGCCCTCCTCCATGTAGTGACACCTCTCTCCCACCACCTCCTCCAACTCCTTCTGGCACCCTGTGCTCCACCAGCCTGCTCCAATGTCTCTCCTACTCCATCTTCAAACACCTGCATATTCACGCTTGGTTCCCTGCACTAAACAGGGCTGAGTCCCTCCCAGCAAGGATTTGTGCCCAAGTTCATAATTACTTTCAATGTGTGCCTCGAGAACGCAGAGCATGTTACTTGCTACATCTGTTGAACGCACAGGGCCGAGAGGCCAGCACTACTCATGGACCAAGACGATCATTTGGCAAAGGATATGCCACTTACACATGTGCCCAGACTGCCCACCCTTAACATTGCCATCTGCCTGGCAGCTTGCTGCTCTTGTTTCTCCTGCTCTGCTGATCCATGAGTATGCAGTCATTATTGTAACGTGGTCGTGCAATACCAGTTTGAATCTATACATCTGCCCTGGCATTTGCAAACTTTCCGGCCAGTTTTGTCATTCTGAAAGTTTTTAACGGGTGTCGGGCATATCACAGTTATTTTACTCGGTTTCTATCGCTGAGTCCCTTCAAGGGGCTGCAGCCTTGGGCAAACTGATGTGATGAGTTCCTGCCAGACTCCCAGCCAATGCCAAACCTGGCTGTGGGACCCTTACCAGAATGACCCCAAGCTTAGCATCACACTGTGTGGTGGCACTCAGCCACAGTGACCCCCACCCATCTGTCAAAGATTGCCAGATCGTCGGCGGATGCAAGGTACAGAACTTTCATATTAACTAGTTTAGGTGGAAAATTATAAGCATTTTCCAAGCAATCACCAACATCCAACATAAACAGATTAAACAATACAGGGGCTAATATGCACCCCTGTCTTACTCCCCTGGCTATGTCTATTGGAGCAGATAATTTGCCCTTGCTGCTCAATGTCACCTGAGTGCAATTATTTTCATGTAATAATTGGCAGGCCAACAAGAGAACGTCTAGCATATTCAGTTTCTTTAACTTCTACCACAACAGGGGTCTGTCTATCGTGTCGAATGCTGCAGTGAAAACCACAAACAATATATACAAAGGTAAAATGGATTTCGCCCGTGCTTGGTTTATCAATGTATTAACAGTGAATACATTATAGCTATCTGAAAGACCCTTCTTAAAGCCTGTCTGATAACAGCTGAGGATATGATTTTCATCAATTTGTTTTTCTATTTTGGTTAAAAGACTTTTCGCATATAAACATTATAAGGCACGCTATAGTTCAGGTGAGTATCACGTTCCATAGGAAACCTGAAAAATGAATTGCTAATCGCTTTTGACTTGCTTGATGGATTTGGCTGACATTTTCCAAACAAAATTATACACCCCCAGACTGGGAGCGATCTGTCAAAAAATAACAAAAAAGTTATTAAGAAAGTGAAAAAACACAGTTTCTGCCTAGTCCCTATTTATTTTTCCAAATAGGGTCATAGTCAAAGTCACATTTTTGATCAAGCACACAACCAAAATCACTGGATGGAATTGGACCAGGTACGAGACATCTTGGGCACGAAGCGTTGTCTCGATTTCCCCTCGGGAGGGGGGGGGTGTTCTGAGTTTATTACATCCAGTATTTTTTATAATATTTGACAGAGAAAGGGGTGTCCCCTCCTCCCAAAATTATATGGATATCTCCCATGGTGCTTTGCAATACAGGGGCTGACAGGCATTTCAGAAATGAAAAAGCAGCCATTTCCCCCACAAATTATATTACTAATAACTTTTGACTTGCTGGATGGATTTGGATAACATTTTCAAAACAGAACGTTGTCAAGGATCTCCCCCTCCCCCCAAACTTTATAAAATGAAAAAGTTGTTAAGGAAACAAAACACCACAGTTGCACAGTGTTCGGCCCATTGATTTTCCCATAGAGAAAAAGTGCTGTTTTTTTAACAGCTTTAGCACAAAAACTGTTGGGCAGATTTGGACAAAATAAGAGACAACTTGGGCACAAAGTTTGGACTTAAATTTTGTGATTTGCCATCCATTAGTTGTTAAAATGGTTTACAGAGAAGGGGTGACCCCTGCTCCTTAAAACCTTTGTATCAGCCTTAATGCTTTTTACAGCAGAGAGGCTGAGCCAGGCTAATAACCTTTGACTTGCTGAATGGATTTGGTAATTAAGAAAACCATTTTCCCATAGAGAAAAAGTGTAGTTTTTGAACAGCTTTATAGTGAAAACCACTTGGCAGATTTGGACAAAATAAGAAACAATTTGGGCACAATCAGTTGACGTAATTTGTTTGACTCATTGGGGGTAAATTCATCCAGTAGGTTTTCAAATATTTAACAGAGAACGGGGTGCCCCTTGCGCCTTAAAACCTTTACATCAATCTTGGTGCTTTGCAGCAGAGGGGCTGAGAGAGGCTAATAACGCTTGACTTGCTAGATGGATTTGGATGAAATTTTCTAAACCAAAAGTTTGCCCATGAGCCCCCCCACCCCCAAATTGCACATTTTGGGAACAATTTATTAAAAAATGAAAAGGTTATTAAGAAAACATAAAAAACACAGTTTTGCGCCCACCCCATTCATATAAATGTATTTATGTTTATATACAAAGCACGTGCAGTACAAAACCTTTAGTATTTTTAGTATTCAAATAAATTAGGCAACTTGGTACAGTATATATATATATATATATATATATATATATATATATATATGTATATATATATATATATATATATGTATATATATATATATATATATATATAGTTTGCAAGGGGTGTGGAGCTTGGTGTCGGGACAGCCCGGTCCCCTGTGCAAGTCGTCGTCTATGTTCAAGGTTAAACCTGCAGCCTGGCACATGGTTTTGTCAAGGAACCAGACTCCATGGTTCCCAGGAAGTTGAGGAGAATTGGGTGGGTTGACAAAACCTAGTTGGTTGGTGGTGCTGGCAAGAGGGTTGGTACCCCTGTGTTGTCACTAGTTATTACATAATTCAGTCCAGAGTTATTGTATGTGCAGGAATATTTATTATTTCAAGTGCAGCATAACACCTGGGGCACAATGTACCAGGTTGGTGAACCGTAAAAGTAGAAAAAACAGCTGAAGCGCATTTCAACCGAAGTCTTTCTCAAGGCATTGAAGTTGGGGGGGGGGGCTCCCATTGGAACAAGGATAGAAGCGCCCTGAATAGGGTGCTGGGTAGGTGCTGGATAGCAGTTTCTAAGCCGATGGTCCGTGAGCGTCCGGGTAGTTTCCAATAGTAGCCGTGTAGCTATGGTTAAGTTGCTAAACTCATACAGCACTTTTTCGGCTGTTCATAACTTCGCTCCCCCTGGACGAATCCTCACCAAACTTTACAAAAAAAAGTATATAGTCGGCTCCAAATTGTTTTGCAAAGTTGGACAAGGTTTCGTGTGGGGAGTCAAAGTTATAGGGGGGTCCCAAAACTTTTTTTTTTCTCATAGACTGAATGGGGAAAAATTTTGCGCATGGCTACAGGCCGAACAGCTGGATGGATTTTCACCAAATTTGCAGCAGGAGTGGGGGCTTGGGTCAGAAAGAGTGCTTTTGTGTGTTTGGTGGAAATCAGACAAGTAATTTTTTTATACTGAAATGCACGTCACAAAAAATGTGTGATATCCGCGGTCGCTCCACTGACTCATTTCCCTGTTCGCTCCGCAGACTGTAGAGTCATTGGCTCGCGGTACGGCGTGCTGTCAGAGAATATTAGACGCGCCCGGTGTTTGGCTGGAGAGAAGCCTGCTGTGCGTCAACATTTTTTGGGAAAGCCGCATTGGTGTATCGGAGGACAGTGTGGCGGCGGAAGGGTAAAAAAAAATGTACCGTATGCAATGTGTTGCCGGCAATAAGGGAGGGAACGGGTGGAGGAGTGAGAAGTGGTTCATGTGACATATGTAGGTGAGTACTTTGTGTGGTGATTGGAGGCATCTGTCGTAACGCCCCATAGTTTCTGTCGCAACCTGTTTGCAGTGACCTCTTTTCGTGGTGAGTGGTGGCAGGTCAATTGCAGAAGGGGAGTGAATTGCACATGACATAGGTTGGGTGGGAGCGCGGGTGGCTGTGCACTGCGGATGGAATGCAGTAGTTGGGCACATGGTAGCATGCATGGGTGAATGAAGTTGCAGTGGGTCTGTGGAACGATTAGACTATTGAGTGCATGGCCGAAGGTCGTTAGCCGTAGGCTTTAGGGCATGCACAGAAGAGTGTAGGGCTGCAACATACCCACCGCAGCAACGCATGTTTGACTCTGCATCCAGTAGAGGTTGGTGCTTGCGTAGTGTGGTGTGTGCAGATTGGTTGCAGTAGGGCCAGTGTTGTGACCAGAATGTGGGTAGGTTGGCAGTGACATAGTACTTTGTGAATGGAAGTGGGTATGCCCATAGAATATGAATGAAAGTGCACAGGGGTGCAGGAGAGAGTGTCTTGTTAGTACATTATGTTAACTGTTGCAATTTGTTGCTGTATAGCTCCATGGCGGTGCACAAGTTGGGTAGGAGTGCTGGTGGCAGTGGTGTTTATGTGGATTGTCGTAGTTGGTGACATGGTGACATGCATAGTGGCATTACGTTGCTGTGGGTGTGTTCAAGGCCTATGATGTGTGCCGATTTGTAGAAATAGGCCCAATGTTTTGGATATGTTGTGGTTAGTGACACAATACTTTGTGAATGGCTGTGGGTAGGGGTGGTGGAGGCTGTGATACGTTTGTGGATTACTACTGTGGGTAGAAGTGCAGCTTATATGTGGTTGGTTACTCTGCTGTGTGCAGGTTTATTGAAGTAGGCCCAATGGTGTGAAGCTGTGACTTAGGTTGCCAGTGACACAATACTTTGTGAATGGCAGTGCGTAGGGGTGGTGCAGGCTGTGGTATGTTTGTGGATTCTGCTAAGTGTGACACGTTTTCGTGAATGGGTGTTTTATGGTGTGGGGGAGTTGGGTAGAAGTGCTGCTACATATGTTACATTTATGCATAATGTTAGGTGCCCACATGGTCGCTTGCTTGAAAGTATAGTGTTGTGGAGGGTGTGGAAAGGGATGCACTGTTGTGTGCATGGCCAAAGGTGTGCTGGGTGCATTTTAGGATCTTTGTGGATGCTGCAATTGTGCATTCTTTAGCAGAAGTTTCTGGTGGAGGGGCTTTGCAATCAAACGGAACATGCACTGAGAGTGTTTAACAGTAAATATGGAGTGGTGTATAGAAATGACAGTGTGCAATGCAGAGGTTTTGTTTGTGATTCTTGCATGCGTGTTTGAAAATTTGACAGAACCCAATGGGGGAGTGCTGCAAAAATGACCGTGCAAAGGGAAGAGGTATTGTGTGTTCTTTACTGGGCTGTGGCTCTCACTGTAGATGGGAAAGCGCACGTGCCACATCCTGCCATTATGAGCAGGGTAGAAAGGGAAATGGAATTGTGGGAAATAGTCAATAAGGAGTTTAGGGTGTGGTTGACAGGAAGGGGCGGTACTATTTCATCCCAATACTGTGTCGTGAGGGTGATCAAGATGGAGAGACGCACAGTGCTTATCGTGGGTGATACCTTTTTCCGCCATCTGCACAGGTGTTGTGTGCCAAGAGGTGTTGCTGGTAATTTCGGAAGTAGGCGACGCTTTCTGGGTCTGTCAGGCTGACTGCAGATTCGGTAGGATGGTTTGCCTTTGCAGATATGTGGCGTCCTTCACAAATGTTGACTTTGTCGTGGTGCACAATGGAAGTCTACATTTGGGTTACATGTCGTGTGGACGCTTACTCTGTCACCTGAAGAGGTTGCTGACCACAGTGTTGTGTATTTTTCCTACTGCCAAGGTCATTTTCTCATGCATAACACTAAGAGGAGTATGGGTCCATGACAGTGAAGTTTGTCCCCAGCCAGAGGTCGGAAGGTGTGCTATAAACAGAATTATGCGTTAATTTATGCAGACTGCTGGCATGTTCTCCACCGACTATGAGATTATGAGGTCGCACAATATGCAGTGGTTCCGTAGAAATGGCATTTATTTTAGCGCCATTGGGCAATGCCATTTTCTTTAACACTATGCAAGAAGCATTGAACAGAATGTGGTAAAAATGCGAGGAGAGGCAAACAGAAATGCATATAAAGAGAAAATACAAAAACGTTGCTTGCACGCACGTCAAAAAAAGAAAAAAACCTTTATACATCTACAATGGAACACCAATTCCCCTACCCAGTTTGATATTGTTTACCCCCACACCTCCAATAAAATGGCATTTTGTTGTCACGCATTGGCAATGCAGTTTTGTTTGCTCGTCTACAGCATGCGCTGAAGCGTTTACTGTACTAATGTGAGCACAAGTACTTGGGTACCCGCACGTGCCACATTCGGCACTTCTCACCATGCTGGCCTACGGAAATGGGACTGTAGCGATTGTCCTATCAGGTGGTGCTCAGGGTGTGCGTCACAGGAAAGCGCGCCAATAGAAAGAAGGATTCCTCCTGGTTTACTGGGGCATGGCCCTCGCAGCACTTGAAGAAAGGCACGTGCCTCATTCTGCGCTTCTCAGCATGCTGGCCAATGGAAATGGCACTATGGCCTTTGGCCAAACAGGTGCTGAGGGTGTACGTCACAGGAGAGATCACCAATAGGGAGAAGGAGTCCTCCTGCTTCACTGGGGCGCAGCCCTCGCGGTCATTGAGGAAAGGCACGTGGCACATTTTGCGCTTCTCACCATGGTGGCCAATGGGAATGGAACAATGGCCTTTGGCCAATCAGGTGCTCTGGGTGCGCGTCACAGGAAAGGGCGGCATTCACTTTTTCCATTACTTTGTGTACTGCAGTTGGCAAACATGGCAAGACGCACAGTTTTCATCGGGGGTGATGGCTTTGTGGAAGATCTGTGCGTGTATGCCCTCAAAGAAGACTTTGTGGTGTAGTGTCAAAGTATACTGTTTCAGCGGAATGCTTGTAGAATATCAACGTGTAGCCTCTTCAGCAACTTACATGTTGTGATCGTGCACTTTGGAGCCTTCTTTTTGGGTTACATGCCTTGTTCCCGTGTGTTCTGTCAACTGAAGACAGTGCAGCGCATTTTTCCTATTGCCGAGGTGCTTTTCTCATGTATACCCCTGAGAATAGTGTGGAAGTATTCCAATGATTCCTGTCACCAGTCAGAGGTCGGAAGGATTCTCATCAACAGAAGCATGTGTGACTTCTTGAGTGCTGCTGGGTTGTTCTTCTGTGAGAATCAGAACATTGGTTTGCGATAATATACCTTTTCAAGGCAAATGGCATGTCTTTGTCGACCAGTGGCAATGAAATGTTGTTTCAAAATCTACACACTGCACTGAAGACCTTAGTGTAAAGAATGTCAGCTGACGTTGAAAACACAATTAATGCATGAAAACTCAAAAAAAGAGCTTCTAGGTAAGCAACTTTAAAAAAAAAAACACAAAGGTTCTTTTAAGAGCCACCACAACTAACGAGGTCCGCTCCCTTGGGTGAAAGTTATTCCCCCACTCCCGCGTGTGCCCAGCACGAAAAGTCAGTGAATATTGCGATAGTTGCATGGTGGCACGTGTTACATACACCCCTTTTGCAAATGACAGCCATAGAAATGGGCCTGCAGAGGCTACGGGATTTGGCAATAAGAATTGTGGGTGTGGTGTGTACGGACTGACTGTGCTACACGGTGTGTTTGTTGACAGAAATGCAGAGGGTGCAGTTATGGCTCTGTGTTTCACGAGGCACAGCATGTGGGTTTTAGGGGATTCCGACATACATTGACTGAAAGTGAATGGAAACACTGTGAAGTGGCTACTCATTTTGCAATCTATCATGTGCATGTGTAGTGCTATGGAGTAGCTACAATGAAGTGCCTACAATGAAGTGCCTGATTTTGGTTTCTCTGTGTGACACTCTGGTGAGATGCAATCATGCCGATATTATTGTTGTTCATTGTGCAAGGAAAATTGCACAGCTTGTTACACAAGTTTCAGTGCCGATTGCAATGAAGGAGGCACTTGCCCAGTTCATGCATTTGTTTCCGATCTCCTGCATAGGTTTCTATCGCATTATGCAGACACTGATGTGGCAGCGTAATTTTTTATTTGGTCCATGAATGCAGACAGCGCGGTACATTGCAAAGAAGTGTATTTGTGCCTTTGTTCGCCATGTGCCAATGGCATACTTCACCTATGGGAATATGACGTTTCACAGCACAAATACTTTTCCCCAGCTTTAACGTTCATCTTACTATGAGTGATATCATGAATGAAATTTGTGATGGCACCTTTGATGTCATGGGTGTTAGTCCCTGCAGTGCACACTGGTGGCACAAGTTATGGTTGCTTAGCTTACCATAACTGTTGAATTTCGAGGGGTTTTCGGTTTTACCTATAACCATAACATCCCTGTAACAACGTTTTTCCATTGAAATTCATAGGTTTTTGCTAGTGCAACTTAACCATAACGACCCTGTAAGAATGTTTTTGTTAGTGAATATATCTATATGCATATATTTTCCAAAAGTAAGGCGGTGAAGCCTTCGTTGCATAGAGCTGCACTCCCCTCAGTATTGGATTTCACCAGAATGCGGCTCCAATTTCCAGAGACATCCAAAGGTTGGGAAACACCAAAAACTGTCTAACAAAGGCGTTGAAGGTAAAAAAAAGAGCTTTATTAAATCATTGCAGTTTTAAAAAAAGGCTTCCCAATGTCAGAGAGGCTGACTGACGCGTTTCGCAACACTCCTGTGGCTTGTTCACAGTAACTCCTCCCTGTAGTGGGAGCCCTCTTTAACACAAAGAATTGATTGACAAGCAGTGAAAAGGTGACTAAGGCTGACTGCTGCTATTACTGTCGGCCATTTTGGAAAAGGCTCGTAAATCTCACAGCTTGTGTATGCATTCTATTTGCTCCGTGATGGGAATGAGTTCAGCCGTAACACTAATAAATACTGTGTTCAATATATGTTCTGAACAACAATATATAAGGCTCTCTTGACAATTATGTGAAACTGCCCAAATTATTCGTGTTTTTTCATCCTCAGTGGATTTTACATACTACCAAACAGTGCTATTAATTAATCTACATTGTATGAGCCATCAGATGTATATGTACGCCCTGATGTATTTGGTTAGCTTATACATCTCTACTGGGTTGTTGTATAACCAGTAATATGGCCATGCTCAAATGTCAGCATGCCCAAGTACATTTAAAGTGCCAGTGCATAGTGCATAAAAAAGAGCAGCATCATTATTTTGCTGGAGCAATATACATATGCCTCCAGCATATAGTAAAGTGCAAGTGCCTGAGGTAGCAATGATGGTCATGTACATAATGTAAATGATTGATGGTAAAATGCTGGTATAATCTATACAGCGGGTCACTACAATAACAACGATATTCATTGCATGTGGATTAAACAGCACAGTCTGTTAAAAAAGTGGCAATGCATAGTGCAATAAGGAGCAACATAGTCGTCAGGCTGTGTACATATGTACCCATCAAGAGATAAGGTACTAATACCCTATGGAAGAATTATAGTCTTGCACGGAATAGCCATAGCCCCTAGTCTAATACTAATATGGTCTGTACAAAAAGTCAACACCATGAAATTTCCTATTTGATACTAGCGAAACAAATAACAGCATTCTCATATGGTGCAGTACATATGTACCCATCAAGGGATAAAGTGCATGTGCAACAATGATACATTTACGCTGGATATCTATAATGGGTGGTTAAATACTATTGCAGTTTGTACAGAAAATCGGCATCATGGATATGGCTATTAGATACAGATGAAACAAATGGCACGATCTGCAAGACTATGACTCAATAAACACACAATGATAAGAGTCTTTCTTCATCCCTTAGTATTATAGCATCGTGGTGTATCATATATTCAGCCCAATGTCACAAATAACTATATCGATATGTGTCACCAGATTAAAAAGTGAAAAAATATATAAATTACCAAGAATCCCTCAGAAGGAGATAGAGAGAAGAAAGGAAAGGGTAGAAAGAAATAGAAGAAATCAGTTGAATAATCTACAGAAGATCTTTACAGAAAATGTTATGTATATATATTGATCTCTGTGGCACCATGTAGAGATATGCCCATCACCACAGTCCATTCATTCCACCACAACCAACTAAAAAGCACATTAACAAAGTGCAGTAGTGTCTTTACTCAGACTGTTCAACACAGTCTCTTTGTTCAGGAGAGGGGTACCAGTTAGAGACCTTCGAATGAGCGCCCACGTGGCGCCAGACCACTCTATCTCTAGTACCAAGTTTGTTCACAAAGGCCTCTTGTCTATTTATCTTCTTTATGTTGGCACTGCAACCTTGAGCCTAACACAGTCTGTTCGACTATCAGGTTCTTTCGACTCACCGGCTCTGCTGAGCTCATTGGTGTTTACTTTGCCACTAGAGTCAAGGACGGTACCATGATGGCAACCACGTCTCCCCGCCCTGGCTAACAGTGCGTGAGGGTACCATGACCAGCTGCGATTCCTGGTCTTATGTTTCTTTCATCAAAGGCTTCACAGATTTGGGTTGAAAAGGTCAAGGGCAACTCCCTCCTTGACATCCCTTCTGGTCTCGCCGTTTTTCTCCTCCAGTTGAACTGCCGTCCTATAATGGCTGCTTCGTCGTGCATTCGGCCTTGCTCTAAGTGTGCTCTTGTGCTCCGCCTTTTATCCCTATGGGGAAGGGAAACTGTAGTCAGGTGTGTGTGTAGTTGTTGGTAATTGTCTGACTCTGCCTGACCCTTGTGTTGGGACATGTCAGGTAAACGACATGGGTATTAGTCCATTGTCGTTCATGCTGTGAGAAAGTGTTTGTGTTGGAAAAGGGGAGGGGTAGAGTATCTACGTATCCTTCTAGGCATGATGGGGAAAAGGTGTCACAAGGAAGGGGATACCGTGTCTCAACCTTCGGTGTCCCACTTCCACTCCCCGAAGACTACTCATCCAGGTGATCCTCCCCCACTAGTCCACCCCCAGGAGCTGGATCCAATAGCGATGGCCGTGTCCTGGCCACCTGGATGACAGATCCCCAGGGACGAGTGAGTGAGACACCTTCAGTTTTCTCATACTACATAAACAGTCTCTACCTAGGAATGCCTGAAATACTTACCAGAAAACTTCAACGCTCCCAGAACACTGCAGCTAGGATCCTCCTGAGACTAAACGGAAGAGACCACATCACTCCAGCTCTGAGACGCTTGCATTGGCTACAGTAATAAAATGCATTAAAGTCAATGCCCTCTGCATTGCCCATAAATCCGTACACAGACAAGGAGCCAAATTTCTTCAGGCCAAGAACAGCCCCTACCAACCAAGAAGAGACCTAAGATCAAGAAACGACCTACGAATAGAGACAAAACAATACTATAAGAGGAAATTCTGAGGAACTGCATGATAACGCTTAATTGCTAACATATGGAACAAAATGCCCAAGGAGATTAGAACCACAGAAGACCACCTCATCTTCAGGAAGCGACTAAAAACATGGTCATTCAACTGCCAATGACTGTCACAAAGGGACAATGGCAGCGACAGCAAAGAGGACCAAAATAAATGCACTAAAGGACAATGTCACATATCAAGGACAATATCTGAGAAATCAAGGAGGAGCACAAATACCCCCTGCCCAACACCCCCCAGCCCTAGCCATGTGCCACAGCGAAGGGTAGCCTGCCTTACCTTAGACAGATTCGGGGAAAGACACCCCAAGCGCATCATTTATGCATTCAGGAAAGTCCAGCCATGCAACGCATTAAATTGAAGCATATAGACTGACCATGAGTCACCACAGAGAATGAGGGTAATTCAGTCACGTATCACTTCATGAAGATTTATGGAAACCAGCCATGCGTCTCTTTAGCAGCCAATCCTACAAGAAGCTGAAGCACAATTATTCAGAATAATTCCTGCCGAGTACCTAGAAACATTCTAAGTACAACCAATCTATTGCACTCAGAGGAGCCAGAGGGAAGTTAGCCCTTGAGTTTTGAGCGGTGCCGGAGATAGTCAACGGACCACAACCAGGAGTTTTGGAGGCTACCACTGAGCGGCAACCGGATCTGTGCTCAAGACATACTTTTGAGGAACTGTCAAGTTTAACCAAAGTACTAACCAATCCTCCCCACTCCTCCAACATAATGCACACCACTATACACGGCTATGGGCTAGCCACACTACGCATACACACACCTAGCATCAACTAGACCTTCCATTCAACAAACATAAATACCCTAACCTCTCCACACACAAACACACACCAGCACAACTCCATCAAACATCTAACTAACAACCGCGACACTGGACACCCCTTATGGATACAACAAACCAGTGTGCACGATTGCACGTCCACCCTAATCACATGCGACTCACACATCCAACATAAACACTAGTACAACATCTGAGGCACTGAGTTTTACCCTTAAGGTAACAACAAGCCAGGCCGCTCAACCAACTCAAACGCAAGATAACGCACACAGACGCCAGTTACTCCTACTTCTGAACCTATACTATTATCCTATCCCACTAACACACCCCGCCCACTTTTCTTGCAGAACCACGTTAGCACCTGGAGACTGCCGCTGGGTGATAGCGATGCACGGTATAGATCAACATAACATAACCAGGCAAACTCCACTGTGGCTTAGCGGACAACTTGGAAGTGAGTTGAAAACTGTTTATAGATTGAAGTAATAATCGCTCCACTTCCTGGATGAGATCATCTATCTGGCCACCAATGTTTTTTGGGTCAGGTGGATACGACGGGGGCAGTAGAGGTAAGGGTGAGGGGAGGACTGACCTTGCCATGTCACCTTCAACGGTCATAGAAGAATTTCCAGGGCTGGGATGAACTTTCAAACTGGGGCTTGTCTCCTGAAAAAGTTGTCAGGAACATTTCCATCTGCAGTGACGTTGGAACCTTGGGACAAACCTTTCCTGTGGAATTCTTGTGCCAAGCCTATGAAAACCTCCCTGGCCTCTTTGAAAACTCCCAAGAACCTCCCCTTAATAGGGGGTTCCAATTTCACAAGCCCAAGTCTTGGTTAATCGTTAAAGGTACTTCTGGAATGCTTCCTGAAGCCCGGTGGTGAAAAGATTGAAGCTCAGACCAGTAAGTTTGGGGAACCATGAGTTGGAATATTTAGGAGTTTGCCTTTTGGTGACATACTCTTTACTCAGGTGGCCAGGTTAGCCATAGCCCTGTACGCTAGCAACATATGTGGCAAATAAGGGGAAGACACTAATTCTGTTAATTAAGGAAACACAAAACAATAAGAATCTATGAAAAAGACTAAGTACAAAACACTGAACCTTGAAAGAACCATGAGCGCAAATGTTGTGGGGCTCAGCCAGTGACGGTATGACTTTATCTGAAAACTTCTCTTCCAAAAACTGATCCAAAGACTTTTGGGCACTGTGAGAAACCAAGGGGTGTCTCATCCACTAGTCCCTGGGGATCTCTCTCGCCGGTGGCCTAGGCCCGGCCATCGCCTTTGGATCCAGGCCCTGCGGGTGCACCAGTGAGGGAGGATTACCTGGGTGAGGGGTGTTCGGGGAGTGGGGGTGAGGAAGCCGATGGTGAGATGTGGTGAGATGTGGTATTCCTCCCTTTTTTTGTAAATATAACCCATTTTAGTTTGTAGGGCTCTCCGATGTCCCAACTCCCCCCCCTCTTTCTACACAAACACTGGGCCGAGGAAGAAGGCAACTTAGAGTAACAAGACTAATTCTTACACATCGTACTGGACATATCCTGCTAATCGGGTCAGGCAAAGTCAGGCACTTGACTTTAAGTGCACACACCTGATACCAATTAGCTCTCCTCACACGGATAAAAGGTGGAACCTAGAGACACACTCTGAGCAAGGTGGAACACGAGTATGAGGAGAACTTCCAGGGTGAAGGCAAACCTACTGGAGCAGAGCGACAGACCAAGGACCGAGAGCAGCGCATCGAAAACCCCAGGAGTTCCCTATAGGAGGTTGTTGCCTCCAAAAGGCTGCAAAAGACATGTGGAGAAGGCCAGATCCCAAAGTAGAAGGCTGCATTGTGTTTCAAGGATGCCAGCAGCCCTCCAGGGTGAACAGCAGAGTTGGCGAGGTGAGGCCAAGCCTGTGGTACTAACCTTGACACGTGAACTGGAAATCATAAAACCAAGAAAGAAACGCACACAGCCGGTGAGTTGCCAGCCGACCTAGGAGACCGGTGTTCAAGAAAGATTGAAGTGGCAACATTATATCGGAAGTGAACTTTGAGTCGAAGTAGTCCTGCGCAGTTCGGTAAAGAAAGCCATGCACATTCGAAAGTCTTCGACATCCGGAAACAGTCTGAGCCCGACTAAGGGAGACCCGAAGTGTAATATCTATATTTGGAGAAGGGAGCCCCCTGCAAGCATTGTGGAACTTTTGTTGTGAAAGGTCTGAGCCCGACAGAGGGGGGGGGCAATGTGAACTTGTGTTTTTAAGAGGTCTGAGCCTGACAGAGGAGGACTGTAAGTGATTTCAATCCGGCACACATGCAAGTCAAACCCCAGCATGTAGTGCACAACTGAAACCCTTATTTATTTTTGTATATAAGTTCAATATTCTGAATGATATACCACTCATATCACACCCTTCTCCTGAGACCCCCCGGCCACACTGAACCAGGAATCAGGCTAGTTTGCAAAGGTAAATATGTATTTATGTATTTAAATGTTATCACAGTATATTTCAATAGGTACACAACAATCACCAATGGGGTGACAGAACACTGAATGAGGTCTTTAATACACTAAGAATGAGTAATGAGCAAAACAAATGCAGCACAGAAAATAATACTTCTGTGTTGGTTCAGATCAGATAGCACTATTACATTACATTACATTTGTTATGCGCACTATTGACCCTCGGGCATAAAGGCGCGGACTACAGAGAAAGAAAAAACAACACCAAAGAAAACAACCATAGAAAGAGAGGTCCAGGAAGGCTTAAAGGAGATTTTCTGAGATCCCCAGTATGAAGACTGCGCAATTTGAAGAATCCACATTTTTTAAGGATGTCAAGCGAACAAGAGGGTCTTCAATTCCTTCTTAAAAGAGAGGAGGGAGGAGTGGCTCCTCAAACTTATAGACGATCGTTTCACAGAGAAGGGGCCTTCACATTGAATGCTTCCTTTTCTGCCTTTGATGTCTTACATCTTGGCTGTGTGATCAGATTTAAGGAACCTGATCTCAGAGATCTTTGATTACACTTTTCTTTTATGTGCTGTTGTAAATACGGTGGCATTATTTGGAGCCGGCATTTAAAGACTATAACTAGCACTCTAAAGTTAATCCTGGCTTCAATAGGAAGCCAGTGCAAAGAGTGTCTGGCCTCAGTTACGTGACTATTCCTGGGGAGTCTGAGTACTACTCTGACCGCCCAATTCTGGGCAACCTGTAGTCTGTGCAATTCTCGTTGACTGATGCCCAGCAGGAGACTGCAACAATAGTCCAATTTAGCACCGATTATTGCCCTAGCTATTGTCTCAACGCTTTCTTGCGAGATCATGGGCCTCAAGTGAGCAACAATTTGATGTAATAAACTACCCCCGGCACCACAGATGAAACATGAGCTTTCATGCTTAGTGTCCGATCCAGTATTACTTCTAGTATTTTAGTTTTTGATAAAGGAGCAATAATGTCATCTCCCAGTTTGAATGCGCTATAGGCTTCATTTAAGTTATTAATCGCCTTCGAGCTGCCTACTATCATCAGCTCTGTCTTACTGCGATTCAGTGCTAGGAAGTTATCAAGCATCCACTTTTCAATCAGAATGAATACTCTGTTAACCTCCGACTCATCATTTTTATGATGTCCCGTTAAGTTAATGACACATTGGGTGTCGTCTGCATAATTGGAAAACACAACCCCCTCCTGTAACATAAAGAAGAAAGTGGCCATGAACGAATTGTACAGACATGGGGACAAGCTTGCCCCTTGTGGTACCCCATAAAGAACTGAAAGTGGGGTAGCTTTGGCAGTAGCTGAGCAAACTCTACTTGTTCTATGCTCTGAAAATGAAGCGATCCACATAGCTGCTGAGTCAGAGAGATTAGCCACCATCTGTAGCCTTGGAATAAGGATTGAGTGTTCAATTAAATCAAATGCCGCTGATTGATCTAATGAGATAATCAGGGACAAACCACTTCTATCCATTTCCCCCATTAATTTAGTTTTCAACTCCAGAAGAGAGGTTTCCGTCCCATATTGCTTCCTAAAACCTGACTGATTTGGATGGAGGATGGGATAAAGATCCAAATGCTCTGCAAGGTGACCATAAGCCACTCTATCCAAGATCTTGAGTAGGAAAGGCGTGTTGGAAATGGGTCAGAAATTAAGTGGATTGTCCATTGCCAATCCCGGTTGTTTTAGGATGGGGGTGACCATAGTTGCTTTTAACTCATCTGGTACACTACCTTCATTCAGAGAAGCATTTATAAAAATACAAACTGCTTTGATGAGCCGCGGTGGACATGTTTTTATTATCATAGAAGAACAAACGTCTCCTCTACACTGTGATGGTTTCATATGCTCAATAATTTTTATCAGTTCACTTTCTGTAATCGGATGAAAGTTGAACTGAGGAATTAACGGGTCACGGATGAACCCTTCAATTGCTTCCTTACTAACATCAGTTGTTGACACCCTTTTTTCAAGCATTGTTTTCCTGATATTGTGAAATTTGTTGTGCAAACCATTTTGTATGAGTTGACACCCTTCCACATCAGTTTTTTCTAGTGAATCAAGTGGTGCAGCAGTAGTTTACTGTTCCTTTAGTATCTTGAAAATGTCCCTTGTATTGGATTTAGCCTTGTTAATGCGACCACTCTGAAAGTCTCTTTTTGTGTCCAAAAAAGACTTTTTGTACTCACATACTGTGTTCTTATACTTTGCTAATATTACTGGATGGTATTCCTTTTTCCATGCAAAGTAAGCTTTGCTGACGTCAGATTTTTTAATTCGGAGATTCACCGTAAACCAAGCCTTGCTTTTGTGCTCAATGTATTTAATCTTTTTTAATTTAAGCAGTGCTAGCCATGTCATGTGGTGACATCTCAGCCTGAGAGGTCACAAGATTGTCATTTAGCAATGGCTCAATGTTATCAATCGTAATCTTTTTTAGATTCCGCAGCTCCAGTTGAAGTAGCTTGATTGGAAGCTTCACAGGAAAAGGCATGTGCAAAGTAAAGTGCACGAAAAAGTGATCAGACCAGGGACAAGGGCTGGTGTCAATATTACTGCAGTTAGTATTAAGACCGCCCAGCCAGTCCAGGGTGTGGCCAGATACATGTGTGAGAGAGTACATTAATTAAGAAAATCCCAAATTATCTAAAGACTGTTTAAGTTCCGTAGCAAGGAGATCAGTGTCAGTGCCCAACCAATGGTTAAAATCACCAAGAATAACTATGGTTAGAGGTTCCCCCTGCAACACCCCTCAACCACCAATAGGCAATGCAAAGAGATGGGAGGAGAGAGCAGGTATTCAGGAATAACCCAAATCAAACAGCATATCAGTCCCACTTCCCCCTTCAAACACAAGAGAAAAACGGAATTGACTTTTCAGCTGTCAACATGGCCTTAAATTTGTCTTTAGAATTGACTGGGAAAAAACACCAAATGTGGTCAAAAATACTTGAATTGTTCTAAATTCTTATGAGAGCCACTTTTAACAGTTGCAAACAAGCACAAGCAATGATTTGGTCAGCAGAAAACAATTGAACTCTTAAGGTCCAAGTCGGAAGCAGTTTAGAGCTATTTCACACATGTAAACCTTCCAGATTTTTAAAATTGCAGCAAACTTTTCATTGTGCGATATTCGGGATGGGAGAATCACACTGTTTATGGATAGCTACAGATGTTGGGTACAAGTAGGAGTTGAAATTACGTTTCTATTACAAAAACTGAGGGAGTTATAGAGTTTTTAGTAAAGGTTGTTTTTGCGAGAGAGGTGCGAGAATGGAAAACAGAAATGCACTTTTGAAAATGACAAATGGGTTTGTTTACACTAGAGGATGACTATGAAAAAGCGAATACCACACAGGGATCTTATAGTCTCTTGATCAGGGTGACCCGCCTGCTAAGGAAACTCGACTTCTTCAGATGAGAAAAGGGTCAGCGCAAAGATGGTTCTAACAATACCGGTTCTGAAGGAAAGATAGGATGTGTTTGAGCTAGGGATAAGACAATGCAAAGATACTCGTAACAATACTGATTCTGAATGAAAGATAGGATGGCTTTGAGATAGGGATAAGACA
This sequence comes from Ambystoma mexicanum, assembly GCF_040938575.1. Taxonomy (NCBI): domain Eukaryota; kingdom Metazoa; phylum Chordata; class Amphibia; order Caudata; family Ambystomatidae; genus Ambystoma; species Ambystoma mexicanum. The sequence goes on along the minus strand of NC_090940.1, from coordinate 398,738,803 downwards.
ATGCAAAGATACCCCTAACAATACTGGTTCTGAGTAAAAGATAGGACGGGTTTGAAATGGGGATAAGACAATGCAAATATACTATGGGTCACAGTTCTTCATATTAATACTCACAGGATAAGTTTTTAAATAGGACCGTCAGGTCTGGTCCTGGATTGGGTCTGGTCTAGGAAAGACAGCACATCAGGCACGGTACTGGATCATCTTGGCCAGTCGCCGGATTGGCACAGGATCTGCCCTCCTAGTCTGTGGGTATTTGAATCAGCTGGATGGCGAGTTCCTCAGGCAAGCCTAGTGGTGGAAAGCCAGAGAATTTTAGGATACTGGTTCAAAAAGGCCTTCTCCCCCCATAGCGCTTTACTGAGTAGAGAGAATACATTTGAGGATTTGGGCCTTGCTGGAAATCAATAGTTCTCTATTGCTAGCAAGAGATTTGGCAACTGGATCTGGAAGAATATTAAAGCAGGATGTAGGATGCTGGATCAAAGTGCTCCGCCAGAATCAGGAAAGTGAGTGGATCTGTGTGTCCCTATGTGTTTTCAGCTGTCTCTATTTATGGTATAGAATGATATCACAAAGTGGGTGCATGTCCCAGCTTAGCTAAGATCGCCCCTGTGAGCTGGGATAGGACTACACTTGATCTCCACCTTGCAATTTGAGTGATTGGATCAAGGCCGGATGATGTCACATTTTATGATTTGCTTTACAAGCCTCAGAGACCTCCCTTTAGCCACTGGTCTCAAAATCGGATTTGATACGAAATGTACATTTCTACATTGGTCACCTTTATACAAATCACACACAAAGATTGCATATTTTATGCAGCAACTATTCCTCAAAACCCTGTAGCTGTGGGATCTTGTCTCAACTTTCTACAGAATGTTGTCCTTTTCGCTATGAACACAATTTCCAAATTTTAGGCAACTTTCCACAAATGTGTGTGTTTCACATAGGAATGTGCGTGTACATTTTCACAATTCTAACATTAATACATTTTTCATAAAACCACATATACTGCCATTCCTGTCCAGAACATGTCACAGTTCTACCGCCTCTTCACACGTGACGCCAAAAATGTAATTAACAACTCTGTCCTTTTTATATTTTTCACCTCTTTGAATAACAAGTTATGAGTCTTTTAAAAATTGTTCATTGTTCATTCTTAACAGCAGATGGTCACTTGGCTCCACCCCTTTGTCTCTCCTGGGAGTCCACTGCATCCCCCTCCTTGGGGGAAGCTCCTTCCAAGAGAGTTTACGACTGCCTTCACACCTCCGCTTCCTGGGCTGAAAGGCTTTTCATTGTTCCTTCGCTCTCTGTAGACAAGAGTCTGTTCTAACCCCGCAATTAACATCTCCCAGTGAGTTTCTGCTGAGAGGAAGGCCCTCCTTCTGGGAGAAAACCCTGCTTTTCCAGTTCTTGCAGCTTCAGCCAGGCTAATTAACTTCTTCAATCCAGCAAAAAACAAATTTGCTACATCAAACATAAATACATTTCTTTCTGGGCCTTAAAATCTGTGGGAAAAAAACACAACTAAAATCTGTATTTATTTTTGGCAATAATCCTTTTTATGTTTGCTAATCCAGCAGACTTTTAGTTTTAGCTCAATTTAAAGTTTCCTCAGCAACTCCTCTGACAGCTGTCATTCAGGTGGCCCCGGGTACTGCACCCAGATTTTGGGCATGTGCTGTCAGTTTCACACAATCCAGTTTGTCTGAAGAATGTTTTTCTCTTCACATTGGGACTTTGTATGTTTCACAATGTTTCGTTTGATACATGAATTTTAGCACCAGGCAAGATTGTGAATGTTGAAAAGTGTTGTTTTATAGGCATTTTGGAGTTTTTGGCAACAAAGCAAATGTCATTTGTAGGCACATTTTTGGGTTTCACTTGCAAAGTGCAACTTCTCTCTCTGCACTCTGTTTGCTGGTCATGGAGCCCACTGCCACATTTCTGCAGAGTGTGCTCTATTCCACCGCACATGTACCATGGGTGGCAGGTTGTGCATCCCTCTTTTTGTGTGCTGAAGCACACGGTATTTGTAGGCTTTTGGCACGCACAAGGGTTCTGCCGCCATTGTCGCTGTTTCTTTCCCCATAACTGGCAGGGTGATGCCACATAGCATAGCAGAGTGGGTCAATACATCCCACAGGATGAACGTGAACTTGTGTTTTGAACGGTCTGACCCCGACAGAGGATGACCAACGTGAACCTTTGTTTTGAAGAGGTCTGAGCCCGATAGAGGGGACCGGTGTGAACTTTTGGTTGAAACGTTATTTGGAAGTCTGGGAAGAGAGACTTTAACGTGGAAGGCCAGGTGGCCTCAATTCACATTTTGAGCGAATTGTGTTGAAATCCTGAACCAGAGTGTTTCATCCTTACTCCATGCTGTCTAACGTGGGGAGGAGAGCTGATTCAGCCACATTTATTCTTTATATTTGAACACTGATTTTCCTACATACATATCTCCTTTATACACTTTTTGTACAGGAGATAGGGCAGGCATTTGGTTTTGTTAGCATAGGCCATTTTGATTTGACAGACTTCGCTAGGGCTATTTTATTTATTATTTGATGGTCGAGACTACTCCTATCCTAGTTATAGGCATGAATAGTAGCTTTTCCAAAACCAGAAACTTTATTAGAGGTTTTACAAATGATACCTTTTGTGTCAGTGTCATACTTGTGATACCATGCCTCCCATACAGCACTGTCACGTAAACAAACTGAGAGCAGCAGCTGCATGGAACTGAAGGCCCTGTGTTCTTCTTCGGCTTCAGGCAGCGCGTCCTACCCAGAGACTGAGTACTGCCTTCCCCAAGCATCTAGAACATGAGTATTCAACGAACTGAGGAGAGGACATCAAGACATCAACAGACCCCACATTCAACCATCGACCCCTTGGAGAGAACTAAGCTCCAAGAAACCCTTCAGGTGCAAAGTTAAGAGTGTTCAGTTGGCTTAGTACCACAGCACAAAGAGCCAGATCTTCTGAATGCCCGCTCCAGGACCTTGTCATGATGAATCATCCTGCACTGAAACGCAGACATCTTCCTAAAATGTGTCTCGTGCCAGGGACTTTAATGGCCTCTATAATAAACAATCCAATCCCTAGAACACACCTGTTTCTTTTACCTATATCCAGATTTCCTTTTCTATTCCACCTCAGACTAACATCCCGATACCCTGGGCGGGGGCGCAATGTGCCAACTTTCAGCCAAGTCTTAGCGCTTTGAGACTGCGAAGGTGGAGATATGGTGCACAATAAAAGATGTCTAACTTAATAGACAATCTAGTTGATATTTAACGCTTTTTAATCCCACTCAGGGTATTCCTGCTTAATTTTGACCCAAGGATCATTGTAGCTAATACATTCTTATTAATGTGGTCATTTCATTTGTTTGAATAGGGCCATCTTACAGAAACGTTGCATCAGTGCAAGTGCGAGTAACACTAGTGGAAAATGTGAGCCAGTGCATCAAAAATATTCTTTGAAAGCCTTTTAGAACCATGGCAAAGTACTAGCCACATTACAAGTTCGGCAGTTATGGAATTACTGCCATTTTTATCATACTGCCGAATTCCAGGTTTGGAGGAAAGGTGAAAAATGTACCTCCAGAATTATGATGGGGGCAAATCCTCCATTTGCTCCTTCAAAAATCAGCGGAATTACCACCCACAGTAATTTTGCCAAAATCCCCATGGTGTCCTATGGACTCCAGAAATTCGGGTGTACACCTCCTTTCCACTACTTGTAATGCTGCTGGAAATTGGAGCGCACAAGTGGAGGTAACGGTAAGCGATATTGATGGTATTTACGACCAAAATACTGCCAAACTCGTAATAAGGCCCATGACTTCGGCAAACATTGTTCTAGTCCAAATGAATGCGTTGAAAGTATTTTGTATGCACCAAGTCAACTTTTCTAGGTTTGTGTGACACGACTCTGTCTTTTTAAATCTTTTAAGCGGTTCTGAGTTGTGTATATATATATGTATATATATTCAGTAAAAAACGTTGTTAAAGGCACGTTATGGTTCCAAGTAAAACCGAAAAACCCCTGAAATTCACCAGTTATGGTAAGTTAAGCACCCATAACTCGTGTCACCACCCTGCACTGCTAAGACTAACGCCCAGGACATCAAAGATGACATCACTAATGTCATTGATGACATCACTGATGACATCACATGTCTAACTCCCTCTTTTTTTGTTCACTGACATATCTAAGCCAGGTGGCTTTCTTCACTGTCAGTCAGGAATTAAAAAAGTAAAAGTGCTATATTTGTAGTCCTTACCCTTCTCATAAGTTCTTACCATACTTTCCTTAGGGTACAGTTACATCATATGATACATATACATAGGAGAAGAAGGAATCTTGAAACACAACAATCTTTTCTGTGCATGAAGTTAATTAGTTCGGTTATGAACACTTTCTGGTAATACTGCAGTTTCTTTTGCTTACTTTACGTTCCCTGTATATGCTTCTATTTGTATGCATTGTGGTCTCTTTATGTGTTGTGTGCAATAGTACAATTATGCAGTAAGGGAAGCATTCGTAGATACTTATGTTTCACAGTATGCAAAATTCTGTAATGGAAGCATTTATCAATTTAGTATCCAACATGGGAAGATTTTGAATATTGCACCTCTATAGCGCATGCTACAGACAATGCCTACGTTTCTTCATGAGTTTGTTCATGTACTGAAAGAACTCAGTAATGCAATGGAATTTTTTAGCAATGCATTGCTTAATGAACTATTTGGCATATGATAGTTCTTCAATTATCTCTGATACTTTTCTGCCAATATTATAATGACAATCCCTTGTGGAGGCTCTGCATGAAAAGTAAATGCACATGTGATGTCATCAATGATGTCATCAATGACATTTGTGATGACATCTTTGATGTCCTGGGTATTAGTCTTAGCAGTGCAGGGTGGTGGCGCGAGTTATGGGTGCTTAGCTTACCATAACTGGCTAATTTCAGGGGTTTTTCAGTTTTACTTGGAATAATAACGGCCCTTTAACAAAGTTTTTTCACTGAATTTCATAGGTGTTTGGTAGCGCAACTTAACCATAACGTCCCTTTAACAAAGTTTTTTTACTGAATTTCATAGATTTTTATTAGCGCAACTTAACCATAATGTCTACGAACATCTGACTTCATTGCAGACCTTCCGGAGGATGCCACATGACCATATGTTGGCGCACAGCATGATAACGTGTCCGAGAACCCGTACGCACTTCACAATAAGATCTGTGCTTCGTGGACAGTTTGGAACTACATTTTCTACTGATCTAGGAACTTTCAACTTCCACATTTCCCTTGCACAGCTCCAACACCTATTTGTACTCATCCATTAACAATCTAGTACACAGTACATACTTTTAGCAAAACTGCTATTTATCTTAAAATGGCATCAGCTAAGGCCATCCCTCCTCCCCAAGAGACACCACCACTGCTGTAATCAAGAAGCATGAGAAACACTGTCCCTTACCTTAGAAATAACACACGCGCAACATTTTCCCCTGTCCACCTGCCCCTCCATATTAGTGTTTGGTGCTTCTTCCCTCATTTCCCTCCCCACTTTTCGTTTTTAGCTCTCCTGCCCAAAAAAAAATCCATCCAAAAACAAAATAAATGTTCCTTTAGGAACCACCTTTCACAGATAAAAAATAGAACTACAAAAAAACCGCATAAACTCCATCTACTTTATATTTCTGAGTAAAGTATATAGACTCAATAAGATTTTCCAACATTTACATTTACATTTTGTGTTATGCTAATGGGAATATTGGGACATTCATCCTCCGTTCCACGGACTGGAACGGTGGATACCGGCCCAGCAGCCCAAGTTATCAGCCCAAGTGAAGCGAGGGTGGATTACGAGGTCTCTGGACCATTACCCCCATTCCAGCCCCTGAAATGGGGGATGTAGGCCATTAGCAGCCTAGGTTCCCAAAGCGGTAACCCGTGCTACTAAAAACGAGGATTTTTCGTCCTACACCGGGACACCTTTGGCGTCCCGGTTTAGGAAGGAAAATCCTTTTCCAAGATGGCCACCATGGAAAGGGAAGGCGGTGGTTCCATACAGAGCCCCTCTTCGCTTTCCATGGAAGCCTGCAAAAGGCAAAAAGAAAACCCTGTGACCATATTACCGCGAGCACATTTTTCTTCCCTTTCAAATCTATCCTAATTTCGAATAACTTTACCACAAAGCCAGTCCCAGGTGGACATGGCCACTTTAATCCTATGTTTTGTCCCTTCTGGTCATGGCCAGTAGCCACATTGTCCGGATCATGACCTTATACCATGACGCCGACATTCTGGCCACTGCCCATGGCTACAGCCTACCCCTCAGTCACTAAAGCTATACCGCTATTTTTTTTAACTACATTATGACACTTATCAAATAAGAAAACACTGCCATATTTGCAAAACCATGCTTTTCGATCCTTGCCAATGAGCCTTATGCAAATTTGCTGGAAATCCACCCACGTTTTATTTTTTCAAAACTGTCAAATGAATGCACATACAATCGTCATATAAGCTCTGCACAAAATCCCAACAAACTTTGTAAACTCATTCAAAATCACATCAGAAATATCCCACCTATCATCATCACCCCTCACCTCCCCAAACATTATTTCATAAGTTTCACAAGTGCAATGCTCAGAAAATATTATTGTTCCGAGGGTTCGACCATGTATTTTTATACATACGTTGATCTATCGCAAACATTTCCAATGCACCTTACCTGACTTTTCTTCTTTTATAAACATGCGAAATCTGGCAGCAGTGCGCAGCCATCTTGTGCTAATCTTATCCATTGCTGTATCTGCCGAAGGTAAACTGCCCTGACGTCACTAAATCATATGCCCCGCCCCTGACCCTCACATCACCAACCCTAGTGATATTCTACACCTTTCTCAGTGACGTTCCTCTTCAGCGTAGCCAAACGCGCCCATAATCACCTACGTGACATGACGCAGAACCCAAAAATCAACACACACCGACTAACAACGCAGCACGTCACAATTCAGAATATTAAACCGTTCTTGAGAAGAAAACAATTACACTGTACAATTTGTAAAGTACTTTTATTTCACAATAAACTCTCCGAGAACATCCGACTATTCCAATATACAATCAAATTGCACATTTGTTTCTTCGCTCGTGATCCAAAATGTTAATCGTGAGGCACACGTTGTTCTTTTTCCGTACACAAAGTGTTTGTTTTCGATAAAGGATCCGCTTGGGTCGCACTGTGAATTCCAGGGCTTCTGCATCAACTTGGGCCTAGACCACCATAAAGGATGTTATGTTACTCCTAATCACTAGTACAGCGTACGGGCACCTTGGCCCTGGGCGATCATCCCAAAAAACAGTCACTGTGATCCAGCCGTTGACAACTACGTGCACCTGCCGATTGAAGAAGCCGTCAGTTGGCATCTGGAATCTATGGCAATCGCAGAAAGGCAGGATGTAGCTATTTGGAAAACATAACAGAAAATGTGTATCAATACCCGAACTTTATTACATCTATTGACTTTTTCATTCGTCATAGAGTTTAAACTAACGATTAGCACACACATCAAACAATATCAACAAAGACAAAAACAACGTGGAAACTGATACACAATTTGATATGGTCATACATGACATTTTAATGAAATATTAGCGTTGAACCTGGGTGAACCTAGTGATAGTCTACATGCACCTAGATCCTGCACTCCCCATAACCACATAAAAAAGACAACCACACAGAAAGATAGTACTTGCGTTACATTGCAATAAGAAACACAGAACAAACGAATAGAATATAACCCAAAATGAATCTTCAGATAATAATAAGTTAATACTTGTTCCGGTATACAGTCGTCAAAATCAAACTTATATTATATTCACCATTTCCATTCTCTTGGCGTAAATCAGACCGTAACGCTCACTGCGCTTGCACCAAAGATTCTTCATGAACTGAATTTACATGTTCCTTACACACTTTTGGAATGCACAACCTTATCAAATGTTCATTATTCCAAACCTCTTCTCACTGCATTCCTTACGGAATATTCCCTTTCTCTCAAGGTCAAAAAGAATTGAACTTTATACTTTGTGTCCCATGCGTCGGCTTCCTTAGCTCGCAACCAAAGAATCAAAGCTAGTGACCTTCACTTAGAATCTAAATACATTCTCACTTTGCAACAACGTGGCTGAACGCATCCATGAGAACTCGTATTCTCATACACGTGCAGGGCCGCTGTTTCCATCAAACACTGCAGGTGGCTGCCTCAGATGCCCGACTCTAGGGGGCAGCAGTCTGACTCCATTATTATTTTAAGTACATTTTAACACAGACACATTAGTCCTTCACCTGTACTTTACGCACATTATATTGTGGAACACCTCCAAATGTACCGTATGACTTTCCTGACAAAAAAAACACCACTTTTTTGCTTCTTGCTGCCATATCCCATCCCATCCTCATCAACCCTTACCTCCCCAGACAGTATCTGATAAGTTTAACAAGTGCAATGTTGTGTTTTTTAATATGTTTTTGCGGCGATGTCCGCAGACACCAAAACACGGATCCAAGATGGCAGGCATATCGGAACAATCTGATGCACTTCGCGCTCTTCACCATCCAATGAGCGAATGCGTCACATGTCCGAGGACATGACGCGACCGATTAGCCAATCGTTATCTTGGCCGCGGAGCGAACAGGGAAGTGTGTCCGCAGAGCGGACAGAGATATCACTAATTTTTTAGACCTACTTTTTGATCATTTAAAAGAAAACTACTGGACAGATTTTCACCAAATTTACAAAAGCACGCTTTCGGGACCAAGCCACTGCTCCTGCCGCACATTTGATGAAAATCCATCCAGCGGTTTGGGCTGTAGGCGTGCGCAAAGTTTTTCCCCCATTCAGTCTATGGGAAAAAAATAAATTTTGGGGCGCCCCCTATAACTTTTCTCCCCCTGGACCAAACCTCACCAAACGTTGCAAAAAAATTCAGAGTGGGCCATATACGTTTTTTGCACAGTTTGGTGAGGATTCGTCCAGGGAGAGCGAAGTTATAAGCCACCCACAAAGTGCTCTTCCTATGGAAACAGCAACTTAACCATAACTAATACCCTCGTAGAGGTAGCAGAATGCCATTATGCAGCGCTTCATTATGGAAAAATAGAATACAGGACATATATCAACACCCATTCCAGTGTTCAGCCTCCTAATAAAAAAGTCAACATTCTTTGCAGATGACAATCTTAGGATTGTTTCACGTGTTTTGGCAAACCAGAAATGGAGCAGCTGTAGTGTGGCCTAATGTGCAAGGCATGACTGCTTTTCCCTAGGGCACAACCTGACATAATACATACAGAGTGGTGGAGGATTGTAGATGTGGCCACTGTTCAGTTCTTAGTGATAGCAGTGATGGCAAGAAGAGGGGGGGGTGCCTCGGACCCTGGCAAAGGGCAATCCCAGCATCCCAACCCCAACCTCAAGGCCCACGGGTACCCGAAACTAGATTTCTTGGATCTTAGTGTTCTGAGTGCCATGAAACTGCCAGAGGCCACTATGCCTCCTGCATGCCACCACAGCAGGAGCCGCCTCAGGCACAAAGGTAGTAGCACGCAGCAAAGTTAATGTCATTAGTAGACAGAGATGAAGACGCATAGGAGGATCATGTCATGGTAACGGTAAGCACGGATATAGCTCAGCCTCCCAACTCCCTATTCCCTGGCAACAGAAGAGAGATAACCAGGCCTGGCCACAAGTCTTGGGAACAGAAATATGCTATTTAATTGAGCTAAAAGTATACATATAATTAGAGATTACAACAGGCATCTATGGGAAATTATATTTTGCCCACAAACTGGGGAACCATGACAGAAACATAGATGGTTCATACATTTCTGAAAAGTACATAAAGAGCACCATTTGCTGACAGGAATCCACTTAAAATTCTACCCTGGGATCCAAAGTTAGGAAACAAAATATGATTGAACCCTGCCAGAATAAGTTACAGACCGGAGAGATAGGCATCTGGTAGCTTATTGAAAAAAATACCTGTCTGTAAAATATCATGATCCTAACTTTAATCCCGTCTGTATAAATCACTAAAATATGTCATTCACGCAGGCAGACTTCCAACACCAGACACATTTCATTACGATCAGTATGATCAGATCAATCTAGAAATGTATGGGTTGTGACCCTTATTTGTAAATTGAAGAAAAGTGCCACATTGATGTTTTCTTACTTCCTATTTGAGTTGTTCAGAAATGTGATTTCAGATGGTTGGAGTAAGAACTGCCTGAAATGGGGCCTGGGGACCTGATGACCAATCAACGGGAAGTGGCTAGTCCTTGTTTAGGAGGAAGAGCAATAGATGTACAATCTGAATCATTAGCCAATCAGCTGGCACATCCTAATTTAGATATTTTTGGGTGTGGCTCTGAGGTTTTAAAACTGGATGCGCAGTGGAAAAAGGGGAGAACTAAAGTGAAAGGAGGAACTAAAATCTGCAGACAAAGACAACAAAAGGACTGAGGCTGGACTGCCATTCATAACAGAGGCAGCCAGGGGGGCTGAGGCTGGGCTTGCATACATAACAGAGGCAGACAGAAGGGCTGAGGCTGGAGTGCCATGCATAACAGAGGCAGACAGAAAGTCTGAGACTGGAGACATAACAGAGGCCATACAGGGATGACAGCACCACCAGACCCTATTGCTTTCAATGAGATGACCCAGCATGACTTCTTGATGCAGCGTCTGTGCAGGACCCATAGAGATTCAAAGTAAATCCATTATTCCAACAGACCAAACCATTGGTGGGGATCTATTTGAAGTAATATCTTTCCCCTATATAGAAAGTAATGGGGTGGTTAGCAAGAAGTAGATCCCTACCATTTCATTATTAATCAATAATGAAATTAAATCCCACATAGCTAAAGGACTCTGGGGCGATCTAGTGGAAATTAGAAATCTCCGACATCTCTCCAAGTGTGAATAATGATACCGTTTTTTAAGTAATTTTTGATCACCTACCTCCCTTTTTGTCAACCCCAAAAATCCCATGAGTGGAAATGTACATTCTTAAACTAAATTGCAACTGTTCAACACTCCCCAGATCCTACATTAAAGAAAAGGTGGGTCCTAATAGCGATATGAATCTCTGGGTATGTGCTGTGCAGAAAAGTTCATTCGTTGTAAGAAAAGGGAAGTCGGCTCATTCAAAGCACCCTTCTCTGTAGAGAGTGAGCCCGGAACTCCAAAGTGAATGGGGACATCCTCACGGGATAGTGGCAAAAGAAATGTTTTCATGATCTTTTTTTTTATCATGTGCTTCCGGCTTACAATAAAACCTTACACATATCCCAGTTAGCAATATTACAAATTTGCAGATAGTTGACAGATTAATACATTCACAACTACATCCTTACAATCTCATATCCATAATGTATATAAAACATCATACCAAAAATTCATAAAATGTCATATAAAGTTTCATAAAAAGTAGAAAAACATAATATGTATAGTCATTAAAAATTCAATAGATAAAAGACCAATAACTAGTACAGTTACTATCATAAAATTGCCAAAAATGTTTTCTCAATAAATCTTAGGACTACAATTGATAAAGACTTTTCTGAGCCACCACAATCCTGTTCCAAAAGTGCCCCTGATTATAATAATGTTGACTACTTAGAAAAGTGCTTGTGCCTGAACAACCCGTAAGAAGGTGCGCCAACGTCTCAAGCTGATCTTCAGTTCTACAAAAGATGCACATTCTCCACGATTTCTCCAGCCCCTTACGAGCACCTACATCTTGCATAGTTTGCATGCGATTGAGCCTTAATCTTAGGCATGCATTCCTCAATTGAGCAATCTGTTAATATACGGCTCTGTTTCATAAAGGCTTTTTCCCTCACAAGGTCCCCATGGAAGAGACTATATTTAGCGACTGCATCTGATGTCCTAAACCAATCAGACACCCAAAGCGCCTTTTTTACTAAGTGTGGTGAGGACTCCAGAGAGCCACTAGATCGGTCACATTGAGAAGAAATTGCTTTATATCTTATTGCCCATTCCCTAAACAGGGGATGCTCTCCTTTTTGAGTAGGACATTAAGTTTCCTAAACCCTGACGGTTCAGGAGGGAACATGATCTTTTATAGAAAGGCAAGGTGCTTCCAAATCATCCTAGCCGCGATCAATAGTAACCGAAATTCATATCTGATCACTGGGGCAGGAACGTGGCTCGGAAGTCCCAAAATCTTTTTCCAAAAGTGTCCCTCAACTGCTTGCCGGTCCTTTTCCTGCACCCAACTGAGGAGATCGCTGTCATTGAGCAACAGTGATAGAACTTTAGCCCTTTTGTACCTCACTAACGAGGTCCATGAGAATTTGACATATTTCGAATTGAGCCTTTTCATCTGGGACACAAAGTAGTCCCTTCTTTCTTTCATACTGTCCATTCCCATCTTCATATTTGGCCATTATCTGCTCAGAGGGTATTTAATTAAATGATTACACTGTTAGAACATTATTAGAAATGGAAAGTGGGCAGGGATCGCTGGGATAAACGCCACTGTGCATGTCAATTCTTTTCCCTAACAGAAAGGCGCTACGCGTCAGTTGAGTTAGGCCACATTAAAAGCACATTGTAGAACAACATTGTCCTGTCGTGGTCCAGGGTGCTTCATTAATTCTCTCCACATTAGGGGTATTCTTGAGAGCGACCCATTTATCAGGGTATTTTTATACCTGTGTTCTCTCTTGCATGTTACATGAGGGCCCAGGCTACAAATTGCAACCCAACATTCACCTTACATTTGCACCCTAAAATGGTACACTCAGATTGAAATAGTGGGCTATTTATCTCCCCTATTATTTAAAGGGCAGAGGATGGGGGGCGGGAGGGGGGGACATAGACCATAAATGAAATATTATACATGTTGTGGTGTTTTACCTGCTATGTGATGTGTTGTTTTAAAAACGAACATGTGGTTTCAAATTGTTTGTAGCAAGAAGATTGTTAGGAAGGGAAAGCTTCTGAAGTGGCGCACTCTCGATCATCATTGTGTGGACAAGGATGTTGTCCTTTAATTAAAGGAAAATAAAAATCTATTCTTTCTGCCCACTGGCCTGGTTCTTGGCTTACATGTTGCAGAAGGGTGTAGCAATGAAAATAACCTGAGGCTATTATGCTCACGGAAGCAACTTGGTAGACAGTAACTGTGATTTATTGAACCGGAAACCGGAGAATTTCAATTATTCAATTTTGAAGAACAAAATGGCTGAGGTAGCCTACACATATGAAGTGGTGTGATTTCCAACAAATGAAAATGAAAACATTCTGGAGAAACAGCCAACACGTGTTTCTACCAAACGAAGGGTCTGCTAGAATGTTGCATTTGTTCTGCCTTTTGCCACCCTGGGCTAGGACGACACCCGCGAGAATGCAGCATGGCGAACCTTTCCGTTTCTGGGCAATTGTAAAGGTCCTCCGCCGTTCGGAGCATGGCCCGGTCAGGCTCATGTGCGGATAGCCAATCAGCTGGGAGCGATTCCGCAGCTCTAGCCCACTGTAGAAGAATGGATGCCGAACAAATGCAATATTGCAGAGAACCACGAGGTTCGCTTGTCCACAGTGGTGGAAATGGAAAAAATGTGGTGGGGGATCCCACAAGTGGGGGAGGAGTTGGGGGCACAGGGGGCGGGGTTGGTAGTGGCCATCCGATCAAATAAATACTTTAAAAAAAAGAAAGAAAAATAAGTGCCCACAACGGTAAAATTGCCTTTTACCGGCGGCCAGGGCTTTAAGTGGCTCCAAAATTTCCTTTGAGGTGGGGCCCTGTGGGGCCCACTAATCTCCCCTGCCAGCCCAGGCCACTACACGAAAATGATTTTTTTCTGAAGCCTGAAGCTCTCGCTCGTGTGCGAAAGCTACAGGCTCCAGAAAAAAATGCCTTTCAGCCGTAATGGTGGCGCCGCACCTGCGAGGCATCCCTTTAAGCAGGAGATGCCCGTGGGCCGGCGCCACCATTATGGAGAAAACGGAGGCCGCTGGAAGCTGAGGCCGTTTTCCTGGAGACTTACACTCGTGGAGTTTTAGTCTTCAGGAAAACGGCCTCAGCTTCCAGAGGCCTCACCCCTTCAGCCTTAATGGTGACGCTGCCCCTACGCAGCTGGCAAGGGGCAGTGCCACCATTAAGGCTGAATAGGCGAGGCCCTGTCCCCTGCCAGGCAAGCCTATAGAATATAAATGCAGAGATCAACACCCTCTCCCCAGTGGGGAGAAGGTGTTGATCACTACAAAAGGTTGCCTGGCAGGGGTGCCAGTAGCCCATTGAGCCGGGGCTCGTCAGGGGGGCGTGGCCTAACGGGCCTGCAGGACCCTTGCAGTTAGGCCAGACCCCCTTGATGAGCCCTGGCTCATTTTGTTGTGCGAAAAAAAAGAAAAAGAAAAAAAAACGCCCGCGAGGGCAGCATTGACTTTTACGCGACTCTGACTCTGGTGTGTAAAGCACAATGCTCGCTACATGTACAACGATTCCTTTCAGTTGTACATGTAGTGAGCATTGTGCATTACACATCAGTGCCAGATCTGCGGTAAACGGCAAATGCTGCCATCGCGGATGCTTTTTTTTTCTTTTTTCCAGCACGGTTCATGGGCTTGGGCGTTGACTCTGGCCGGATCCCGAGATCCGGCTACACATCTGGTGCCGGATCTCGGATCCGCCGAGAGCCGGCCCAATCACCAGCACTGCTTGTCCATTAATGACACGCATGTACCCAGCTACCAGTATCTAGACCTGACCATTTCCTGTCCTTCAATGAATTTGACTAGCGGTCCTGACCAGGACGGCCAAAGTTTATTGGTGGACCGCACAGGCCGCCATAGTTGCCTTGATAAAGATCCTTCCATTGGTCGAAACACGTGTTGGCTGTTTCCCCAGAATGTTTTTCATTTTCATTTGTTGCAAATATGTGGAGGCTACCCCAGCCTTTTTGTTCTTTAAAATGGAATAATTAGAATGCTCCACTTTCACGGTTCAATAAATCACAGTTACTGTCTACCAAGATTCTTCCGTGCGTGCGGCATGGTTGCCTCTGGTTTTTTCGTTACTGCGTTTGGCATTTCAAGGCCCTTCAGGTGTGGGCCGCTAACCAGGCAAATACAGCAGGCAGCACCATTTAATCCTGTCTACATAAACGCAGGCCCAGCAGAGGTTATTACTCAGTTTACCCACCCCCCTGTTATGTCGCAGAAGGGGCTAAGGAATACAGTGGTGTTATATGCTGGTAAGATAGCTCAGCGGGTTGAGTGCTCGCTGCTGCGATCTCAGCATGATCTGCCGGTCGCAGGTTTGAATCCCGGCAAGAGCAACTCAGCCTTTCATCCTTCCGAGGTTGATAAATGAGTACCAATTTCGGTTGGGTGATATTGTATGTAAATATGTACTCTGTAAAGCACTTTGACTTAAGGCGCTGTATAAATAACACATTATCATTATATGTGTCAATGGCAGAGTTAGTCAAGAATCTGATTAATTTATCAGTTGAATCTGATTAATTTATCAGTTGGTGTGGCGCTGTTCATCCAGAGTGGGGGGCGGAGGGCTCCAGAATTAATTGTGGTCCCATAAATATTTTCCACAAGATAAAAGAGTGTGTTCATCCGTTGTGCCACATGTACACTCCGTATGGACATTTCTACGCCACCAGCATCTACATGTTGGAATTCCAGGCTTAGTTTGTCATGTTTCTGCAGTTCAGAAAATGAGCACCATTGAATTTGATAATAACACAAGCGTGATTTATAGCACTATGGAAGAATTTCAACCCATGGTCGCAAGCGCTATATGAAAAAAAAGACACTAAATACGAAGAAGAGAGCTCAGGGACGCTGGAAGGAGAGTATATAGAAGCCTGCAGGGTGGACAGGACCAACACTGACCGCAGGTGGGGAAAGTCAGTGAGCGATATAGGGTTATAAACTGTTCTTAACAAGGGTTTGAATTGTGTCTTTTAACATATTAGCTACCAGCATGCAATTGCCTGTTGTAGAAGAATGCAAATATATGTAAATGATTACCTAAAGAATGTTGACTGGAAATGTCATTATACATTTGTTTAAATGAAAACTAAAAGAGCATGTTGATTCCAGAAGGACTGGGTCATTCTATTCAGCAGCAGGCTTAGAGTAGCTTAGAGAGACACCGGATGTGCTTGCAGTCAGGATGGAGAAAGGACACGTGGCTCTCTGATGCTGTACTTACTTGTATGTGCGTGTTCTGCTGGCAGAATTATTCATTTACATGCTTACACCACTGAAAGAGTATTCAGCCACAAAGATAATCAGTTACTTCAAACACATGATGAAAGAAGACTGTTCATTGAAGGGTACTCATATGTGTAGTATCTCCTGAGGACTGGAGAAGTGACCTTGTGTATCTAGGTTTGCCTAACTTCAAATCGAAGACCATTTCATTAACCTACCCCTCATCTGCGTGCAAGCCAACATGTTTCCCTCGCCTCTAACCTGCCTCTGTCCCTCCCATCCTCGGCCTCCACTCTAACACTTCACCCATCATGGTCACATCCCGGACAAAGCTGGCCGTACCACCTACCCGCACTTACAAATGTCCAATGTCCATTGTCCTTAATCTATGTATGTCTATTTATGTACTGCCTCTGATTACTGTTCCATTTACTCCCCTCCACAAACTGATCAGAATGTCCCTTAAACTCACCTCATTATAAGATCACTGCTACACATCAAATCTGATTTTGTATCTATTGTATGTTCTTATGTGATCAAAAGAGCATTGTTCCTCCTGTATATAAATAAATAAAATAAATACATTGGAAGGTGGGAAATCCTCCTTAGTGAGTTCACAGAATCTTCCATTTGTTTCATTGAAGCCAATGTACTGAAAACCTATAAAGGTAGCTCATAAAGGAGTGGGGAACACGGTTTGGTTACTTTGGTATCATGTGCTGGCCATTCCTGTGGTCATCCTGCAGTGCTGCTATTTAAGATTTACCAAACTAGCCTCACCTGAGATTAGTCCTGCATCTGTTTTCTACAACACTATAACCGCACAAACACTAGCCTGGTATGTGGAGGTGTGCCAAAGAAAACCCTCCATAAAACAAACATATGGCCATTAGTATACATGGACCCTTGCCCTAGGCCCAGGTCTATATGGTAACGGCCCACCTATCATTAGAATCTGGCTACACCACCTAAACCAGACTGGGCAAAACGCAAGCGTCTTGACCATCCTGTGATAACAGACGAGAACATGTGGAAATTACTGTCTTCCGACACAGTGGAGCTGCAGAGGGTGTTCAAAAAGTTCCACCTACCCAGGATGTGTTGCCCTCCCCAGTGCGTTAAGGTTCAGACAGTGAGTGTGCCCTAAGAGCAAACATCAACCTTTGCATCCTTGAAGGCCCATCATCTTGGCTTTCCAACCTTTGCAATTGAAATGGGCCCACACCTTAGTGCGAGGGAAGGTGTATGACTCAGCAAAGAAAAAGCCTCATCACTTTTCTTAATTAGTAATGCAGGGTTTTGACTTCCCTGTTCTCTGCCTTTCTTTGTTCTGCTGTGCAGCGGACAGTACACCTGCCCGTGATAATTTGCAGGCACTCACTCCTTAGCTTCATTGTTTTGAAATTTGCATTTGCTGGTCAAAGAAAGACATCTCCAAAAGGTGCTCAATAATCACGGGCATGTTTTATATACTCTGCGTTCAGCTCTTTGGTGTGGTGTAGCAATTACGGTTGTGCGCATATTATGCAATCTTAATCAGCACTGACCCATGGACTGGCTCTTGCCAGGTCCGAGATCAGGCAACAGATATCTGGCCGGATCTCGGAACCCGGCCTGCCCCAAGCCCGGCCTGGCCGGCGGGATCAGTAATCAAATGTGCTCTGTGTGAGCGCATGCAGCGCAGATTACATTACTGAGCCCCCAGCTTCGCCGAGGGAACACACGCGAAGCAGGGGGCTGTGAAATATGCCAGCAAGGATTCTGGTAGTTGTAGTCTCTCAGTCAGGATGGGGAGAACGATCAAAATGTACGTGTTTTGCCTACCATATTTCTCCTTATGTTTAGAAAAGATGGCTTTAAAAGTACACAAACCATGGATAGGTACGCACAACAAATATATAAATCCTTCAATCGATTTGTGTGCGTACCTTACTATGGTTTGTGTACTTTCCAGGCCATCTTTTATAAAGCAGAGCATTGTTGAAAGTTGAGAGCCAAACCGGGGGGTGAGGAGGGGAGATGAGAGTGCAAGGGAGTCGTGAATATTCACCCAGGATGTCATGTGGCAAGAGAGTTTACCATCCTGGAGACTGGAGCAGTGACAATATGAAATGATATTTTATTTATATCGCGCCCATGCACTAGTGCTTCAGAGCGGTTATTTCCCTGGATTGCTTTTCAGGCCACGAGGAAAGGATACAAGGGGTGGAAAGTGTCGCTTTTGTTCTGAGGACAGACACAGCACCCCTTGGGTGTTTTTGAGGCTGGCAATCTTGCTCAAGTGTTTGGCTACCAGGATTTCACCCAGGTGGCATGTTCCCAGTGTTGGCGCTTACCCACAAGGCTGCACAAAATTGTTATCAAAGCACATGTCTCCTATTTGGATATTTTGTTTTCCAGGGAATAATGCACTTTAGATCCCTGGGCTTAAGGGGTGAGCGAACACCTTTTATATTTTGCCAGCATAGTTATTGGAAAGAAGCAGCATGAACAAAATCGCACCATTTTAAAACTATTATTTTGAACATTTCCTTTGAGCGGAATTCCACTGCCAGCTCTGCCCCCTCTGAAGGCTGCTTCCTCAGAACCCCCCCCCCCTGCCCCCACCCCTACCCTGGCCCTTGTGGTATCCCCCTTTATATTGTTTCCATTTCCACCACTGTGGTACACCCCCTCCCCCTCCCCAAGTCCCCCCGCCCAGCCATACACATTGGCCCATTGGCGTTTGCCTTAGGAAACGTGTGGCACTGAATTCTTGCTTCCTGTCTGTATATTAATTATGTATTGATTGTGTGATAAGATACGTGCCCAGGGACACAAAACTGCACCATCTGAAACTGCCTGTGCCCAAGAAGTATATTACCATTTTCCACTGTCCCTTTGCACTTCAAAAGCCTAAACTACACCACACCCATGAGTTTCTTATGTAACATGCATGCAGACGCTCACAGCTGTAAGCAAGGGGGAAAAGGGGGGCAAATATCATTTTGAAACGGCCCCACATATCTTCGGATGGCCCTGAATCAATACATTGAAAACATTCACCAGATTGCTTAATTGCTGTCAAATGGCTAGGAATCTGGCGGGATAGCTTGATGAGATAATGCAGCTGCTGCAGAACTGACTGTGTGTGGGTCATATCTTTGAATCCAGGAGGGCCCAGCAAAACAGCCATCTCCATCATTCCACGGGCCACATAATAAGCGGCATTGAATTGGGCAACAGTCATGGCTGTTATTTACTACAGCGCTTTGAAGCCACAGGTGCTATATGTGCGGCGTTTGAAATGAGCAGCTGCGCATAATGTGTACACGCGCTGGCCAAATCCCCGCATTTGGTTGCAGCGTGGAGCGGCGGTGCAGTGTGCAGCGCTCCGCCAAGTGTGACCTACATGAAGCTCCATTCAGGTGAACATGTGAACCTGATGAGATGGGTGACCTACTTTAAAAGCGCGGCAGTGGCTTGCGAAGAGTCGCGATGTCCCATTTATTCCATTTTACAAAAGAAAAACGGGGCCGTTTATCATCCCACCGCCCAGGTGTGTGGCGTGTGCGGGCCGTTAGAACGCGGGACCTGTTCCATCTGCGGTGTGCGCTCAGGCCCCCTCCCCCCACCTCCCTTTCCCCCTGCCCCCACACCCCGGGCACGTTTCCCAAGGAGACCTGAAGAGCAGCCCCTTCCCGGTGGCCTCTGCTAAGGCAGCCGCGTTCCCCGGCGTGGAAGATTCATGAGGAGAAACGGGGCCTCGTGAATAATGGAGCGCGCTCTCCCGCCCGTCCCTCACATCCCTGGGAAGCGCTCCCTCGGGGAGGGCCGCGAGCAACTCTGCCGGAACTCGAAACGTGCTCAGCAAAGGCTAGGAACGAACTGCGCGGAAGGGTGGGGGCCGAGGGGCGCGCCGGCGCATCAGGGACGTACGTCTAACCATGAAGACGTGTGGGGGCCCATTTCAACATGATGGTTGGGGGCCCCCTGTTTACAGCAAAAACAGTCGGAGGTACCCCAGGGCTGCATACATTACAATGGTGACAAAGATGGGTTATCACGATGCAGCCAGCAGGGACCTTAAACATTAAATTCCCACTGAAAATCTCTCCACCCTTCTTTGTCAGCAAGTGACGGATGTGGAGGAGTCAGTGTTAGAAGGCAATGAAGTGATAACACTTCTGTATATCCCATGGGAAGAGAAAACGCAACACGTAATGACAGCACTGCAAAGCGCATATTTTAAGCCCCAAAAGGAAAATAGAGAAATAAATATAATGCTGTGTTACAAAACTGCTGACTGGCACCATGGGGGCAGTTGCTGCCCCCTCCTCTGCCCCCCTTGAACATGGGGGCCCCTTTCATTTGAAAGGTTGAAAGGCCGGGACGCCATCCCTGCGTCTAGATGATAAAATAAGTAGGAGGCAAGCCCAGTTAGCAGGACAGGGAAATGAATAGATCGATAGATAGACAGGCACTTTGTTTCCTCCCAAAGCTAGGTTTGCGCTCAATAAATACCCTAATAATTGAAGAATAATAATAGCCAGCTAGTGAGTTTGGGCTGTTAGGGAGGGATATTGATCGATACAAAAATCAATAGCAGATTGGTGAATGTGGTCCGTTACACCAAAATGCCAATGCATAGGGAGACCAACTTCAAAGATAATGGCTTTTTCTGTGTCAGTGACAGATGGCTGGCGCAGTCAGTATAACACCACCATCACAGAATTTCATTTGAGTCACAGCGAAGTGGCACTGCTTAAAACCCTCAGCCTCACCAGCAAGAGGGTGGGTTTGGACACAAACACTATGTTAGCCCATCCAGGTGTGAGCCTATCCAGGTGTGGTGGGTGGCTTTGCACATAAACACTATGTTAGCCTATCCAGTTGTGGTGGGTGGCTTTGCACACAAACACTATGTTAGCCTATCCAGGTGTGGTAGGTGGCTTTGCACACAAACACTATGTGAGCCTATCCAGGTGTGAGCCTATCCAGGTGTGGTGGGTGGGTCTGGACACAAGCATTATGTTACCCTATCCAGGTGTGGTGGGTGGGTATGGACACAAGCACTATGTTAGCCTATCCAGGTGTGGTGGGTGTGTTTGGACACAAGCACTATGTTAGCCTATCCTGGTGTGAGCCTATCCATGTGTGGTGGGTGGGTCTGGACACAAGCACCATGTTAGCCTATCCAGGTGTGGTGGGTGGGTTTGGACCCAAGCACTATGTTAGGCTATCCTGGTGTGGTGGGTGGGTCTGGACACAAGCACAATGTTAGGCTATCCAGGTGTGGTGGGTGGGTCTGGACACAAGCACCATGTTAGGCTATCCAGGTGTGGTAGGTGGGTTTGGAGACAAGCACTATATTAGGCTATCCAGGTGTGGAGGGTGGGTTTGGACACAAGCACCATGTTAGGCTATCCAGGTGTGGTGGGTGGGTTTGGACCAAAGCACCGTGTTAGCCTATTCAGGTATGGTGGGTGGGTCTTGTTAGGCAGAATCACATGCAGTAACCGTGGGTCTTGTTAGGCAGAATCACATGCAGCACCCTTTAGGAACACTACACACAATTAAGACTACAAGTGTAAGTACAATGTGACCTTTGATACAAGCCTGTACTACACAGTAATGTGGTAGCAGTGGCTGAGCAGCCAGACTTATCTCAAGAGTAAAGTGAGCAGTACAAGAGCTTACCCAAAGAACTAGCAATCACAGTGGTTCAAACAAACACTTACTCAAGGTTTCCTGGTAAAAGAATATACATTTACTTACACAGTCAGTTGGAAAACATTCCACTAGCAAGAACAGCTCAATATCACAACACACTACAATACACAACCAATTAGTTTCTGAACAAGTTCAGCTCCCCTGAAATGGAAGCAAAATGGCACTTCAAAAAGAGGTAAAAAGACAAGGTTAAAAGAATTAAAGCACAAATACTTTCAGAGGTAGGACAAATAGTTTCAGTTCACTACAACCAGCAATTCATTTCAATAGGCCTGGGCCAAAGTCAATGGTTCAGAGTTTTGGATAGGATAGCACAGTTCTGGTAGTAAACGGTTAAGTCTTTGCTACTGTTCTTAGAAGTAGTTGGTCAGACGAAAAGTTATATGTCGGTTTAGGGGAGGACAAGCATCCAAAGTTGGAAAGGTTCACAAACTTTCACTGCGCTCAAAAGGATTTCTTGACCGCACTTGCACAGTACCTTTTAAATGAAGAAGAGCTGGAGCTGAGGAAGTTGTTCCTGGCAGTTCCTGCAAATCTCGCTGTTCCTGAGCTTCAGTCATGGGGACAAGAAGGAGGACGGCGGGAGGTTCCTGCACTGCCCAGGGAAGAGATCAAAAGCTTGGCAAAACGTTGGTTTAAGGTGTGAGTGCCTTGAAGACCACAAACTGGTATCCTTCCCACTGGCTATCCGGTTTTCAATAGCACTCTGAAGAAAATTCGACCAGTATAGGGATGGTGTCCAGGTGCCTTGCGAGTTGGTTGTTCCCACCAAACTCAAGGGAAGAAGTTATCCTTGAAGGGCTTCTCTGTCGATAGAGTTTCAGGCAATTCGGAGCTGCAGGAGGACTTCACCGGTGGACCAGGAGTTGCAGCAGTCGTCTTCCTTCGGCTCGTCTTCGGTTCTTTCGTTCCAGTGGTCGACTCTGCCTTGCAGACCTGGAGACTGGCCTTTTAAATAGTTTTCTCCCATTCTTTCTAGCCTAGCTGTCACTCACCCAGCAGGGTGGCTGTCCTTGCTGGACAGTCAGTCAGCCAATCACACCAGAGGGCATTCAGGTCTCCTAGGAGACTAAGCACAGGGAGTTTCGGGCACCTCCCTCACATCCTGTCCCCCCCAGACACTCAGGCGCCAGAGGAGGGCTTCAGCCCTGAAGCCTGCCAAAGAGCATCAAACAAAGGGACCACACCTGGTTAGGCGCGCAGAGTTAAACACAAGAAGGACCTTTCCTAAACCAAACGGCGAAAAAAGATGACCAGAGTCTGTTTTTACAGATAGGTCTTGGGCGCCATATTGAAAACCATGGCTGACCTGACTTTTAGCTAGCGGTGTTCGCGGTTGGGAAAATCATGGTAGTTTGTTAAAAACCACTGCCACCAGCCATTTCAAAAGGGAAAAGGTAACATTTGACTGTTACATGAGTGTTTAGACACAGGGGATGCGAGGCAACCCCTCCAGCAATCTATAGAAAGATACTGTGTGCTGGATCTTTGAATTTAGAAAGTCTAGCAAAGTCAATTTAACTTTACATGCTCTGGGAGACAGTAGTCAGTCCCAGAGAAGGTATTTAAACCTTGGGGAGTCTGAAAGACAACCCTGTACCATTGGCACTAAAGACGCTGCGTGGCACACAAGAAAAAGATGATGTCTATGGAGTTGTTTAAAACCCCATATCCAAAGAACACAAAAGTAAAACACATTGAAAATGAAAGGTTCAAAGTCCCAAAATATAGCAAAAGAGCTGGAGGGCTCTAAGGTAGAGGGAATTTAGCACTTGGGTGAGAATACTCCCTAACAGGTCTGGACACACGCACCATGTTAGCCTATCCAGGTGTGGTGGGTGGGTCTGAACACAAGCACCATGTTAGTCTATCCAGGTGTGGTGGGTGGGTTTGGAAAGAAGCACCATGTTAGGCTATCCAGGTGTGGTGGGTGGGTTTGGACCCAAGCACTATGTTAGGCTATCCTGGTGTGGTGGGTGGGTCTGGACACAAGCACCATGTTAGGCTATCCAGGTGTGAGCCTATCCAGGTGTGGTGGGTGAGTCTGGACACAAGCACCATGTGAGCGTATCCAATTGTGGTGGGTGGGTCTGGACACAAGCACAATGTTAGCCTATCCAGGTGTGGTGGGTGGGTCTGGACACAAGCAGCATGTTAGCCTATCCAGGTGTGGTGGGTGGGTCTGGACACAAGCACCATGTCAGCCTCTCCAGGTGTGGTGGGTGGGTTTGGACCCAAGCACTATGTTAGGCTATCCTGGTGTGGTGGGTGGGTTTGGACCCAAGCACTATGTTAGGCTATCCTAGTGTGGTGGGTGGGTCTGGACACAAGCACCATATTAGGCTATCCAGGTGTGGTGGGTGGGGCTGGACACAAGCACCATGTTAGGCTAACCAGGTGTGTTGAGTGGGTCTGGACACAAGCACTAGGTTGGCCTATCCAGATGTGGTGGGTGGGTTTGGACACAAGCACCATGTTAGGCCATCCAGGTGTGGTGTGTGGGTTTGGACCCAAGCACTATGTTAGGCTATCCAGGTGTGGTGGGTGGGTCTGGACACAAGCACCATGTTAGGCTATCCAGGTGTGAGCCTATCCAGGTGTGGTGGGTGGCTTTGCACACAAACACTATGTTAGCCTATCTAGGTGTGGTGGGTGGCTTTGCACACAAACACTATGTTAGCCTATCCAGGTGTGAGCCTATCCAGGTGTGGTGGGTGTGTTTGGACACAAGCACTATGTTAGCCTATCCAGGTGTGGTGGGTGTGTTTGGACACACGCACTATGTTAGCCTATCCAGGTGTGGTGGGTGTGTTTGGACACAAGCACTATGTTAGCCTATCCAGGTGTGATGGGTGTGTTTGGACACAAGCACTATGTTAGCCTATCCAGTTGTGGTGGGTGGGTCTGGACACAAGCACTATGTTAGCCTATCCAGGTGTGGTGGGTGGGTTTGGACACAAGCACTATGTTAGGCTATCCAGGTGTGAGCCTATACAGGTGTGGTGGGTGTGTTTGGACACAAGCACTATGTTAGCCTATCCAGGTGTGGGGGGTGTGTTTGGACACAAGCACTATGTTAGCCTATCCAGGTGTGGTGGATGTGTTTGGACACAAGCACTATGTTAGCCTATCTAGGTGTGATGGGTGTTTTTGGACACAAGCACTATGTTAGCCTATCCAGTTGTGGTGGGTGGGTCTGGACACAAGCACTATGTTAGCGTATCCAGGTGTGATGGGTGTGTTTGGACACAAGCACTATGTTAGCCTATCCAGTTGTGGTGGGTGGGTCTGAAAACAAGCACTATGTTAGCCTATCCAGGTGTGGTGGGTGTGTTTGGACACAAGCACTATGTTAGCCTATCCAGGTGTGATGGGTGTGTTTGGACATAAGCACTATGTTAGCCTATCCAGTTGTGGTGGGTGGGTCTGGACACAAGCACTATGTTAGCCCATCCAGGTGTGAGCCTATCCAGGTGTGGTGGGTGGCTTTGCACACAAACACTATGTTAGCCTATCCAGGTGTGGTGGGTGGCTTTGCACACAAACACTATGTGAGCCTATCCAGGTGTGAGCCTATCCAGGTGTGGTGGGTGGGTCTGGACACAAGCATTATGTTAGCCTATCCAGGTGTGGTGGGTGGGTCTGGACACAAGCACTATGTTAGCCTATCCAGGTGTGGTGGGTGTGTTTGGACACAAACACTATGTTAGCCTATCCTGGTGTGAGCCTATCCATGTGTGGTGGGTGGGTCTGGACACAAGCACCATGTTAGCCTATCCAGTTGTGGTGGGTGGGTCTGGACACAACCACAATGTTAGGCTATCCAGGTGTGGTGGGTGGGTCTGGACACAAGCACCATGTTAGCCTATCCAGTTGTGGTGGGTGGGTCTGGACACAAGCACAATGTTAGGCTATCCAGGTGTGGTGGGTGGGTCTGGACACAAGCACCATGTTAGGCTATCCAGGTGTGGTAGGTGGGTTTGGAGACAAGCACTATATTAGGCTATCCAGGTGTGAGCCTATCCAGGTGTTGAGGGTGGGTTTGGACACAAGCACCATGTTAGGCTATCCAGGTGTGGTGGGTGGGTCTGGACACAAGCACCATGTTGGGCTATCCAGGTGTGGTAGGTGGGTTTGGAGACAAGCACTATATTAGGCTATCCAGGTGTGGAGGGTGGGTTTGGACACAAGCACCATGTTAGGCTATCCAGGTGTGGTGGGTGGGCTTGGACCAAAGCACCGTGTTAGCCTATCCAGGTGTGGTAGGTGGGTTTGGAGACAAGCACTATATTAGGCTATCCAGGTGTGGAGGGTGGGTTTGGACACAAGCACCATGTTAGGCTATCCAGGTGTGGTGGGTGGGTTTGGACACAAGCACTATATTAGGCTATCCAGGTGTGGAGGGTGGGTTTGGACACAAGCACCATGTTAAGCTATCCAGGTGTGGTGGGTGGGTTTGGACCAAAGCACCGTGTTAGCCTATTCAGGTATGGTGGGTGGGTCTTGTTAGGCAGAATCACATGCAGTAACCGTGGGTCTTGTTAGGCAGAATCACATGCAGCACCCTTTAGGAACACTACACACAATTAAGACTACAAGTGTAAGTACAATGTGACCTTTGATACAAGCCCGTACTACACAGTAATGTGGTAGCAGTGGCTGAGCAGCCAGACTTATCTCAAGAGTAAAGTGAGCAGTACAAGAGCTTACCCAAAGGACTAGCAATCACAGTGGTTCAAACAAACACTTAGTCAAGGTTTCCTGGTAAAAGAATATACATTTACTTACACAGTCAGTTGGAAAACATTCCACTAGCAAGAACAGCTCAATATCACAATACACTACAATACACAACCAATTAGTTTCTGAACAAGTTCAGCTCCCCTGAAATGGAAGCAAAATGGCACTTCAAAAAGAGGTAAAAAGACAAGGTTAAAAGAATTAAAGCACAAATACTTTCAGAGGTAGGGCAAATAGTTTCAGTTCACTACAACCAGCAATTCATTTCAATAGGCCTGGGCCAAAGTCAATGGTTCAGAGTTTTGGATAGGATAGCACAGTTCTGGTAGTAAACGGTTAAGTCTTTGCTACTGTTCTTAGAAGTAGTTGCTCAGACGAAAAGTTAGATGTCGGTTTAGGGGAGGACAAGCATCCAAAGTTGGAAAGGTTCACAAACTTTCACTGCGCCCAAAAGGATTTCTTGACCGCACTTGCACAGTACCTTTTAAATGAAGAAGAGCTGGAGCTGAGGAAGTTGTTCCTGGCAGTTCCTGCAAATCTCGCTGTTCCTGAGCTTCAGTCATGGGGACAAGAAGGAGGACGGCGGGAGGTTCCTGCACTGCCCAGGGAAGAGATCACAAGCTTGGCAAAACGTTGGTTTAAGGTGTGAGTGCCTTAAAGACCACAAAGTGGTATCCTTCCCACTGGCTATCCGGTTTTCAATAGCACTCTGAAGAAAATTCGACCAGTATAGGGATGGTGTCCAGGTGCCTTGCGAGTTGGTTGTTCCCACCAAACTCATGGGAAGAAGTTATCCTTGAAGGGCTTCTCTGTCGATAGAGTTTCAGGCAATTCAGAGCTGCAGGAGGACTTCACCGGTGGACCAGGAGTTGCAGCAGTCGTCTTCGGTTCTTTCGTTCCAGTGGTCGACTCTGCCTTGCAGACCTGGAGACTGGCCTTTTAAATAGTTTTCTCCCATTCTTTCTAGCCTAGCTGTCACTCACCCAGCAGGGTGGCTGTCCTTGCTGGACAGTCAGCCAGCCAATCACACCAGACGGCATTCAGGTCTCCTAGGAGACTAAGCACAGGGAGTTTCGGGCACCTCCTCACATCCTGTCCACCCCAGACACTCAGGCGCCAGAGGAGGGCTTCAGCCCTGAAGCCTGCCAAAGAGCATCAAACAAAGGGACCACACCTGGTTAGGCGCGCAGAGTTAAACACAAGAAGGACCTTTCCTAAAACAAACGGCGAAAAAAGATGACCAGAGTCTGTTTTTACAGATAGGTCTTGGGCGCCATATTGAAAACCATGGCTGACCTGAATTTTAGCTAGCGGTGTTCGCGGTGGGGAAAATCATGGTAGTTTGTTAAAAACCACTGCCACCAGCCATTTCAAAAGGGAAAAGGTAACATTTGACTGTTACATGAGTGTTTAGACACAGGGGATGCGAGGCAACCCCTCCAGCAATCTATAGGAATATACTGTGTGCTGGATCTTTGAATTTAAAAAGTCTAACGAAGTCAATTTAACTTTACATGCTCTGGGAGACAGTAGTCAGTCCCAGAGAAGGTATTTAAACCTTGGGGAGTCTGAAAGACAACCCTGTACCATTGGCACTAAAGACGCTGTGTGGCACACAAGAAAAAGATGATGTCTATGGAGTTGTTTAAAACCCCATATCCAAAGAACACAAAAGTAAAACACATTGAAAATGAAAGGTTCAAAGTCCCAAAATATAGCAAAAGAGCTGGAGGGCTCTAAGGTAGAGGGAATTTAGCACTTGGGTGAGAATACTCCCTAACAGGTCTGGACACACGCACCATGTTAGCCTATCCAGGTGTGGTGGGTGGGTCTGAACACAAGCACCATGTTAGTCTATCCAGGTGTGGTGGGTGGGTTTGGACACAAGCACCATGTTAGGCTATCCAGGTGTGGTGGGTGGGTTTGGACCCAAGCACTATGTTAGGCTATCCTGGTGTGGTGGGTGGGTCTGGACACAAGCACCATGTTAGGCTATCCAGGTGTGAGCCTATCCAGGTGTGGTAGGTGGGTCTGGACACAAACACTATGTTAGGCTATCCTGGTGTGGTGGGTGGGTCTGGACACAAGCACCATGTTAGGCTATCCAGGTGTGGTGGGTGGGTCTGGACACAAGCACCATGTTAGGCTATCCGGGTGTGGTGGGTGGGTTTGGACCCAAGCACTATGTTAGGCTATCCTGGTGTGGTGGGTGGGTCTGGACACACGCACCATGTTAGGCTATCTAGGTGTGGTGGGTGGGTCTGGACACAAGCACCATGTTAGGCTATCCAGGTGTGGTGGGTGGGTCTGGACACAAGCACCATGTCAGCCTCTCCAGGTGTGGTGGGTGGGTTTGGACCCAAGCACTATGTTAGGCTATCCTGCTGTGGTGGGTGGGTTTGGACCCAAGCACCATGTTAGGCTATCCTGGTGTGGTGGGTGGGTCTGGACACAAGCACCATGTTAGGCTATCCAGGTGTGGTGGGTGGGGCTGGACACAAGCACCGTGTTAGGCTACCCAGGTGTGGTGGGTGGGTCTGGACACAAGCACTAGGTTGGCCTATCCAGATGTGGTGGGTGGGTTTGGACACAAGCACCATGTTAGGCCATCCAGGTGTGGTGTGTGGGTTTGGACCCAAGCACCATGTTAGGCTATCCAGGTGTGAGCCTATCCAGGTGTGGTGGGTAGCTTTGCACACAAACACTATGTTAGCCTATCCAGGTGTGGTGGGTGGGTCTGGATACAAGCACTAGGTTGGCCTATCCAGATGTGTTGGGTGGGTTTGGACACAAGCACCATGTTAGGCCATACAGGTGTGGTGGGTGGGTTTGGACCCAAGCACTATGTTAGGCTATCCAGGTGTGGTGGGTGGGTCTGGACACAAGCACCATGTTAGGCTATCCAGGTGTGAGCCTATCCAGGTGTGGTGGGTGGCTTTGCACACAAACACTATGTTAGCCTATCCAGGTGTGGTGGGTGGCTTTGCACACCAACACTATGTTAGCCTATCCAGGTGTGAGCCTATCCAGGTGTGGTGGGTGTGTTTGGACACAAGCACTATGTTAGCCTATCCAGGTGTGGTGGGTGTGTTTGGACACAAGCACTATGTTAGCCTATCCAGGTGTGATGGGTCTGTTTGGACACAAGCACTATGTTAGCCTATCCAGTTGTGGTGGGTGGGTCTGGACACAAGCACTATGTTAGCCTATCCAGGTGTGGTGGGTGGGTTTGGACACAAGCACTATGTTAGGCTATCCAGGTTTGAGCCTATCCAGGTGTGGTGGGTGTGTTTGGACATAAGCACCAGGTTAGCCTATCCAGGTGTGGTGGGTGGGTCTGGACACAAGCACTATGTTAGCCTATCCAGGTGTGGTGGGTGGGTTTGGACACAAACACTATGTTAGCCTATACAGGTGTGAGCCTATCCAGATGTGGTGGGTGGGTTTGGACACAAGCACCATGTTAGGCCATCCAGGTGTGGTGGGTGGGTTTGGACACAAGCAGCATGTTAGGCTATCCATGTGTGATGGGTGTGTTTGGTCACAAGCGCTATGTTAGCCTATCCAGGTGTGGTGGGTGTGTTTGGACACAAGCACTATGTTAGCCTATCCAGGTGTGGTGGGTGTGTTTGGACACAAGCACTATGTTAGCCTATCCAGGTGTGGTGGGTGTGTTTGGACACAAACACTATGTTAGCCTATCCAGGTGTGGTGGGTGGCTTTGCACACAACCACTATGTTAGCCTATCCAGGTGTGGTGGGTGTGTTTGGACACAAGCACTATGTTAGCCTATCCAGGTGTGGTGGATGTGTTTTGACACAAGCACTATGTTAGCCTATCCAGGTGTGAGCCTATCCATGTGTGGTGGGTGGGTCTGGACACAAGCACCATGTTAGCCTATCCATGTGTGGTGGGTGGGTCTGGACACGAGCACAATGTTAGCCTATCCAGGTGTGGTGGGTGGGTGTGGACACAAGCACCATGTTAGCCTATCCAGGTGTGGTGGGTGGCTTTGCACACACACACTATGTTAGCCTATCCAGGTGTGGTGGGTGTGTTTGGACACAAGAACTATGTTAGCCTATCCAGGTGTGGTGGGTGGGTCTGGACACAAGCACCATGTTAGCCTATCCAATTGTGGTGGGTGGGTCTGGACACAAGCACAATGTTAGCCTATCCAGGTGTGGTGGGTGGGTGTGGACACAAGCACCATGTTAGCCTATACAGGTGTGAGCCTATCCAGGTGTGGTGGGTGGGTTTGGACACAAACAGTATGTTAGCCTATACAGGTGTGAGCCTATCCAGATGTGGTGGGTGGGTTTGGACACAAGCACCATGTTAGGCCATCCAGGTGTGGTGGGTGTGTTTGGTCACAAGCACTATGTTAGGCTATACAGGTGTGGTGGGTGTGTTTGGACACAAGCACTATGTTAGCCTATCCAGGAGTGAGCCTATCCATGTGTGGTAGGTGGGTCTGGACACAAGCACCATGTTAGCCTATCCAGGAGTGGTGGGTGTGTTTGGACACAAGCACGATGTTAGCCTATCCAGGTGAGATGAGTGTGTTTGGAAACAAGCACTATGTTAGCCTATACAGGTGTGAGCCTATCCAGATGTGGTGGGTGGGTCTGGACACAAGCACCATGTTAGGCCATCCAGGTGTGGTGGGTGTGTTTGGACATAAGCACCAGGTTAGCCTATCCAGGTGTGGTGGGTGGGTCTGGACACAAGCACTATGTTAGCCTATCCAGGTGTGGTGGGTGGGTTTGGACACAAACACAATGTTAGCCTATACAGATGTGAGCCTATCCAGATGTGGTGGGTGGGTTTGGACACAAGCACCATGTTAGGCCATCCAGGTGTGGTGGGTGGGTTTGGACACAAGCAGCATGTTAGGCTATCCATGTGTGATGGGTGTGTTTGGTCACAAGCACTATGTTAGCCTATCCAGGTGTGGTGGGTGTGTTTGGACACAAGCACTATGTTAGCCTATCCAGGTGTGGTGGGTGTGTTTGGACACAAGCACTATGTTAGCCTATCCAGGTGTGGTGGGTGTGTTTGGACACAAACACTATGTTAGCCTATCCAGGTGTGGTGGGTGGCTTTGCACACAAACACTATGTTAGCCTATCCAGGTGTGGTGGGTGTGTTTGGACACAAGCACTATGTTAGCCTATCCAGGTGTGGTGGATGTGTTTTGACACAAGCACTATGTTAGCCTATCCAGGTGTGAGCCTATCCATGTGTGGTGGGTGG
The DNA here is from genome assembly GCF_040938575.1 of Ambystoma mexicanum. Classification (NCBI taxonomy): domain Eukaryota; kingdom Metazoa; phylum Chordata; class Amphibia; order Caudata; family Ambystomatidae; genus Ambystoma; species Ambystoma mexicanum. The sequence continues at coordinate 398,706,801 of NC_090940.1, read as the reverse complement.
GTCTGGACACAAGCACCATGTTAGCCTATCCATGTGTGGTGGGTGGGTCTGGACACGAGCACAATGTTAGCCTATCCAGGTGTGGTGGGTGGGTGTGGACACAAGCACCATGTTAGCCTATCCAGGTGTGGTGGGTGGCTTTGCACACACACACTATGTTAGCCTACCCAGGTGTGGTGGGTGTGTTTGGACACAAGAACTATGTTAGCCTATCCAGGTGTGGTGGGTGGGTCTGGACACAAGCACCATGTTAGCCTATCCAATTCTGGTGGGTGGGTCTGGACACAAGCACAATGTTAGCCTATCCAGGTGTGGTGGGTGGGTGTGGACACAAGCACCATGTTAGCCTATACAGGTGTGAGCCTATCCAGGTGTGGTGGGTGGGTTTGGACACAAACAGTATGTTAGCCTATACAGGTGTGAGCCTATCCAGATGTGGTGGGTGGGTTTGGACACAAGCACCATGTTAGGCCATCCAGGTGTGGTGGGTGTGTTTGGTCACAAGCACAATGTTAGCCTATCCAGGTGTGGTGGGTGGGTGTGGACACAAGCACCATGTTAGCCTATACAGGTGTGAGCCTATCCAGGTGTGGTGGGTGGGTTTGGACACAAACAGTATGTTAGCCTATACAGGTGTGAGCCTATCCAGATGTGGTGGGTGGGTTTGGACACAAGCACCATGTTAGGCCATCCAGGTGTGGTGGGTGTGTTTGGTCACAAGCACCATGTTAGCCTATCCAGGAGTGGTGGGTGTGTTTGGACACAAGCACGATGTTAGCCTATCCAGGTGAGATGAGTGTGTTTGGAAACAAGCACTATGTTAGCCTATACAGGTGTGAGCCTATCCAGATGTGGTGGGTGGGTCTGGACACAAGCACCATGTTAGGCCATCCAGGTGTGGTGGGTGTGTTTGGACACAAGCAGCATGTTAGGCCATCCAGTTGTGGTGGGTGGGTTTGGACACAAGCACTATGTTAGCCTATCCAGGTGTGAGCCTATCCATGTGTGATGGGTGGGTCTGGACACAAGCACCATGTTAGCCTATCCAGGTGTGGTGGGTGGCTTGCACACAAACACTATGTTAGCCTATCCAGTTGTGGTGGGTGGATCTGGACACAAGCACAATGTTAGCCTATACAGGTGTGGTGGGTGTTTTTGGACACAAGCACTATGTTAGCCTATCCTGGTGTGAGCCTATCCATGTGTGGTGGGTGGGTCTGGACACAAGCACCATGTTAGCCTATCCAGGTGTGGTGGGTGGCTTTGCACACAAACACTATGTTAGCCTATCCAGGTGTGGTGGGTGTGTTTGGACACAAGCACTATGTTAGGCTATCCAGTTGTGGTGGGTGGGTTTGGACACAAGCACTATGTTAGGCTATCCAGGTGTGGTGGGTGTGTTTGGACACAAGCACTATGTTAGCCTATCCAGGTGTTAGCCTAGCCAGGTGTGGTGGGTGGGTTTGAACACAAACACTATGTTAGCCTATCCAGGTGTGGTGGGCGGCTTTGCACACAAACACTGTGTTAGCCTATCCAGGTGTGGTGGGTGGGTTTGAACACAAACACTGTGTTAGCCTATCCAGGTGTGGTGGGTGGGTTTGAACACAAACACTATGTTAGCCTATCCAGGTGTGGTGGGTGGCTTTGCACACAAACACTGTGTTAGCCTATCCAGGTGTGGTGGGTGGCTTTGCACACAAACACTATGTTAGGCTATCCAGTTGTGGTGGGTGGGTCTGGACACAAGCACAATGTTAGCCTATCCAGGTGTGGTGGGTGTGTTTGGACACAAGCACTATGTTAGCCTATCCAGGTGTGATGGGTGTGTTTGGACATAAGCACTATGTTAGCCTATCCAGTTGTCGTGGGTGGGTCTGACACAAGCACTATGTTAGCCTATCCAGGTGTGGTGGGTGGGTTTGGACACAAGCACTGTTAGCCTCTCCAGGTGTGGTGGGTGGGTTTGGACCCAAGCACTATGTTAGGCTATCCTGCTGTGGTGGGTGGGTTTGGACCCAAGCACTATGTTAGGCTATCCTGGTGTGGTGGGTGGGGCTGGACACAAGCACCATGTTAGGCTATCCAGGTGTGGTGGGTGGGCCTGGACACAAGCACCATGTTAGGCTATCCAGGTGTGGTGGGTGGGTCTGGATACAAGACTAGGTTGGCCTATCCAGATGTGTTGGGTGGGTTTGGACACAAGCACCATGTTAGGCCATCCAGGTGTGGAGGGTGGGTTTGGACCCAAGCATTATGTTAGTCTATCCAGGTGTGGTGGGTGGGTCTGGACACAAGCACCATGTTAGGCTATCCAGGTGTGAGCCTATCCAGGTGTGGTGGGTGTGTTTGGACACAAGCACTATGTTAGCCTATCCAGGTGTGGTGGGTGTGTTTGGACACAAGCACTATGTTAGCCTATCCAGGTGTGGTGGGTGTGTTTGGACACAAGCACTATGTTAGCCTATCCAGGTGTGATGGGTCTGTTTGGACACAAGCACTATGTTAGCCTATCCAGTTGTGGTGGGTGGGTCTGGACACAAGCACTATGTTAGCCTATCCAGGTGTGGTGGGTGGGTTTGGACACAAGCACTATGTTAGGCTATCCAGGTTTAAGCATATCCAGGTGTGGTGGGTGTGTTTGACACAAGCACCAGGTTAGCCTATCCAGGTGTGGTGGGTGGGTCTGGACACAAGCACTATGTTAGCCTATCCAGGTGTGGTGGGTGGGTTTGGACACAAACACTATGTTAGCCTATACAGGTGTGTGCCTATCCAGATGTGGTGGGCGGGTTTGGACACAAGTACCATGTTAGGCCATCCAGGTGTGGTGGGTGGGTTTGGACACAAGCAGCATGTTAGGCTATCCAGGTGTGATGGGTGTGTTTGGTCACAAGCACTACGTTAGCCTATCCAGGTGTGGTGGGTGTGTTTGGACACAAGCACTATGTTAGCCTATCCAGGTGTGGTGGGTGTGTTTGGACACAAGCACTATGTTAGCCTATCCAGGTGTGGTGGGTGTGTTTGGACACAAGCACTATGTTAGCCTATCCAGGTGTGGTGGGTGGCTTTGCAAACAAACACTATGTTAGCCTATCCAGGTGTGGTGGGTGTGTTTGGACACAAGCACTATGTTAGCCTATCCAGGTGTGGTGGATGTGTTTTGACACAAGCACTATGTTAGCCTATCCAGGTGTGAGCCTATCCATGTGTGGTGGGTGGGTCTGGACACAAGCACAATGTTAGCCTATCCAGGTGTGGTGGGTGGCTGTGGACACAAGCACCATGTTAGCCTATCCAGGTGTGGTGGGTGGCTTTGCACACACACACTATGTTAGCCTATCCAGGTGTGGTGGGTGTGTTTGGACACAAGAACTATGTTAGCCTATCCAGGTGTGGTGGGTGGGTCTGGACACAAGCACCATGTTAGCCTATCCAATTGTGGTGGGTGGGTCTGGACACAAGCACAATGTTAGCCTATCCAGGTGTGGTGGGTGGGTGTGGACACAAGCACCATGTTAGCCTATACAGGTGTGAGCCTATCCAGGTGTGGTGGGTGGGTTTGGACACAAACAGTATGTTAGCCTATACAGGTGTGAGCCTATCCAGATGTGGTGGGTGGGTTTGGACGCAAGCACCATGTTAGGCCATCCAGGTGTGGTGGGTGTGTTTGGTCACAAGCACTATGTTAGCCTATACAGGTGTGGTGGGTGTGTTTGGACACAAGCACTATGTTAGCCTATCCAGGCGTGAGCCTATCCATGTGTGGTAGGTGGGTCTGGACACAAGCACCATGTTAGCCTATCCAGGTGTGGTGGGTGTGTTTGGACACAAGCACGATGTTAGCCTATCCAGGTGTGATGAGTGTGTGTGGAAACAAGCACTATGTTAGCCTATACAGGTGTGAGCCTATCCAGATGTGGTGGGTGGGTCTGGACACAAGCACCATGTTAGGCCATCCAGGTGTGGTGGGTGTGTTTGGACACAAGCAGCATGTTAGGCCATCCAGTTGTGGTGGGTGGGTTTGGACACAAGCACTATGTTAGCCTATCCAGGTGTGAGCCTATCCATGTGTGATGGGTGGGCCTGGACACAAGCACCATGTTAGCCTATCCAGGTGTGGTGGGTGGCTTGCACACAAACACTATGTTAGCCTAACCAGTTGTGGTGGGTTGGTCTGGACACAAGCACAATGTTAGCCTATCCAGGTGTGCTGGGTGTGTTTGGACACAAGCACTATGTTAGCCTATCCAGGTGTGAGCCTATCCATGTCTGGTGGGTGGGTCTGGACACAAGCACCATGTTAGCCTATCCAGGTGTGGTGGGTGGCTTTGCACACACACACTATGTTAGCCTATCCAGGTGTGGTGGGTGTGTTTGGACACAAGAACTATGTTAGCCTATCCAGGTGTGGTGGGTGGGTCTGGACACAAGCACCATGTTAGCCTATCCAATTGTGGTGGGTGGGTCTGGACACAAGCACAATGTTAGCCTATCCAGGTGTGGTGGGTGGGTGTGGACACAAGCACCATGTTAGCCTATACAGGTGTGAGCCTATCCAGGTGTGGTGGGTGGGTTTGGACACAAGCACCATGTTAGGCCATCCAGGTGTGGTGGGTGTGTTTGGTCACAAGCACTATGTTAGCCTATACAGGTGTGGTGGGTGTGTTTGGACACAAGCACTATGTTAGCCTATCCAGGTGTGAGCCTATCCATGTGTGGTAGGTGGGTCTGGACACAAGCACCATGTTAGCCTATACAGGTGTGAGCCTATCCAGATGTGGTGGGTGGGTTTGGACACAAGCACCATGTTAGGCCATCCAGGTGTGGTGGGTGTGTTTGGTCACAAGCACTATGTTAGCCTATACAGGTGTGGTGGGTGTGTTTGGACACAAGCACTATGTTAGCCTATCCAGGTGTGAGCCTATCCATGTGTGGTAGGTGGGTCTGGACACAAGCACCATGTTAGCCTATCCAGGTGTGGTGGGTGTGTTTGGACACAAGCACGATGTTAGCCTATCCAGGTGTGATGAGTGTTTTTGGAAACAAGCACTATGTTAGCCTATACAGGTGTGAGCCTATCCAGATGTGGTGGGTGGGTCTGGACACAAGCACCATGTTAGGCCATCCAGGTGTGGTGGGTGTGTTTTGGCACAAGCAGCATGTTAGGCCATCCAGTTGTGGTGGGTGGGTTTGGACACAAGCACTATGTTAGCCTATCCAGGTGTGAGCCTATCCATGTGTAATGGGTGGGTCTGGACACAAGCACCATGTTAGCCTATCCAGGTGTGGTGGGTGGCTTGCACACAAACACTATGTTAGCCTATCCAGTTGTGGTGGGTGGGTCTGGACACAAGCACAATGTTAGCCTATCCAGGTGTGCTGGGTGTGTTTGGACACAAGCACTATGTTAGCCTATCCAGGTGTGAGCCTATCCATGTCTGGTGGGTGGGTCTGGACACAAGCACCATGTTAGCCTATCCAGGTGTGGTGGGTGGCTTTGCACACAAACACTATGTTAGCCTATCCAGGTGTGGTGGGTGTGTTTGGACACAAGCACTATGTTAGGCTATCCAGTTGTGGTGGGTGGGTTTGGACACAAGCACTATGTTAGGCTATCCAGGTGTGGTGGGTGTGTTTGGACACAAGCACTATGTTAGCCTATCCAGGTGTTAGCCTATCCAGGTGTGGTGGGTGGGTTTGAACACAAACACTGTGTTAGTCTATCCAGGTGTGGTGGGCGGCTTTGCACACAAACACTGTGTTAGCCTATCCAGGTGTGGTGGGTGGGTTTGAACACAAACACTGTGTTAGCCTATCCAGGTGTGGTGGGTGGGTTTGAACACAAACACTATGGCCCTCATTAAGACCTTGGCGGAGGACCATGGTGCAATTTGCACCATGGTCCATGGCGCAAAGCTGCCAACTCCGCCAAGGTGGTTGGCGGACTTACCGCCCCATGCTGACCTTGGCGGGGCGGTAAGTCCCCAATCCCCATTTTACCCTTCCCCATTCCCATTCTTGCCCCATAGGGTATAATGGGAGTGGGGAAGGCGTTCATTACGCCACCGTAAATTACGGTGGCGTAATTAACAACAAGTCCCGTAGCGCCATGGATTTTTCCGCCTGCAAAAAGCAGGCGTAAAAATCCTTCCATGGCGCTACGGGAACTCGTAGTCTGGCGGAGAGGTACGCCATGCACTACGCCGGCGTAAAACCCTCTCCGCCAGGGTCCTAATGAGGGCCTATGTTAGCCTATCCAGGTGTGGTGGGTGGCTTTGCACACAAACACTGTGTTAGCCTATCCAGGTCTGGTGGGTGGCTTTGCACACAAACACTATGTTAGGCTATCCAGTTGTGGTGGGTGGGTCTGGACACAAGCACAGTGTTAGCCTATCCAGGTGTGGTGGGTGGCTTTGCACACAAACACTGTGTGAGCCTATCCAGGTGTGGTGGGTGGGTTTGAACACAAACACTGTGTTAGCCTATCCAGGTGAGGTGGGTGGCTTTGCACACAAACACTGTGTTAGCCTATTCGGGTGTGGTGAGTGGGTTTGAACACAAACACTGTGTTAGCCTATCCAGGTGTGGTGGGTGGGTTTGAACACAAACACTATGTTAGCCTATCCAGGTGTGGTTGGTGGCTTTGCACGCAAACACTGTGCAAGCCTATCCAGGTGTGGTGGGTGGGTTTGAACACAAACACTATGTTAGTCTATCCAGGTGTGGTGGGTGGCTTTGCACGCAAACACTGTGTTAGCCTAATCAGGTGTGGTGGGTGGGTTTGAACACAAACACTATGTTAGCCTATCCAGGTGTGGTGGGTGGCTTTGCACACAAACACTGTGTTAGCCTATCCAGGTGTGGTGGGTGTGTTTGGACACAAGCACTATGTTAGCCTATCCAGGTGTGGTGGGTGGGTCTGGACACAAGCACCATGTTAGCCTATCCAATTGTGGTGGTGGGTCTGGACACAAGCACAATTTTAGCCTATCCAGGTGTGGTGGGTGGGTCTGGACACAAGCACCATTTTAGCCTATCCAACTGTGGTGGGTGGGTCTGGACACAAGCACAATGTTAGCCTATCCAGGTGTGGTGGGTGGGTGTGGACACAAGCACCATGTTAGCCTATAGAGGTGTGAGCCTATCCAGGTGTGGTGGGTGGGTTTGGACACAAACAGTATGTTAGCCTATACAGGTGTGAGCCTATCCAGATGTGGTGGGTGGGTTTGGACACAAGCACCATGTTAGGCCATCCAGGTGTGGTGGGTGTTTTTGGTCACAAGCACTATGTTAGCCTATACAGGTGTGGTGGGTGTTTTTGGACACAAGCACTATGTTAGCCTATCCAGGTGTGAGCCTATCCATGTGTGGTAGGTGGGTCTGGACACAAGCACCATGTTAGCCTATCCAGGTGTGGTGGGTGTGTTTGGACACAAGCACGATGTTAGCCTATCCAGGTGTGATGGGTGTGTTTGGACACAAGCACTATGTTAGCCTATACAGGTGTGAGCCTATCCAGATGTGGTGGGTGGGTCTGGACACAAGTACCATGTTAGGCCATCCAGGTGTGGTGGGTGTGTTTGGACACAAGCACCATGTTGGGCCATCCAGTTGTGGTGGGTGGGTTTGGCAACAAGCACTATGTTATCCTATCCAGGTGTGAGCCTATCCATGTGTGGTGGGTGGGTGTGGACACAAGCACCATGTTAGCCTATCCAGGTGTGTTGGGTGGCTTTGCACACAAACACTATGTTAGCCTATCCAGTTGTGGTGGGTGGGTCTGGACACAAGCACCATGTTAGCCTATCCAGGTGTGGTGGGTGTGTTTGGACACCAGCACTATGTTAGCCTATCCAGGTGTGAGCCTATCCATGTGTGGTGGGTGGGTCTGGACACAAGCACCATGTTAGCCTATCCAGGTGTGGTGGGTGGTTTTGCACACAAACACTATGTTAGCCTATCCAGGTGTGGTGGGTGTGTTTGGACACAAGCACTATGTTAGGTTATCCAGTTGTGGTGGGTGCGTTTGGACACAAGCACTATGTTAGGCTATCCAGGTATGGTGGGTGTGTTTGGACACACGCACTGTGTTAGCCTATCCAGGTGTGAGCCTATCCAGGTGTGGTCGGTGGGTTTGAACACAAACACTATGTTAGCCTATCCAGGTGTGGGGGCGGCTTTGCACACAAACACTGTGTTAGCCTATCCAGGTGTGGTGGGTGGGTTTGAACACAAACACTGTGTTAGCCTATCCAGGTGTGGTGGGTGGGTTAGAACACAAACACTATGTTAGCCTATCCAGGTGTGGTGGGTGGCTTTGCACACAAACACTGTGTTAGCCTATCCAGGTGTGGTGGGTGGGTTTGAACACAAACACTATGTTAGCCTATCCAGGTGTGGTTGGTGGCTTTGCACGCAAACACTGTGCAAGCCTATCCAGGTGTGGTGGGTGGGTTTGAACACAAACACTATGTTAGTCTATCCAGGTGTGGTGGGTGGCTTTGCACGCAAACACTGTGTTAGCCTAATCAGGTGTGGTGGGTGGGTTTGAACACAAACACTATGTTAGCCTATCCAGGTGTGGTGGGTGGCTTTGCACACAAACACTGTGTTAGCCTATCCAGGTGTGGTGGGTGTGTTTGGACACAAGCACTATGTTAGCCTATCCAGGTGTGGTGGGTGGGTCTGGACACAAGCACCATGTTAGCCTATCCAATTGTGGTGGTGGGTCTGGACACAAGCACAATTTTAGCCTATCCAGGTGTGGTGGGTGGGTCTGGACACACGCACCATTTTAGCCTATCCAACTGTGGTGGGTGGGTCTGGACACAAGCACAATGTTAGCCTATCCAGGTGTGGTGGGTGGGTGTGGACACAAGCACCATGTTAGCCTATACAGGTGTGAGCCTATCCAGGTGTGGTGGGTGGGTTTGGACACAAACAGTATGTTAGCCTATACAGGTGTGAGCCTATCCAGATGTGGTGGGTGGGTTTGGACACAAGCACCATGTTAGGCCATCCAGGTATGGTGGGTGTTTTTGGTCACAAGCACTATGTTAGCCTATACAGGTGTGGTTGGTGTTTTTGGACACAAGCACTATGTTAGCCTATCCAGGTGTGAGCCTATCCATGTGTGGTAGGTGGGTCTGGACACAAGCACCATGTTAGCCTATCCAGGTGTGGTGGGTGTGTTTGGACACAAGCACGATGTTAGCCTATCCAGGTGTGATGGGTGTGTTTGGACACAAGCACTATGTTAGCCTATACAGGTGTGAGCCTATCCAGATGTGGTGGGTGGGTCTGGACACAAGTACCATGTTAGGCCATCCAGGTGTGGTGGGTGTGTTTGGACACAAGCACCATGTTGGGCCATCCAGTTGTGGTGGGTGGGTTTGGCAACAAGCACTATGTTATCCTATCCAGGTGTGAGCCTATCCATGTGTGGTGGGTGGGTTTGGACACAAGCACCATGTTAGCCTATCCAGGTGTGTTGGGTGGCTTTGCACACAAACACTATGTTAGCCTATCCAGTTGTGGTGGGTGGGTCTGGACACAAGCACCATGTTAGCCTATCCAGGTGTGGTGGGTGTGTTTGGACACCAGCACTATGTTAGCCTATCCAGGTGTGAGCCTATCCATGTGTGGTGGGTGGGTCTGGACACAAGCACCATGTTAGCCTATCCAGGTGTGGTGGGTGGTTTTGCACACAAACACTATGTTAGCCTATCCAGGTGTGGTGGGTGTGTTTGGACACAGGCACTATGTTAGGCTATCCAGTTGTGGTGGGTGCGTTTGGACACAAGCACTATGTTAGGCTATCCAGGTATGGTGGGTGTGTTTGGACACACGCACTGTGTTAACCTATCCAGGTGTGAGCCTATCCAGGTGTGGTGGGTGGGTTTGAACACAAACACTTTGTTAGCCTATCCAGGTGTGGGGGCGGCTTTGCACACAAACACTGTGTTAGCCTATCCAGGTGTGGTGGGTGGGTTTGAACACAAACACTGTGTTAGCCTATCCAGGTGTGGTGGGTGGGTTTGAACACAAACACTATGTTAGCCTATCCAGGTGTGGTGGGTGGCTTTGCACACAAACACTGTGTTAGCCTATCCAGGTGTGGTGGGTGGGTTTGAACACAAACACTATGCTAGCCTATCCAGGTGTGGTGGGTGGCTTTGCACACAAACACTATGTTAGCCTATCCAGTTGTGGTGGGTGGGTCTGGACACAAGCACAATGTTAGCCTATCCATGTGTGGTGGGTGGGTCTGGACACAAGCACCATGTTAGCCTATCCAGGTGTGAGCCTATCCATGTGTGGTGGGTGGGTCTGGACACAAGCACAATGTTAGCCTATCCAGGTGTGGTGGGTGGCTGTGGACACAAGCACCATGTTAGCCTATCCAGGTGTGGTGGGTGGCTTTGCACACACACACTATGTTAGCCTATCCAGGTGTGGTGGGTGTGTTTGGACACAAGAACTATGTTAGCCTATCCAGGTGTGGTGGGTGGGTCTGGACACAAGCACCATGTTAGCCTATCCAATTGTGGTGGGTGGGTCTGGACACAAGCACAATGTTAGCCTATCCAGGTGTGGTGGGTGGGTGTGGACACAAGCACCATGTTAGCCTATACAGGTGTGAGCCTATCCAGGTGTGGTGGGTGGGTTTGGACACAAACAGTATGTTAGCCTATACAGGTGTGAGCCTATCCAGATGTGGTGGGTGGGTTTGGACGCAAGCACCATGTTAGGCCATCCAGGTGTGGTGGGTGTGTTTGGTCACAAGCACTATGTTAGCCTATACAGGTGTGGTGGGTGTGTTTGGACACAAGCACTATGTTAGCCTATCCAGGCGTGAGCCTATCCATGTGTGGTAGGTGGGTCTGGACACAAGCACCATGTTAGCCTATCCAGGTGTGGTGGGTGTGTTTGGACACAAGCACGATGTTAGCCTATCCAGGTGTGATGAGTGTGTGTGGAAACAAGCACTATGTTAGCCTATACAGGTGTGAGCCTATCCAGATGTGGTGGGTGGGTCTGGACACAAGCACCATGTTAGGCCATCCAGGTGTGGTGGGTGTGTTTGGACACAAGCAGCATGTTAGGCCATCCAGTTGTGGTGGGTGGGTTTGGACACAAGCACTATGTTAGCCTATCCAGGTGTGAGCCTATCCATGTGTGATGGGTGGGCCTGGACACAAGCACCATGTTAGCCTATCCAGGTGTGGTGGGTGGCTTGCACACAAACACTATGTTAGCCTAACCAGTTGTGGTGGGTGGGTCTGGACACAAGCACAATGTTAGCCTATCCAGGTGTGCTGGGTGTGTTTGGACACAAGCACTATGTTAGCCTATCCAGGTGTGAGCCTATCCATGTCTGGTGGGTGGGTCTGGACACAAGCATCATGTTAGCCTATCCAGGTGTGGTGGGTGGCTTTGCACACACACACTATGTTAGCCTATCCAGGTGTGGTGGGTGTGTTTGGACACAAGAACTATGTTAGCCTATCCAGGTGTGGTGGGTGGGTCTGGACACAAGCACCATGTTAGCCTATCCAATTGTGGTGGGTGGGTCTGGACACAAGCACAATGTTAGCCTATCCAGGTGTGGTGGGTGGGTGTGGACACAAGCACCATGTTAGCCTATACAGGTGTGAGCCTATCCAGGTGTGGTGGGTGGGTTTGGACACAAGCACCATGTTAGGCCATCCAGGTGTGGTGGGTGTGTTTGGTCACAAGCACTATGTTAGCCTATACAGGTGTGGTGGGTGTGTTTGGACACAAGCACTATGTTAGCCTATCCAGGTGTGAGCCTATCCATGTGTGGTAGGTGGGTCTGGACACAAGCACCATGTTAGCCTATACAGGTGTGAGCCTATCCAGATGTGGTGGGTGGGTTTGGACACAAGCACCATGTTAGGCCATCCAGGTGTGGTGGGTGTGTTTGGTCACAAGCACTATGTTAGCCTATACAGGTGTGGTGGGTGTGTTTGGACACAAGCACTATGTTAGCCTATCCAGGTGTGAGCCTATCCATGTGTGGTAGGTGGGTCTGGACACAAGCACCATGTTAGCCTATCCAGGTGTGGTGGGTGTGTTTGGACACAAGCACGATGTTAGCCTATCCAGGTGTGATGAGTGTTTTTGGAAACAAGCACTATGTTAGCCTATACAGGTGTGAGCCTATCCAGATGTGGTGGGTGGGTCTGGACACAAGCACCATGTTAGGCCATCCAGGTGTGGTGGGTGTGTTTTGGCACAAGCAGCATGTTAGGCCATCCAGTTGTGGTGGGTGGGTTTGGACACAAGCACTATGTTAGCCTATCCAGGTGTGAGCCTATCCATGTGTGATGGGTGGGTCTGGACACAAGCACCATGTTAGCCTATCCAGGTGTGGTGGGTGGCTTGCACACAAACACTATGTTAGCCTATCCAGTTGTGGTGGGTGGGTCTGGACACAAGCACAATGTTAGCCTATCCAGGTGTGCTGGGTGTGTTTGGACACAAGCACTATGTTAGCCTATCCAGGTGTGAGCCTATCCATGTCTGGTGGGTGGGTCTGGACACAAGCACCATGTTAGCCTATCCAGGTGTGGTGGGTGGCTTTGCACACAAACACTATGTTAGCCTATCCAGGTGTGGTGGGTGTGTTTGGACACAAGCACTATGTTAGGCTATCCAGTTGTGGTGGGTGGGTTTGGACACAAGCACTATGTTAGGCTATCCAGGTGTGGTGGGTGTGTTTGGACACAAGCACTATGTTAGCCTATCCAGGTGTTAGCCTATCCAGGTGTGGTGGGTGGGTTTGAACACAAACACTGTGTTAGTCTATCCAGGTGTGGTGGGCGGCTTTGCACACAAACACTGTGTTAGCCTATCCAGGTGTGGTGGGTGGGTTTGAACACAAACACTGTGTTAGCCTATCCAGGTGTGGTGGGTGGGTTTGAACACAAACACTATGGCCCTCATTAAGACCTTGGCGGAGGACCATGGTGCAATTTGCACCATGGTCCATGGCGCAAAGCTGCCAACTCCGCCAAGGTGGTTGGCGGACTTACCGCCCCATGCCGACCTTGGCGGGGCGGTAAGTCCCCAATCCCCATTTTACCCTTCCCCATTCCCATTCTTGCCCCATAGGGTATAATGGGAGTGGGGAAGGCGTTCATTACGCCACCGTAAATTACGGTGGCGTAATTAACAACAAGTCCCGTAGCGCCATGGATTTTTCCGCCTGCAAAAAGCAGGCGTAAAAATCCTTCCATGGCGCTACGGGAACTCGTAGTCTGGCGGAGAGGTACGCCATGCACTACGCCGGCGTAAAACCCTCTCCGCCAGGGTCCTAATGAGGGCCTATGTTAGCCTATCCAGGTGTGGTGGGTGGCTTTGCACACAAACACTGTGTTAGCCTATCCAGGTCTGGTGGGTGGCTTTGCACACAAACACTATGTTAGGCTATCCAGTTGTGGTGGGTGGGTCTGGACACAAGCACAGTGTTAGCCTATCCAGGTGTGGTGGGTGGCTTTGCACACAAACACTGTGTGAGCCTATCCAGGTGTGGTGGGTGGGTTTGAACACAAACACTGTGTTAGCCTATCCAGGTGAGGTGGGTGGCTTTGCACACAAACACTGTGTTAGCCTATTCGGGTGTGGTGAGTGGGTTTGAACACAAACACTGTGTTAGCCTATCCAGGTGTGGTGGGTGGGTTTGAACACAAACACTATGTTAGCCTATCCAGGTGTGGTTGGTGGCTTTGCACGCAAACACTGTGCAAGCCTATCCAGGTGTGGTGGGTGGGTTTGAACACAAACACTATGTTAGTCTATCCAGGTGTGGTGGGTGGCTTTGCACGCAAACACTGTGTTAGCCTAATCAGGTGTGGTGGGTGGGTTTGAACACAAACACTATGTTAGCCTATCCAGGTGTGGTGGGTGGCTTTGCACACAAACACTGTGTTAGCCTATCCAGGTGTGGTGGGTGTGTTTGGACACAAGCACTATGTTAGCCTATCCAGGTGTGGTGGGTGGGTCTGGACACAAGCACCATGTTAGCCTATCCAATTGTGGTGGTGGGTCTGGACACAAGCACAATTTTAGCCTATCCAGGTGTGGTGGGTGGGTCTGGACACAAGCACCATTTTAGCCTATCCAACTGTGGTGGGTGGGTCTGGACACAAGCACAATGTTAGCCTATCCAGGTGTGGTGGGTGGGTGTGGACACAAGCACCATGTTAGCCTATAGAGGTGTGAGCCTATCCAGGTGTGGTGGGTGGGTTTGGACACAAACAGTATGTTAGCCTATACAGGTGTGAGCCTATCCAGATGTGGTGGGTGGGTTTGGACACAAGCACCATGTTAGGCCATCCAGGTGTGGTGGGTGTTTTTGGTCACAAGCACTATGTTAGCCTATACAGGTGTGGTGGGTGTTTTTGGACACAAGCACTATGTTAGCCTATCCAGGTGTGAGCCTATCCATGTGTGGTAGGTGGGTCTGGACACAAGCACCATGTTAGCCTATCCAGGTGTGGTGGGTGTGTTTGGACACAAGCACGATGTTAGCCTATCCAGGTGTGATGGGTGTGTTTGGACACAAGCACTATGTTAGCCTATACAGGTGTGAGCCTATCCAGATGTGGTGGGTGGGTCTGGACACAAGTACCATGTTAGGCCATCCAGGTGTGGTGGGTGTGTTTGGACACAAGCACCATGTTGGGCCATCCAGTTGTGGTGGGTGGGTTTGGCAACAAGCACTATGTTATCCTATCCAGGTGTGAGCCTATCCATGTGTGGTGGGTGGGTGTGGACACAAGCACCATGTTAGCCTATCCAGGTGTGTTGGGTGGCTTTGCACACAAACACTATGTTAGCCTATCCAGTTGTGGTGGGTGGGTCTGGACACAAGCACCATGTTAGCCTATCCAGGTGTGGTGGGTGTGTTTGGACACCAGCACTATGTTAGCCTATCCAGGTGTGAGCCTATCCATGTGTGGTGGGTGGGTCTGGACACAAGCACCATGTTAGCCTATCCAGGTGTGGTGGGTGGTTTTGCACACAAACACTATGTTAGCCTATCCAGGTGTGGTGGGTGTGTTTGGACACAAGCACTATGTTAGGTTATCCAGTTGTGGTGGGTGCGTTTGGACACAAGCACTATGTTAGGCTATCCAGGTATGGTGGGTGTGTTTGGACACACGCACTGTGTTAGCCTATCCAGGTGTGAGCCTATCCAGGTGTGGTCGGTGGGTTTGAACACAAACACTATGTTAGCCTATCCAGGTGTGGGGGCGGCTTTGCACACAAACACTGTGTTAGCCTATCCAGGTGTGGTGGGTGGGTTTGAACACAAACACTGTGTTAGCCTATCCAGGTGTGGTGGGTGGGTTAGAACACAAACACTATGTTAGCCTATCCAGGTGTGGTGGGTGGCTTTGCACACAAACACTGTGTTAGCCTATCCAGGTGTGGTGGGTGGGTTTGAACACAAACACTATGTTAGCCTATCCAGGTGTGGTTGGTGGCTTTGCACGCAAACACTGTGCAAGCCTATCCAGGTGTGGTGGGTGGGTTTGAACACAAACACTATGTTAGTCTATCCGGGTGTGGTGGGTGGCTTTGCACGCAAACACTGTGTTAGCCTAATCAGGTGTGGTGGGTGGGTTTGAACACAAACACTATGTTAGCCTATCCAGGTGTGGTGGGTGGCTTTGCACACAAACACTGTGTTAGCCTATCCAGGTGTGGTGGGTGTGTTTGGACACAAGCACTATGTTAGCCTATCCAGGTGTGGTGGGTGGGTCTGGACACAAGCACCATGTTAGCCTATCCAATTGTGGTGGTGGGTCTGGACACAAGCACAATTTTAGCCTATCCAGGTGTGGTGGGTGGGTCTGGACACAAGCACCATTTTAGCCTATCCAACTGTGGTGGGTGGGTCTGGACACAAGCACAATGTTAGCCTATCCAGGTGTGGTGGGTGGGTGTGGACACAAGCACCATGTTAGCCTATACAGGTGTGAGCCTATCCAGGTGTGGTGGGTGGGTTTGGACACAAACAGTATGTTAGCCTATACAGGTGTGAGCCTATCCAGATGTGGTGGGTGGGTTTGGACACAAGCACCATGTTAGGCCATCCAGGTATGGTGGGTGTTTTTGGTCACAAGCACTATGTTAGCCTATACAGGTGTGGTGGGTGTTTTTGGACACAAGCACTATGTTAGCCTATCCAGGTGTGAGCCTATCCATGTGTGGTAGGTGGGTCTGGACACAAGCACCATGTTAGCCTATCCAGGTGTGGTGGGTGTGTTTGGACACAAGCACGATGTTAGCCTATCCAGGTGTGATGGGTGTGTTTGGACACAAGCACTATGTTAGCCTATACAGGTGTGAGCCTATCCAGATGTGGTGGGTGGGTCTGGACACAAGTACCATGTTAGGCCATCCAGGTGTGGTGGGTGTGTTTGGACACAAGCACCATGTTGGGCCATCCAGTTGTGGTGGGTGGGTTTGGCAACAAGCACTATGTTATCCTATCCAGGTGTGAGCCTATCCATGTGTGGTGGGTGGGTTTGGACACAAGCACCATGTTAGCCTATCCAGGTGTGTTGGGTGGCTTTGCACACAAACACTATGTTAGCCTATCCAGTTGTGGTGGGTGGGTCTGGACACAAGCACCATGTTAGCCTATCCAGGTGTGGTGGGTGTGTTTGGACACCAGCACTATGTTAGCCTATCCAGGTGTGAGCCTATCCATGTGTGGTGGGTGGGTCTGGACACAAGCACCATGTTAGCCTATCCAGGTGTGGTGGGTGGTTTTGCACACAAACACTATGTTAGCCTATCCAGGTGTGGTGGGTGTGTTTGGACACAGGCACTATGTTAGGCTATCCAGTTGTGGTGGGTGCGTTTGGACACAAGCACTATGTTAGGCTATCCAGGTATGGTGGGTGTGTTTGGACACACGCACTGTGTTAACCTATCCAGGTGTGAGCCTATCCAGGTGTGGTGGGTGGGTTTGAACACAAACACTTTGTTAGCCTATCCAGGTGTGGGGGCGGCTTTGCACACAAACACTGTGTTAGCCTATCCAGGTGTGGTGGGTGGGTTTGAACACAAACACTGTGTTAGCCTATCCAGGTGTGGTGGGTGGGTTTGAACACAAACACTATGTTAGCCTATCCAGGTGTGGTGGGTGGCTTTGCACACAAACACTGTGTTCGCCTATCCAGGTGTGGTTGGTGGGTTTGAACACAAACACTATGCTAGCCTATCCAGGTGTGGTGGGTGGCTTTGCACACAAACACTATGTTAGCCTATCCAGTTGTGGTGGGTGGGTCTGGACACAAGCACAATGTTAGCCTATCCATGTGTGGTGGGTGGGTCTGGACACAAGCACCATGTTAGCCTATCCAGGTGTGAGCCTATCCAGGTGTGGTGGGTGGGTTTGAACACAAACAATATGTTAGCCTATCCAGGTGTGGTGGGTGGCTTTGCACACAAACACTGTGTTAGCCTATCCAGGTGTGGTGGGTGGGTTTGAACACAAACACTGTGTTAGCCTATCCAGGTGTGGTGGGTGGGTTTGAACACAAACACTGTGTTAGCCTATCCAGGTGTGGTGGGTGGCTTTGCACACAAACACTGTGTTAGCCTATCCAGGTGTGGTGGGTTGGTTTGAACACAAACACTGTGTTAGTCTATCCAGGTGTGGTGGGTGGCTTTGCACACAAACACTGTGTTAGCCTATCCAGGTGTGGTGGGTGGGTTTGGACACAAGCAGCATGTTAGGCTACACAGGTGTGGTGGGTGGGTTTGGACACAAGCAGCATGTTAGGCTACACAGGTGTGGTGGGTGGGTTTGGACACAAGCAGCATGTTAGGCTACACAGGTGTGGTGGGTGGGTTTGGACACAAGCAGCAAGTTAGGCTACACAGGTGTGGTGGGTGGGTTTGGACACAAGCAGCATGTTAGGCTACACAGGTGTGGTGGGTGGGTTTGGACACAAGCAGCATGTTAGGCTAGGCTGCTGTCGTGCTTCTATTTTCAACCTTTGGCTATTAGGTTGTACTACGTATAAGCGAAAACGATTGCAATGACCTACACTGCGAAGAGAGATGTGTTGTGGGGAGGAACAGAAAGCGTGTGGGTGTTGTTTGGTTATTAACCCACCCTGTCACTACCCATGTTCACGCTGATAGCCATTTCCACCCACTACCCGCCCTCCCTTACCCACAAAACTCCTGGGACCTCTTTGAGGAAGCTCTGTTACACACCATCAAATGATGTGCAGTATAGGGAGTGTGTTTGTGTATTATTTCCGAGCAGGCTTGCTTAAAGTGAATGGCTTATTTGCAGTTATAAATGCTTTCAGATACTAAATTTAAAAGCAATAGGTGCGCCCTCACTTCTTTTCCATGCACTGAAGTCCTTTTAAAAACAAGCTTTGGCAAAGCCAAAAGGTCTTCCCCTTTTATGGTCAGGTAGTACTCTTGTGGCAGTGCCTGACAAGTATATATCCCGTGTCCACACAAAAGCCAAAACTGTTGGCTTTGCCCACGCATATTGTTTTTTTTCGTGTTTACCCTTTAGTCACAATTATACTTTAAATATGTGTGGTCTTCAAAGCTGACTACTAATCTACCCAAATGACACAATGTCACTGATACACCACCTACAATCTCCTCTCTTGAAGCTGGTAACATAGACTACAACTCCCAGAATACAGTAGTTGAGGCTATATGTAAAAGAGGGAAAATAAATGAGACTGTATAGTGCAGGCGGGTGTGGGGTGAGCATGGGGTGCAAACCTCTGCGGGTGCCTTTATTCTGGCCCTCGCTCGGCCATCGTCGCTTCCCATGGGGTGACTTTCACGCGCCAGCTCTGCCCACCCTCACACGCGGATGGGGGTGGGGTGCGGCTACAGGGATGTAGAAACGTGCCTCGGAGTCGGATGCTGCTCAGTTGCTGGCTCTGCCTGTCCTTCGCAGCATCCTCGGGCGGGCCGAGAGGGAGCTGTCGCCATGGGGATGGTGATGCGATGCTCTGGGCACTGCTGCAGAAGATGAACGGATGACATGTAGAGCTGGATCTTCCTGACGGGAGCCTGGCAATGAATAGGCAGAGCGGGCTGTAAGCAGCCGGCGCCCAGCGAGGCACTCAACAGCCTGCCACCCCTGCCGCCGAGCAGCAGCCCGGCGCCTGCCACCAGGATGCTGAAGCCCCGCGACCTGTGCCAGAGCTCGGGCACCAAGACCTTCCTGGACGCCATGCACGGGGGCAAGGTGCACCTGGCGCGCTTCGTGCTGGACGCCCTGGACCGCAAGATCATCAACTCCCGCACGGAGCAGGGCCGCACGCCGCTCATGTTCGCCGCCTGCCTCCCGGAGCCGGACATGCGGCTCAAGTTCATCCGCCTGCTTCTGGACAACGGCGCCGAGGTGAACGGCCAGGACGAGAGCGGCCGCACGGCGCTGAGCCAGGCCTGCGAGCGAGGCCACTTGGAGGCCGTCAAGCTGCTGGTGCAGTTCAACGCCGACCCCGAGATCCCCGACCAGGCGGGCAACAACGCGCTCATGTACGCGGCCTCCTGCGGCCAGAGCGCGGTGCTCGACTACCTGCTGAAGTCCTTCAAGCGCCTGGGGCTGCGCGTGGACCGCACCAACCAGGCGGGCCAGTCCGCGCTGCAGGTGGCCACCGCGCTGGGCCACGGCGCGTGCGTGCAGGTGCTGAGCGGCCGGCAGCGCGGCGCGCGCCTGCAGGCTGAAGCAGGGCCCTGCGCGGAAGCTCCGCGCAGCCCCCGCGCGGCCTCCCGCGCGGGCGGGGTCTGGAGCCCGCGGCCGCTCTCGCGCCAAGTCATGGAGCGCTTCACCCGCCAGTTCCGCCCGCGCACGCCGCCCAGCCTGCCCCGGGCACGCCACCTGTGGGAGTCCCCGGAGCGCGGGCGGGCGGGTAACCGTTCCCTGGCCCCCGCGGGGGAGCGGGAGGGCCGCTCTCTGCGCGAGGGAAGGAAGGCGCAGTCCAAGGGCCGGAATTCCTGGCTATTCTCCCGCTCATCCAGCTGCTCCCCGAGGGGTCGCGGGGCAGAGAAAGGCCACAGGTGGACCAGCCAGGACCCAGGGGAACAGCACATCTGTCCGCATTCCATGACCGACGAGGGCCCCCCAGAGCCCAGCCCACCCAGGCTGCACCCCACTAGCGCCCAGCAGCCCCGGCGCGGAACATGCGAGGAGTGGGACTACGCTTCTCCGCGCATCGTGATCGAGACCCGTGTCATCTCGAAGTCCCACGAGACTTTATTGCGGGCCGAGAGCTGGGACTGGGCTGACAGCGTCAGACCCCCGAGCACCGGAACCCCCCACCACCCCGCGGAGCCGACAGAGGGGGAAGAAGACAGCTCAGCGGGCAGGCGCCTGCTGCGGAGGTTCACCTCGCCCGAATTCCAGGGCTTGCCCGTGGGCGGCCTGGCGTCCAAGTCCGAAGACAGCACCTTCCTGCTGAGCAGTGTCCAGCAGAATGCGCGCAAAGCGACCCCACCCCCAGGGAGTGTCAGCAAAGGCAACAGGAGCCCCCTCTTTATGTCCAGGAGCCGCAGGCAGCCACTGGTCATGTGACCCCCCAAACCCCCCTTCAATGGACATTTCCAGGGGCCCCTTCCACTGGGGGTCTGGACAAGCACTGCGCAATTGCCACAGGGGCAGTGAAGTGGCCAGCCACGGGGTTCAAATGTACTGTGTGGACTAACACCGGTCTGGAAAGGGCCACGATCCTATGAAGTAACTGGCACTGAGGCCCCCACCGGCGCCTTGACAAGTGCGCAGAGCCCCAGGACTGAAGGCGGCGCGCGGGGCAGTGACAGCCGTCCCATGGGACATACTGTGGTGCTCATGATGTCTCCAGGCCAAGTGTAGGCTCCAGGTGTGACTAACATCCGTGGATGTGCGTAACGTGCAATAATGCTCAGGTGATGACGGAACACGAATCACGGCCTTCACCCTCCGGTGATCTGTACATAGTATAATGGTAATCAATACTGACGTTCTTAACTGCGATATATTTAACTGTGAACATCCGAATAGGGCACGCACACGTGTAGAGCGCAACTCCCAGCCGCAGTGCTTGAGAACGGCATTGCGTCATAACTATTGCCAGATTTTACATGAGCCGGATCGAAAACAGGACTCTGCAACGTGTAACTCCCCAGGGGATTTGGACTACGTCTCCCATGGTCCCTCACACGAGACTGGCTGCCTGGGGCCGATGGGACTTGCAGTCCAAACCCCCTGGAAGGCCAAAGGTTTCAGACTCCGGGCCTAAACTATGCCAAGTATTCGGAGCTGTTTTCTGTGACCTTCACACTGGGCTTTGGGTGCGAGGAGGGGGTCCTTGGCTGGGTTCCACTCCTTAAATATCTACCTTCTTATACATACCACTTTCCCACCTTTTAGAAAGGTAACGCTATCCTCTGACAGGCGTCCCCCATCTGAATCATGTTGACTGGACGCATAAAGCGATGGGAAACGTAGCACGAGGCCAGGCATACAACACAAACAGCCACTATGTCACCAGCACACCCTGTAGCCTGCTGTAGCCTGCTGTAAACTGCTGTCAGTGTACATGGGACCGTACACTCATTGCGCCACGGATGTAACCAAGGCATAGACGATTAAGAGACATAATGAGAGTATATGTTCATTTATAACAATGAGACAAACATGATATCGTTCTAAAATAGTTAATACATGCAGTATTATTGAATAAAGGTATATCGATTGACGGCGTTGTCTGTGGTGGCCTTCGTACTGAGCAGCTGCACTGGGGCCTCTTGGTCGGCTTGCAACATCTGGACGTCAGCTGCCCCTCTGCGTCCCTCGAGCGAATGGTCCTTTCCCATGAAATGACAGGAAACCACATCCATGAGGGGGCAATGACATGGAGGGGAGGCGCGGGGGGGGGGGGAGGAGAGAGCGGGGGGGAGATGAAAAGCTGCTGATTACATTCCCGTGGGGCCTAAGTGCCTGCCTCAGAAGTTCACCACACGCACTACGCGCCATTCCCACACTAGATCCAGCGACTCTACTTGGCGCCACCCCGCCATGCAGTCACGTGGGCGCCGCGTGGCCCTTCACCCCGGCGTCTCCTTAAATCGGATCCTTTCTTTGGCCAGGGTGGGGCGGGGTAGACTTTGACTGCTAATTTGTTGTGGACTTGTTAAAATGGATGTTGGATTTCTGGAAGTCTCACAGTCGGAAACCATATTTCTTTTATGTATGTGAAAGGTTAAGAGGGGCCACTACCAAAACACACCAGTAACCGAGTCTCCCTTTTGTGAATTTGCTTGTTAGAGCCTGGACAGTAAGTATTTATTGTGAATTTCTTAGGCGCTTATGCAAGTGAATTGTGTTATAGGTATTTGTATTTTTTTTGTTTTTGTTGAGTGCGTGATTCCACTCTGGGCCGTTTGCCGGGCAGGGGGGAGGGCAGTCAGTCACATGTTTAGTTCTGCTTGGATCTTGAATTAGTGTCCTGCGGGTGATTTCGAGGGGTGGAGCCTGCCAAGCGGTGGAGTCATGAGTCGAAAGGGATCTACCCGTTTATTACAATTAATTTATTTATTTATTTATAGAAATCCCAGGGAAGGCAAAACATTTTTTGGCACAACCACTTACAGAGTTTCCCATTGATACCAGAGAGGAGGCCACAGGTCCTTTACAATGTGGTCAGAGAATGTGATTTAGTGACCAGATGTTGCAGGGGAAGGTGGAAACATAAACCAGGGACGAGCACAGGACAGCATGACTTAGGAGCGCGGTGGTGGAGAAAGTGCTGATTTAAGGATGGAGGGGTGATGGAAAAGTGCTGCAGGGTGTCCATGAAGGGTAGGGAGAGAGGAAAACAGAGTGATGCAGTAGTGTAGATTGCTAGGAAACAGGTTCTTCAGTAAGGCTTTGAGGTAGAGTGCTAGGACACAGGTTCTTCAGTAAGGCTTTAAGGGTGATTGCTAGGAAACAGGTTCTTCAAAAAGGCTTTGAGGTAGAGTGCTAGGACACAGGTTCATCAGAGAGGCTTTGAGGTTGAGTGCTAGGACACAGGTTCGTCAGAAAGGCTTTGAGGTTGAGTGCTAGGAAGCAGGTTCTTCAGAAAGGGTTTGAGGTAGAATGAAAGGCTTTGTGGTAGAGTGCTAGGAAACAGATTCTTCAGAAAGGCTTTGAGGTAGAGTGCCAGGAAACAGGTTCTTCAGAAATGCTTTGCGTAGAGTGCTAGGAAACAGGTTCTTCAGAAAGGCTTTGAGGTAGAGATCCAGGACACAGGTTTGTCAGAAAGGCTTTGAGGTTGAGTGCTAGGAAACAGGTTCTTCAGAAAGGCTTTGAGGTAGAGTGCTAGTAAGCAGGTTCTTCAGAAATGGTTTGAGGTAGAGTGCTCAGAAAGAGGTTCTTCAGAAAGGCTTTGAGGTAGAGTGCTTTGACACAGGTTCGTCAGAAAGGCTTTGAGGTTGAGTGCTAGGAAACAGGTTCTTCAGTAAGGCTTTAAGGTTGATTGTTAGGAAACAGGTTCTTCAGAAAGGCTTTGAGGTAGAGTGCTAGGACACGGGTTCATCAGAAAGGCTTTGAGGTTGAGTGCTAGGACACTGGTTCGTCAGAAAGGCTTTGAGGTTGAGTTGTAGGAAACAGGTTCTTCGGAAAGGCTTTGAGGTAGAATGAAAGGCTTTGAGGTTGAGTGCTAGGAACCAGCTTTTTCAGAAAGGCTTTGAGGTAGAGTGCTAGGAAACAGGTTCATCGGAAAGGCTTTGAGGTTGAGTGCTAGGTAACAGGTTCTTCAGAAAGGCTTTGAGGTAGAGTGCTAGGAAACAGGTTCTTCGAAAGGCTTTGCGGTCCAGTGCTAGGAAACAGGTTCTTCAGAAAGGCTTTGAGGTTGGATTTAAATAGTGGCAGAGAGGAGTAGTACAGCAAGGGAGAGGAAAAGCATTCCAGAGTCAGGGAGGTAGGAGAGTGAGAGAACGGAAACGAGGGGGAGCATAGGGGGCTTGGGTCGTGGCAAGAAGGAGAGCTGAGGATGATCTTAATAAGCGAGAAAGAGACAAGCGAGTAAAATGAGCAGATAGGTAGCCTGGGGAAACAATGAACCTCTACCTCAATGTGCCTGATAGGAGGCTTGAACCCAGCACCTTGCAAATGGTAGACCCATAATGTATTCATCGAGCTATTGAACTCCCACCAACTGAACACTCATGCTATGGCAGGTGGTTGGGCATCTGACAATGGAAGTCAACTTTAGCCATCTGGTCAGCTGGTAGGTTTCCGATGTAACCTACTTGTATATTTTCTTACGTGGCTTTTGCACGGTGTGGACTAGGCGCAGGTCATTTTGAAGGATGAGAACCAGGCGTGAAAGTGTGATCATTGGTTGCCACAGGAGACAGGAAGGCAGGAACCGTCTGACTCCACTGGCTGCCTATGCAGCGGCCCTCGGCCGGCTAGCTCTTCCACTAGGTTCCAATAGAAGACCTACTTCACACTGTCACAGTGGGCCCAGCAGCTTTCCCCATCAGTAAGTCACAGGGGTGCGCAAGAGATATTATGGCTACGCGCAGTGGTACCACGGGCCACTCATGTCCACCAGGCAAAGTTTTGGCTCACCACCCATTGATAGTGGTGCACAAAGACTGCAGCACCACACCATGACCACCTTCCCCAGGCATGATGGTAATCGATGCACTACAAAGGAAAACATGTGTTGAGTCCAGCAATCACTTTATCTAGGCCCAGGCCGTCCGATTGTGCACCGCAGGAATACTGGCCCAGGTGGATCTAGGTAATTGCCGCGCTGCAAACATAACAATGCCAGGCACTATGGGGAATTGTGAAGTGTGATGTGTTCGAAGTGAGGCATGTATTGTGTATGGAGCTTTACAAATGTGTAATCAGCCTAGCAGGAAAATATGTAAAATCTATGCAGTGTGTGCCACGCTGAGCATTGTGGGAAATGGCAAAGTGCGTTGAGGCGCAGTCTGAGGCATCCATTATTGCAAAGTGGGCACTGCAAAAAGCTCCTCAGTTCCAATGAGGGCTTTGGTGTCTGTAAAGCGCGATGGATGTAAAAGGGGCAGAGGATTGAGCCAGTGTGCTGGTGAGCACTCTATGCGGGAGGGGGGCGTGCCTGCACAGGATGCTGTGTGAGCCTCTCCTGCCACCTTAGTGTCTGGGCGCAGTGTGCTATTGTTAGGCAGAAACCTGTGCAGTTCCCTTGGGGAACACTGCAAAAGATTTAAGACTACAGGTAGAGCAGTAAACCCCTTTGGTAGCAGTCTGTACCACCCAGATTTACCTGGTAGCTGTGGCTGAGCAGTCAGACTTCTCTCAAGAAGAGTTAGGCAGTATGTAAAGTATACACAATATGTACCAAAACACAATAGCACAAGCAAACACTGACCAGAGCTTGGTTTCAAAAGTATATAGTTATTTATTTAAAATACACATAAGTTAAAAACACTCTAGCAAAAATATAGTAAAAGCACTTCAACACAGTTATACTGAAAGTAAATTCAATCCTTTCTCCTATCTAGACAACTCTAGGTTAACACCACTTAATTAAAACAGAGGTGAGTGCTTAACGTTAGATGACACTCTAGTAGTTTCCAAGAAAGGGAGAGAAAAAGCAGAAATAGGTTAGACACACCACTCTAAGGTCCAGAACACTTGCAATAGGCTTAAAGAAGAATAAAGTCACAGGTGAGCAAAAGTCACTAGGCAGGGCCCACTCTTAGAGTAGCCGGAGCGAAAATGTGCCCAAGATCACACTGTTAGTTAGAGATTCAAAGTCTTGCAAAGAGTCAAAAAGAGTTTAGAGTGGCTCAGAAAGTTTAGCCAAAGTGTCCCAGGCACTCCCAGGTTCGAAAGCCGGGGACTAAATCTACCCCGTACAGTCGGTAGCAAGGGAAGCCAGGCGGAACACAGTACCTTAAGCGGAAAGGATCCTCCAGCGGGGGCAGTTGTTCCAGGCAGCGACAGCAAGGCTCGACGTCGGTCAGGGGAGAAGAATATCTCGCTGAAGAGCAGAAGAGAAAGGTCGTAGCACTGCCCGGGAAGAAACCAGCCGCGGAGTCCTCCGGTTAAAGGGTTGGTACCGACTTTCGCGGTATGGGGGTAAAGTGTGGTATTCCGGATGCCGGGGTGCTTGGCACAGGCAAGGCGGCCACGAGATACCTCAAAAGGACGGAAAGAAGGCGAAAACTGGTTGTCCCCACCAGTCAAGGGAAGGAGCCACTCCGTTAAGAGTTCTCCTCGGTCGTCGGGAAAAAGTGGTGAGACGGTTCAGCAGGGCTCCACCGGGTGGTGTCGTCGAAGCAGGTCGGCTCAGCTCTTCCCTCGTCGGATTCTTGGTCCTGTGGCGACTTCTCAAGTCCCAGTCCCCAAAGCCCTGCTTTTATGCAGCAAACCCCCATTCACCCAGCCTAGCTGTCACTCAAACATGCTAAGTGGTGAGCCGGGCGGCTCACCACTTGGGCCAATCAGGACGGAGTGCGACTTGAGTTACCAAGGTAACTCAGTCCAGGGTGCCTAAATCCCCCTCCACCCCTCCTAAGTACCCCAGACAGAGTGGCACCACTTTGGAGGGCTTCTGTGGAGAAGCCCGCCAAAAGTGGAACAAAGGGCTCCACTTTGGGTCAGAGTTACAGAGGCGAACACCAACGCCATTTTAGAATCAAGTTTTGGCAAAAAGTCCCAACCGGAGTTATAAAAATAAATATATAAACCGGCGGTATGTTTAAGGCTACCGTAAATAAATAATTAAATGTGTTAGCCTAAAACAATGGGAAATCCCATAGGGAAATATTCGCGGTCGAATATAAAAAGTAGTTTCCACTGCCACCAGCCAAAACTCGATCAGGGGGGACGGAGACGTGCCCCCTCGACTAACAGACCCTGGGGCAATCGAATTGCCCCAGCCAGTACGTCCACAATATGATGGTTTGTACTGGTTCTGTTCAGGATTCAAGACTAGCAAAGTCTTTGGTGACTTTACATGCCCTGGGAGACAGTAGTCAGTCCCAGGGTATGGAGTCTATGTTGGGGAGTCCCTAGGACACCCCTGGGTCACGGCACAGAGGGTGCTGTGTGACCCACATCACAAAAATACATGAGGCCCTATGGAGTAAAAGACCCCATAGCCCATTCAACACAAGGTTTAACCAAGAAAACACACTTCAACATGTCCAAGAGTGAGGGTAAAAGAGTCTCACTCTTGGCAGGAGAAAAAAATTAAACCCCAGAAATCCAGCAAAGCTGCTGGGGGACTCACTAGGTAGGGAAATTCAGCCTAACCAGAGAATTCTCCCTAACACTCGCCCCCCCCAGACTAAGGGACAGGAGGATTTAATCCACTCCTGGATGAACCTCATACCTCTAGTCGATGATATACATCCTAGAGAGTCCATCAGCATTTTGATGGTGACACCTTGACCTATGTTCAATGGAGAACTCAAAGGTTTTCTTTTGCAAGCTAACGGACCTACAGACCCTTTGAGGAACATCAGTCTTTTTGTTATAGGGGATCTGGTTGACCAGTCCCTCAGAAGTTGGTACAACTTCTGAACCTATGTTAGGCTTTTTGAAGGGGTCCTTATAAAGGATTCCCTTAGATCTAGAGGGGCCTCCAAGGTTCCTCACCACCTCTCTTGTGGGAGCAGGTTGGGTCTTAGGCCTCTTGGTTGGAGGGGTTGGGGTTAGGCAATGTACCTGCTTCCCCTTCCTCTTAGATCTACCTTTACCTATTTTAGGAGTTTCCCCCCTAATATTAGGATTGGAGTTGGGGTCTTCAGTAGAAGGTCCAACAGTCCGAAGGTTTTTGGCCTTAGACTTTTCTTTTCTGGTTTTCCACCAGCACTGAGAATTACCAGTTCTCTCAGGTCCAGATAGGGGCCTAGTTGGTCTATCCACCTCTTCCTCAGAAGCAGGGGGGGTCAGAGACTCGGAAACTAGGGGAACAAGGGTGGAGCTTGGTTGGGGCTCCCATGTTCCTAGCATACTATCCTGAAATGTGCCTGGGTTAGAGGTCAACTTACTAACACCAGGGCTTGTAGTGGGGTTCTCAGTAGAGGGTCCCACAGGCTTAGAAGGGTCCTTCAAGGTAGCCTGTCTAGCCAATTTGGTTAAGTTCTGCTTCTCCATACTGGGAGGCCTGGGGGTATGTGACACTACTCCTAGAGTTCTTAGGTCATTCCCCAACAGGACCTTCCCAGGTACCTCAGTCTGAACACTGACAGGGATCCTCACTGTCATGTTGTTACACTGAATGAGGGCTGGTAGAATAGGAACCATTTGGACAGGGCCTCCAGACATTTTAGTGGGACCTTTGGGTGCTTTGGCCACATCCTCAGGTTGAAAGAAGCTTTCATCCACTACTGTTCTGCTGGCCCCAGTGTCTCTCCTGGCAGGAGTATCCTGGCCATTGACAAGAACACTGTCCACATAATACACCTTAGAGTTAACAGGTAGGGAGTTATACACAACCCTATTCTGGGGACTAACCAGACCCATAGGCTCTAAGTTTACAGTTGCTTGAAGACCCAAGGGTTCTTCAGCAAAGAGTTCAAAGTGGGCACTAGCCATCTGTACTTCATCCTCAGGAGTGAAGGCTAAGGAGACTGTGCTGATCCCTGCAGGTTTACCCTTGCACTTGGGATCTCCTTTGATATGATCAGTACCCTGACAGACATAGCATTGTCCAAATGCTCTCTGGAAGGGTGGCTTGTTCTGACCTCCTTCTGGCTTGTGGCCAGAAGGTACAGTAGCCTGACTAGGTTTCCCATGTGGCTTACCCTGGTTATTTTGTGGTTTGGGGCCCTCTTTGGGATAGGAATTATTAGAATTCTCTTTGGAGTCCTTTTTAGACTGTTTCTCCCCATCCTTCTTCTGAGTTACCCCAGAATCCTTGTGAGTGGCCCTGTTGGCAACCCACAAGTCAGCAGCCTTAGCTAGTTTCCGGGAATCTAATTCCTTGGAATCAGCCAAGTGTTGTCTGAGCTCAGGAGAGCAGGCATCATAAATAGTCTCCAACATAAACAAATTCTTCATACCTTCATAAGTGTTCACCTTGTAACCCTTAATCCATCCCTCTAAGTTTTTCAAACATTCACTCACCCAGGTAGCCCAAGGGGTACCATCATGCTTTTTGAGGCTCCTAAACCTCTTAAGATACTGGGAAGGGGTCTTCCCAAACCTAGCTATCAAAGCTAGTTTCACACATTCATAGTCCTTCCTATCCTCCTCCCCCATCTCCATTACCACATCAGTTGCAACAGGGGGAAGCCTAGAGAACAACCAGGTGAGTAAGTCATTTCCTGTGATGTTCTGGAGCCCATGATTATATTCAAACAGAGACAACCAATCCAACACATCCAACTTAGGCTCATACATACCAACCAATTCTTTAGGCATCCGGGGTCTTTTAGGACTGGAACTTCTAGAGGAGCCAGAGAGAGAAACATTCTCAACAGATAATTTCTTCATTTCTAAGTCATACTTGAGCTCCATTTCCCTTAGCCTTAGTTCTTTGTCAGTTTGAGCATTAAGTTTCTTATACTCCAATTCTAGCTTCATTTTCTCCAGTTCAAAGTACTGGGGACTAAATGTGGGACCTGGTAAAGGTCCAGTAGGCACAGCAGGTAGAGCAGGCAGAGGCCTAGGGGGGACAGTTACACCAGCCTCACCCTCCTCTTCTGACTCTTCCTCAGAAACATCAACATTTTGCTCCATGTTAACTTCAATACTGTCATCTACAGTTGCTGGAGTGGTAGGCTCCTCTGAACCATCACCCAGACTTTGGTTAGCTAACAATCTTTCAATCAGCTCCATTTTCTTGCCCTTAGTCAGGAGATCCTTATGTTTACAGAGCATTCTTAAACAATCAGCAGTTTTGGCTGCAAGGGACTCTTGACTATAGCTTTCTATAACTGACATGTTAGAGGTTTTACTTTTTCAGTGCTAAGCTTTGTGGTTAGTTGCACTAAGGTATCTAAAGCACAATAAAATGTATACTCAATACAAATCCCACCGCTGTACACCAGTGTTAGGCAGAAACCTGTGCAGTTCCCTTGGGGAACACTGCAAAAGATTTAAGACTACAGGTAGAGCAGTAAACCCCTTTGGTAGCAGTCTGTACCACCCAGATTTACCTGGTAGCTGTGGCTGAGCAGTCAGACTTCTCTCAAGAAGAGTTAGGCAGTATGTAAAGTATACACAATATGTACCAAAACACAATAGCACAAGCAAACACTGACCAGAGCTTGGTTTCAAAAGTATATAGTTATTTATTTAAAATACACATAAGTTAAAAACACTCTAGCAAAAATATAGTAAAAGCACTTCAACACAGTTATACTGAAAGTAAATTCAATCCTTTCTCCTATCTAGACAACTCTAGGTTAACACCACTTAATTAAAACAGAGGTGAGTGCTTAACGTTAGATGACACTCTAGTAGTTTCCAAGAAAGGGAGAGAAAAAGCAGAAATAGGTTAGACACACCACTCTAAGGTCCAGAACACTTGCAATAGGCTTAAAGAAGAATAAAGTCACAGGTGAGCAAAAGTCACTAGGCAGGGCCCACTCTTAGAGTAGCCGGAGCGAAAATGTGCCCAAGATCACACTGTTAGTTAGAGATTCAAAGTCTTGCAAAGAGTCAAAAAGAGTTTAGAGTGGCTCAGAAAGTTTAGCCAAAGTGTCCCAGGCACTCCCAGGTTCGAAAGCCGGGGACTAAATCTACCCCGTACAGTCGGTAGCAAGGGAAGCCAGGCGGAACACAGTACCTTAAGCGGAAAGGATCCTCCAGCGGGGGCAGTTGTTCCAGGCAGCGACAGCAAGGCTCGACGTCGGTCAGGGGAGAAGAATATCTCGCTGAAGAGCAGAAGAGAAAGGTCGTAGCACTGCCCGGGAAGAAACCAGCCGCGGAGTCCTCCGGTTAAAGGGTTGGTACCGACTTTCGCGGTATGGGGGTAAAGTGTGGTATTCCGGATGCCGGGGTGCTTGGCACAGGCAAGGCGGCCACGAGATACCTCAAAAGGACGGAAAGAAGGCGAAAACTGGTTGTCCCCACCAGTCAAGGGAAGGAGCCACTCCGTTAAGAGTTCTCCTCGGTCGTCGGGAAAAAGTGGTGAGACGGTTCAGCAGGGCTCCACCGGGTGGTGTCGTCGAAGCAGGTCGGCTCAGCTCTTCCCTCGTCGGATTCTTGGTCCTGTGGCGACTTCTCAAGTCCCAGTCCCCAAAGCCCTGCTTTTATGCAGCAAACCCCCATTCACCCAGCCTAGCTGTCACTCAAACATGCTAAGTGGTGAGCCGGGCGGCTCACCACTTGGGCCAATCAGGACGGAGTGCGACTTGAGTTACCAAGGTAACTCAGTCCAGGGTGCCTAAATCCCCCTCCACCCCTCCTAAGTACCCCAGACAGAGTGGCACCACTTTGGAGGGCTTCTGTGGAGAAGCCCGCCAAAAGTGGAACAAAGGGCTCCACTTTGGGTCAGAGTTACAGAGGCGAACACCAACGCCATTTTAGAATCAAGTTTTGGCAAAAAGTCCCAACCGGAGTTATAAAAATAAATATATAAACCGGCGGTATGTTTAAGGCTACCGTAAATAAATAATTAAATGTGTTAGCCTAAAACAATGGGAAATCCCATAGGGAAATATTCGCGGTCGAATATAAAAAGTAGTTTCCACTGCCACCAGCCAAAACTCGATCAGGGGGGACGGAGACGTGCCCCCTCGACTAACAGACCCTGGGGCAATCGAATTGCCCCAGCCAGTACGTCCACAATATGATGGTTTGTACTGGTTCTGTTCAGGATTCAAGACTAGCAAAGTCTTTGGTGACTTTACATGCCCTGGGAGACAGTAGTCAGTCCCAGGGTATGGAGTCTATGTTGGGGAGTCCCTAGGACACCCCTGGGTCACGGCACAGAGGGTGCTGTGTGACCCACATCACAAAAATACATGAGGCCCTATGGAGTAAAAGACCCCATAGCCCATTCAACACAAGGTTTAACCAAGAAAACACACTTCAACATGTCCAAGAGTGAGGGTAAAAGAGTCTCACTCTTGGCAGGAGAAAAAAAATTAAACCCCAGAAATCCAGCAAAGCTGCTGGGGGACTCACTAGGTAGGGAAATTCAGCCTAACCAGAGAATTCTCCCTAACAGCTATCTACTGACTCACCTGACTCATCAGCATCTTCTGTTATTCTGCAGCTGTGCTGTCTCATGATTGCCAGATAACAGAGCTCGTGCTGTACCACATCCACAATGGCTGCACACATGCATATAACAGCAGCAAGTGGCCTTGCTACACCTTTAATTAATTACAATTTTACTGGTTCACACACTTCATTCTAATCTTTTCTGTGGGAAAATCCCCTCCCCCCTCCATTGTTGCCCTACACTTCTGGGCAAACGTACTCTCCTGGGCTTTGGGGGCTCTGGGAGTGGGATGAATAAAGTGTATCGGGGGCGGGGGCGGCTGTTTTGAGAGGGCATGCTGCAGGGGGCAATGAAGGCTGGGTGGGCATACATGGCAGGTGACCATCTGAGAATTGGGGGCATCCATAGTTGGGGGCATGCAGGGCCAGGAGTGTTAGTGGATTGGGAGCATGCCGCGCTAGGGGGTATGTAGAGCTCGGGGTGGGGGGGCGGTGGGGGATCATGAAGGGCTTGTGGTCAGGAATGGTGAAGGGGCATTTGAAGCTTGGAGGGCGTCTGCTTGTTGGGGGCATCTCTGGATGGAGGCTTGTAGGATCAGGAGTGTCAGTGGATTTGGAGAACCCAACGCTGGGGGGGTATGTAGAGCTGGGGGGGCAGGGTCATAATGGGCTTGTGGTCAGGAATGGTGAAGGGGCATTTGAAGCTTGAAGGGTGTCTGCTTATTGGGTGCATCCATGGATGGAGGCATACAGCACCAGGAGTGTCAGTGGATTTGGAACATGCAGAGCTGGGAGGTATGTGCAGCTGGGAGTGTCAAAAAAAGGCTAGCAGTCAGGAATGGTGAAGGGGTGTTTGAAGCTCGGAGGGTGTCAACTTATTGCAGCACCCTGAGGGTGGGGGGGACAAACTCCCTGTCCCCCCGCCCTCAGTCAAAAATGCCACACCAATATACCTGTTGATATAATTCAATCTATCCCAGTCAATGTATCCCCCCCAACTACTTATTGGGGGATACAGGGCTGCAAGAGTGTCTGGGTATTGGACGTACTCAGGACAGGGTGCTACTGACGCTTCGGCCATCTGATGATTGGGGGTCCTCCGAGTCATAGAGCCACGCATGAGTAGATACATATTAACGGCATGCAGTGGTGGGGGCCTGCAGGGTGAGGGTGATGCATTTGAAGCTCTCAGGCCATGAGGATTAAGGGTATTTAGGACAAGGGCTATCTGTATTTTGGGGCATAAGGATGGATTTTGCAGGATGAGGGGAAAGCTTGAGGTGGAGTAGGATTTGAGGTTGGTAGCACCTGTCGCCTGTGGGATATATTTATAAGGCAACAATTAATGCAGGGAATTTGCCCCCCCACCCTCAGTCAAAAATGCCACACCAATGTACCTCTTGATATTCAATCTATCCCTCTCTATGTACCATATCATACCATGTAGATTGCCCCCACCCCTTTGGCAATAGGTAAGCCAAGAACCATGCCGGCATGTAGAAAGAACATTTATTTTTGAATTAATATGTGCAATAAACATTTGCACAAAATCACAAGACACACCAACTCACTCCGTGACCCACATGCTTTTCTTTCCTGACAATTCACTTTTCACACACATTGAAAACACTGATTGGTTTAGGACAACTCAGATCACAGACTCTTTAACCCAACAACATGAATCAGTTTTCCTTCTTGGGTTCTTTTCCACCCTGGTTACATAGAAACACAGGTCTACAGAATACTTCAGATACCGGTATCACTCACAAAATATTCTTAATGTAAAGAATTGTGCAGCCCCCTGGACATGACGGAACAATTTAACTTCACAAGATACTTTGTATGGGGTTTACTTTAAATAACACGTAGCCCCTTGAAGCCTGAGTCGATGATACACTTGGCAATACACTTCACATGAAGTTTAATTTAAATAACATGCAACACTTTTCTATTGACAAAAGCAATTTCACACATCATCTCCCTGTGCACTTGGCAATACTAGTGGTGTTGGAGCACAACAGACTTTTAAAAACAAAACACTTTTTATATATTTGGAACCCTTTCTCCTCCACCACTATGCAATGCAGAATCTTCTACCAAAAGTCACTTTCTCACCCTCTGTAGAGGGTATGCCTTGAAATCAGGTACTTCAATCTATTTAAGTTGGCAAAACCCTTTTCCGCCCAAGCACACACCCAGATATTAAGTTTACTATGTAAACCCCTTTGCTTTAAGGCAGGGTCTAGGGACTAGGGAATAGTTGGGAATTTCGTTTTCATGCACTCCTCCCTTTAGGGAAATGTGGGGTTGGCAAAAAGAAATAGGAGTACTCAATTACTTTAACATACTATATTTGTATCCACACTGGAAGCCATGATGTTGATTTTGAATTTCAACAAAATCAACCCACTTCAGTTGGCTATAGGGGAATTAATTACATTATTACTTAGTAAAAGTACTAAGAATCTACTTGGTCGGCCCACCCAATCAATAGGAAAGATATTAAATCCAACAGACCCCCACAAGAATTGATTTGGTTGGACAGGTTACTTAAAAATAATATCTCTGGGTTTTGTGCGTCGGAAAAGTCATCAGGGCTCCTGAATCATCTCATGGGTCGCATACAGAATCGATTAGATTGCCTCTCCAGGTTCAGTCATGGATACCTCCAGAATCCGTACCTTTATTTACCTCTCCAGGTTCCCTACAGATTTTAGTCTTCCGCCTGGTCTGATTCATCTCCCATGCAATGTTGGTTCTCCAGCAATTTTTCAGTAGTCCCACTCAGATCATAGCAGACCGCTCTCCCCTTTCCCCATTGTGTGTCTGCTTATAAATCTTTAACCACTCCCAAAATTATCTAAATTAGGATGTGCCAGCTGATTTGCTAACTATTTTGGTTGGATATCTATTGTTTACCCCATTCCAATGATTGGTTCCTTTACTTACTAGGCATCATCCCCGGGAGTTATAACTCCACCCCTTTCAAATGGCATTTTTGACCACTTCAGTTATGACCTTTAAAAACGACAACATGGCAAAATGTTTTAAGTTACAAATAAGAGTCACAAACAATATGATTTTGAAATGCTCTAATCATGCCAGACTTAATGAAATGTGTCTCATTTTGGCACAATGTTGCAGGTTCGAGTGGAAGATGTTTGTAATTTATTCAACAAAGATGACAGTTATCAACACAAGGTTTTCTATATTGATATCTAATGCAGTAAGCTATCATCTCCCTGAATCTCCACTTCGTAAAATGTTCTGGGAAGCTATCATCACATTTCAGCTTATATCTTTAGTTCCCAAGGTCGAACTTCTCATAAGCCTTTTAACGATATTCAAGCCATTTTTATGTGACTTTTAGTTCCCAAGATAATGGCCTAAGTATGATACTGCATACAATCCTATGTAAAAATAATGACATGCCTTTTTCCCTTCAATTAACTTGCATATTTCAATCCCAAATTCTGTATGTAGGCCTGGCCTCTGGTCTTCATTGAGCCAAGTCCTGCCATAAAAGCATTTACCATTTCTTTTTCCCAGGGATAATGCCCATCTGTGCTCATCTTCCTTGAGCAGAGGGTATAACTCCCCCCCCCCTCATGTGGCAATCTTCTGGGGCATGTCCACTGTCATTAGCTCAGGGATAGAGACCGCGCATTAAGTTTTTAATTCCAACTATTTTCCAAAGTTCAACTAAGGGCTGCTTCTCTGCTTACACAGTTGTTAGCACCTCACCTGAATAAATTCCTTCCCAGGCACTGCTGCAGCTTCAAATACATTTCCAGATAATAGAGGGAATGTCACAGTTTGGGTTTTCTGCACAGTCTGAATCCAATTCTTATGAACTGAAACGGGTGAGTTTAAAATACAAATTTATTTCCATTACATGGTGTCTGCTCCCATATCTTGTATCCCATTCCATACATTTCACTTCCATCTTCTTTTTTGCAGCTTATTTAAAACTGTTTTAGTATGTCTACCAGTTTCCTTACCGTATGCCTTTGAATTCTCTTCTGCAGTGTAGTTTCATATTTAAAATGTTCCTTGTGCACACATTTCCATGGTCTCTCTATTTTAACAAATTAACTAGCGTTTCATAGTTGTGCAGTTAAAATGAACAGCTGGCCTTTTCTCTGCCAGTCCACAGTGTGATTTCCAATTACAAGAAAGTATTTCTGCACTTTTAGACCCAATGTGCCAGGACAGTTCATCGGTCTTGGGGCTATATTGACCTCACACCCCTTATTTAATTTGGAAATATTAATATCAAATTCATTCAAGGTATTGAATCCCAGCCCCCTGTTTTAAAATAAATGGAGGCTTATGTTGTATAAATATAGGGGAGTGTATCATGTGCATTGGAATGTGGAATCCTATGGGCACTTCCCAAAGGTTCCTCCACTCCTTGCCCATGTTATTTCTCTTTCCACTTTCCTTAGCCAATAAAAGAAGCCAGCCAAATCTGAACTTGATATGATGCAGAATGTGCAGCTAGTGGAATGGCTGGCACATGCCGAGGAACAGCAGTTCACTGCTCCCTCAAAATAAAAACCCAAAATATTTTAATATCATCTGACTTAAGGGCAGTGACTAGGCCTGGGTTCTTCACCCCGCAAAACAAAGGAGGCGATGGCTGGAAGGTTTGGGATTAATCCTAACCTCTGGCATTACTCTGGGCAACCCTCCAGACCATCGTTCTTGGCCTGCCAAGCCATTATAAAAAGGGAAAGACCATAAGCAAATCAAGCTTCATCCAACCCCAAAAGGGGCAGTTGAGCCCAAACTGCTTGGTCACATCCCTTCTGCACGAGACCACACGCATCCCCAAACATGTTTCGGCTGTGTTGGGCCTCATCAGTGAGGAGTAGCTTGGGTCTCTAGGCCCAGTCTGGTAATGGCCCATTTTAGGAAATGTGTTCATAGTGCAAAAGCTCTCGTTAAGAAAAACATGTGGTCATGTTTAATGCATGTGTGGCAGATCGCTTTGATTTTAGCTTTGGGAAGATTTTGGACTTACTTAACCCTTTGTAATTTAGGCAGGATTTTGTAATTCTGTTTTCCTATCTTTGAACGTAGTTTATGACTTGTGTATTTATATGAATGGTTTATTGGTATATTGCAAATGCTGATCTTTATGCAATTTCATACAAATAGGACAAGCATACTCATCGTTAGCACTTAAGGGGTTAAACCATGTACACAATATACAATAAAAAAAATAACTTGTGACCTAGGTGAGGTGATGTATACACGGTAGGTCAAACCCTTCATTTTTGTTTATCGAGGGGTCTGTGACATCACCAGGGTGATCAAATTATTGAAAAACAAGGATCACAGACTTCCTCCTTCTCCTGTGTTTTTAATGCTAAAAATCCACACTGACTGGAAACACGGTTAACTATGATGTCAACCGATGAACACACTACACAGGGTCCCAACAAAATTCTTATTTTCTTCTAAGCCTTTGTAAAAACAAACGATTTTTATTGATTGATCGCATTTCTCTCTACTAAAGAATGTAGTTATATTAAAACATTTTATTAATGGAACAGGGCTCCTGGTGAGGGACCTATTCTGCACAGGAGGGCTACTTATATAGAAAAAAACACTTGAATAGGTCAAAAGAAATCACTTTTGGCCCACTCCTCTTACCCTATGATCCAAATAAATGTGCACAACACTCTACTTATAAGGATTTCCACCAATGGATAAGTTCAAGGAACCCACATATAAAGTTCACCATTCAGTGGGACCATCTCCAAATCGATTTTTTAGATCTTCACATCTACAAAACAGGCAATCATCTGAAGACAGAATTATTCAGGAAACCTACGGACCGCAACAGCTTGCTCCACTTTGAAAGCTACCATCCAATGTGTCTAAAATACAACTTGCCCTACGGACAGTTTTTGCGGATCCGTAGGAACTGTACCGAGATCGAAAGATACAGGAAACATGCGGACGATTTACAAACACATCTAACAGAAAGAGGATACCCTCTTAAATCCATCAAACAAGCCAAAAAGAGAGCAAGACACACACCAACGGAGATCTGCCTTGAAAATAAGCAGAAAAAGGACCTAGGGAGGTTGGTTTGTGTTACCACTTTTGGACCCATGAGCCAATTAATACAGAAGACTATAAAGAAAAACTGTCATTTGGTAAAGCAACCTGGCACTCTGAACCTGATACCATGTTTTGCATTTAAGAAGAATAAGAACCTAAGAGATTCCCTGGTACATACGTTCATTGAACCACCAACAAGAATGGACAACACATTGTGGCATCTACCCGCATTGACGGGGCATTACAAGTGTGGGAAGTGCGGTGCATGCCCGCTGACTTTACAGAAGAAATCATTTGAACACCATGAAAGACCACACTAATTGCAAACACAAAGGGCGTGATTTATGTAATACAATGCCCATGCGGTCTACTATACATGGGAAAAACTATCCATCCTATCAAGATGCGTATCTCCGAGCACCGTTCCTGCATAAGGAATAGGGTTGCCGACAAACACCTGGTTGAACATTTGAGCAAAGAACATCATAGAGACATTGATCTAAGATGGTTCATACTGCAAAAGGTGACACCGGCTAAACGGGGGGGGGGACATAAACAGAACCCTCACACAACTAGAGCAACGATGGGTACATAGATTAGACACGGTACATACAGGACTTAACATTTCCGTAGAATGGAAATCTTTCATGTAACTTCACTAGGCTGAAGTGGCAGCACTGATAGCATCACAGGCAATAATAGAAGAGGTTGCACAGTGGCGACTTCTTGATAATTCTTTGGCATGAAGCATATTTCAGTGTTTGGCCTACCCTGTGATATAGTAGCCTGTATGCTCCATAGGTGAATGTTATGTGCAGACCACGACTTTGAACATTTCCTACAACGTGTCTGTTACACAGGTTTTTATCCCACAGGCTTTTAGCCCAATGTTTTTGCTACTAAATGTACCAATTGGAGTAACATGGGACCATCTTCATGTAAGACTCTTTGAATCACCCTGTACACAATGAGACTTGTCTATGCTAATTTTTACAATGTATGATACCTATGTCTAGACAGCAATGATGAACACATATTGGTATGTTGCAACAACGCTATGATACACTGCCACCTTTCTTGATAACTTACGCGTGGAGTCATGGCACGCATTAATTTCAGTTTGCCAAAAATATTCATTT
Organism: Ambystoma mexicanum; assembly: GCF_040938575.1. NCBI lineage: Eukaryota > Metazoa > Chordata > Amphibia > Caudata > Ambystomatidae > Ambystoma > Ambystoma mexicanum. Next base: position 398,667,405 of record NC_090940.1, on the reverse strand, counting down.
GTATAATCAGATGCGATGAGCATGTGCTAAATTGGCTTTGACATTGAATTATTCCTCAGTCTGGACAGCCGTGTTGAAAGAATTATGACACAACAATGCCATGAGACACTACATGTTTATTTTTATATACACACATTCAGGGGTCATTCTTCTGCCACATTCCAGCTGGCTCAGAGACTTATGTAGGACTGTGTCTTTAAGTGGACTGTGTCCATGCTTCATTTAACTTTTTTTGAGTCCTGACTGGCGTTTTAGGCGATCGTAGTAGGGTTACCATGGCAACCGGTATAAACATTCTGTCTTTTTTCACCACTTTTAGGGGGAAGGCGAGGATACCTACTACAATTAGTTTGTTTACGTATTCGGCACGTATAATGTCTCAAACATTGTGACACGACCGGACACTCCCCAAAATGGCCACCCGTATAAATAGTCCTGGAGCCTGGCAACGGCGTTAGCAACACTTCATTTCCAGGCTCCGCATTCACGTGGAATGACTCAGCAGTCCGCATCGTAGCTGCTGGAGCCCTCTGTCAGCTACACACAACTTGCGAATGCCTCGCGTGCTGCCGAATTAAGATATGCCCGTATGCCCACAAACCGAATTGTTTTTATAGCATTTTTTTGCACACAAGCATTTAGACATCAAGTAGCAAATTAACATTATGCTCTCTTGTAGGATTCATCCCCCTACCACGGGAACAAGCCTGATTACAGCCTCCATTTTGAGGTAAGCTTGTTTTCAGCCAAATTTCTAGCTGAGAGTTCGTGCACAGCACGTTTGGACAATATTTTGAATATTTTCCCTTCCTCCTTTTGTATATATTAGGACCATTCTGGGACCAGTACTTTGTGAGACGGTCGCCCAACATGTACCTATGGTCAATTTAACCCCTTAGGTAAGATGTTTTTTCTCCATGATATTTTCGCTACATGGCACATTTATTGTAAATAAATCATGGTCACTTTGGACACTCCCCCGATTCTTTCTCCCCTTCCATATCCACAGCACTCCACTCTCATACAGCCCCCATCCTGAAGAAGGCCGTGACAGACAGGAGGCTCATCTAACCCACGCACCTTTTAACCACAGTGCATTGTCACTGTTCTCTTGGAAAAGAACATTTTGTCATTTGTTTTGTTGTCTTTGTTAAGAATGTTCATCTTTTCTCTGTTAAACACTGTCTACTAGAATCTGACAGTGCATGATTTACTTTCATGTTATTTGACACACAATTCATTAGGCCATTTAGCCCTTAAAGTGTCATGTTTTACCTACATGTATGAGTGTTATGTAATACTTGTATTTTTGTTGACCTAGTACATTACTGCTTGAACCATAAAACTACGAACGTACCCTGATCGGGTCTTATAAGTAGAGTGTTGTGCACATTTATTTGGATCATAGGGTAAGAGGAGTGGGCCAAAAAGTGATTTCTTTTGACCTATTCAAGTGTTTCGTTATATTGAAAAAGGCATGTGTTTTCTCATATGTTCCAAACTCACAAACATCAATTAAACATCAGTTAAACACATTCATATTGGGTTAGTGTACAAAAACCAAAAAACATGGCCCGATTCTTGGACCAGAGGTTCAAGTGTTACCGGACAGAAAAAGATAACAGAGGTTCACTTGCTATCTGAGCATCTACACACAGAGCTATTAAACATGAAAAACAACATCAGAATTCTCTTTCTCAGTATTCTGATCACACGAAGTATGTTTTTAGATGAGGTGATGATAGTCTGAGCCTCAAGGATCAGTGCTTAATATGTGGGGTTGTTTTATTTTTGAGCCCTGGCACTTATTGTCTCAGACTCACTTTAATTATGAAGTGGTTATAGTCAGTGCATCCATCAATCACAACGAGCAGGTGTGAGCTGTGGTGTAACCCCAAATATGTCGACACTGCGTGGAGCAGCTATGGGTGGTGGCAGCAGTGATGGGGAACTACCCATACGCAGTGTCACAGGAGTGATAGAAAATATGTGGGCCCTGGCACTTATTTCTTTACAAATGATGCACTGTGCATGGCCCTTGCAAGGTGGACTCTGATCGCCACCAGCACTAAACCACCAGAGAAGTAGCAGCCCTAGGGTTTGGCTTTGCAAATGGTGAGGCTATAACGCTCAATTCATGCTTTGGGGGCATCACCCGATGACAGCTAAATATGCAATCATTTTGCCAAATTAAATTGTGCATATTTAGGGCACTTCTCCATTGCAGAAACATTCATTCTACTCCTACTTTAGGAAAAAAGGCAATGTTGAATTGAGAACTCAAGGGTCTACAGGTCGTTTATTAGTTTTTTCAGCCCTAAATGTGTTTCTTTCTTTTCTTTCCTCACCAGGCTTGCACCAAAGCTATGTTATCCCTTACATGTGGTGTCCATAACGGCACAAGAAGCCCTTATTGGAGCATTTCTGACTGTAAATGACACATGACAGCTAAAACCTATTGGGCCTCATTACACGGACGGATTTTACCGAGTCCGCCATGGTGAATGGCGGAAATGAACGCCCTATTCCAAGGTGTGTGGGGGCGGTAATTCCCCATTCACCATGGCACTTCCCCATTCCCATTTTTGCCCCCATAGGGCTCAATGGGAATGGGGAAGGCGGTAATTACGGTACTGCAAATTGCGGTACCGTAATTACCTCCTAGGTCCCTTTGCGGGTCCCGTCCTTAACGGCTGGTAAAACCAGCCGTTAAGGTAGGGTCCCACAAAGGGTCCTCGTAGTAAGGCGGTAATGGTTTACCGGCACTGGTACCCTTACCGGTACCGGTGAACCCTTACCGCCATCCGTGCAATGAGGCCCATTGGCTTTATGAATGCTTGTTGACATTGGTTACATGGCGTCTTTCAATAATTCCAGTGCAATTACCGCCACACTCATTTACCGTTACTGCCCCAGGTGCCTGTAGATTTACCACAGGATTGCAATTGGCGGCAAGGTTATGGTAATCCCTCTTTTTGGAGTCCATAGTAATTTGTTAGATTTACTGCAAGCAGAAATTCTAAGGGGTAAATCCAATGAATTGTTAGTGTTGGATTTACCTTCAGCTATATGCTGGTGGTAATTCCCCACTTTTAAGTGGACGGGTTACTGTAACCTCCGCTGCACTGTACTGTATGCCCCGATCTATCTGCAGTGCTGTAAAATCAGCAGTAATTCCGGTACCACCAAATAAAGTGGCAGAACGGAATTTCCTACGAAACATTTATCGCAGCACTGAACTCGGAGTTAGACCCATTTTCCTACTTCAAGAGGTATTTTTAAATCACAGGCTAGTTCTTAGTTCTTTTTATAACATTCAAATTTTATTTTCCAGTAGCAGTTTAATGACAATATTTGCCTATATTTCGTATTTGTTACTTCAGTAGTGCAAGCTCACTTCCTTTTAGTTTTTGCTATTGGGTAGTACTTTTGCACCACTTAGAAGCAAAAACGATTGCATTGGAGTAGAAATAGGAAGAAGATGGGATGTTATTTTATGTTATGTCACAAGGCTTTTATGCTGCACCAGATCACCACCGGAGTGCTCTCAGAGTGCCTGGCTTGTCTGGTGGTTGGCAAAATTCCCTCGGGCTCTGATAAACAGACCTTAGTTAGTATATGCAGGGAAAGCAGGAAAGAGACTATAAGAGGATGGGGAAGTGGGTTAAATGCCACAGGCATAAGGATGGGCTGATGTAGAAGGGGAAAGGCATGCTCTGTGATAGCTTGAGGGCATGCGACTCTGCTATGGTGAATCAAAGATCAGTATTGTAGAAAGGATAGCATGTTCTAGGTGTGTTTGGCATCAGGCATATTCTCTATGCAAAGTAATTTAGCTGGTCAATAGGTAGCTGATAGCACATGGTTTATGTTTATGTATATTCATTTATAATGCGGCGAGGCCCCTAGGCATATAGGCGCACAGGAAACGGCAAACAGAATGAACACCAGAAAGCACACATAACAAAGGGACAAGCAAGCTAAGAAGACAAAACAGACCCTGCGGCCCACCCAGCAATAGCTTCATGATGTCTGGCTCGAGGTGGGCTCCAGTCACCCAGTAAATCATTCTAGATTTTGACCTAAATTTACCTTTTACTTTTTTCCACAGGACAAACTCCAGAATAGTCATTCTGGGATGCCACGTTGGGAGGCCAGATGTGGCCTGGTCTAGAATGAACTGAAAGGTCAAGGTAGATGTAGAAGATAAGGGTAGGACAGGCTGCTATGAATCCGTGGACCCATCTGTCTGCCATGTTGCCACCCTGGCACTCAGAAAGAGGGCAGAATAGTGAGATACTCTAATGATATATTGTCTGAGGAGGCAGTCACTTCACAGCTCAAGATTCCTGTGCTGGGGCTGCATGTGTTACATGGCTGTACCACCTAGGGTTATGGAATGCTTGTGGCTACTATAGCGCTTTCTGTCATAGAAAGGCCACCTCACAGCACTGGGAGAGGGAGGGGCTCTTTAAGCATAGAATGTAAGCACCAGCAAACCTAACAAACATTGCTGAATAGCCCCTCACCCCCAGACAGAGAGTCCTATATTAGGGAGAAGTGGGGGACCTTGAAGACACTTACAGGCTAGGGTGGCTTTCAATATGAAGGTTCCTTGCTGAGGACACAGCCCCAGGCTGCTTCCCAAGCAGTAGTCAGGCTTTGCCAGCAAACCTCTGAGGATTCCTAGGGCATTGTTGAGACCAGGCTCTTCTCTGGCACTTACTGGGCTTTTTGAACCTCGGGAGGATAGCTCAGGGGCAACGTGCTCGCCTTGGAAGCAAGACGACATGGAGCAACACAGGTTCGATCCCCAAGTACGTGCGTAGAAACCTCAGGTTATTAAGCGCGTTATAAATAACCAATCATATCAATGCCTTCCATTCATTTCAATGCAGCTGTGGCTTCCATCTTTATTTTCATGGCTGCTCATGTTTGCTGCTTTTAGGTATCAGCAAGCATTTCCGGTGTGTACTTTGGCACCTACCTATTACCTCTATTTGTGTGTTCAGCCATGTTGCCACTTCATGATTACTTTGGTGATGTCATCCAATTATGGTCTGTGGGTCTGCTTCAGTGGGTGGCATCTGCCATCTTGGTGGTATGCTTGAGGGGGCTTGAGGCCCCCACAACAAATGTAAGCCCCAGCAAACGTAACAAACAGTGCTGAATAGCCCCTCGCCCCAGCCAGAGAGTCCTATAGTAGGGAGAAGTGGGGGGCCTTGAAGACACTTACAGGTTAGGGTGGCTTTCAATGTGAGGGTTCCTTGCTGAAGACACAGCCCCAGGCTGCTGCCCAAGCAGTAGTCAGGCTTTGCCAGCAAACCTGTGAGGATTCCTGGGGCATTGTTGAGACCAGGCCCTTCTGAAGTCTGCATTTTAAGCAACCATTCCCAACCCCTTCCCTTATCTGCAGTTGCCCAGTTAGGTTAACAGGTGCCTGTAGGGTGAACTGTCAAACAGCTCAGTTTACTGGCCAGCTGTTTTTGTACAGGATTCAGCAGTCTTCAGATCACAGAAATACTTTTTTTAAAAGGCGGGATTGACTGTCAGAAATGCAAATTGCCAATTTGTGCAGGTCCCTGAAAAATGATCAAACATTTTGATTTCTGTTTTGGGGAAATGTTAATCTTTTATTTCTTCATGAGAGATTCTCCCACTCTCCGCACCAGAGTACCCCTCTATCCCTACTCTTTTCTCCCTCATCTTACTCACACCCCTTTTTTTCCTTAATTTTCCACCTTCCTTTTCCATACCAGCCATATATATCTATGGGCAGAATAAAAAAATCCATCAGCGTGTTACGTTGTGTTATGTTGTCTTTTATACTGCGCACATCGTCACCATAGTGGTCTTTAAGCACCAAGCCTTGTCTTTGTAGAGGCAAAGTGTGCCCCCCCACACCCACCCGTCAAGGGTGGCAGCCAGATGGTTGTCTGCAGGCGGAAAACAAATGGGGCCATGATCAAGTGCATTCCCGCATGTAATGACAGCAACAGACAAGAACGCTGCAAAGACAACAATTCACACCAAACTCAGTGGCAAAGCTCTCCACCAGTGACATTAGAATCCCAAAAGACATATTGGGCCTCATTACCATCTTGGCGGCAGCTATGCCGCAAAATCAGCTCCGGGTTCCCAGAATGGGGAATTACCGTGCCATTCCGAGTTCAGAGTGCCTGGTAATTCCTCCCTCCAGGAACCCGGGCCTGGACCTTCCCCATTCCCATTTCAGCCCCCGGAGGGCTGAATGGGAATGGGGGAGGGAGCAAACAACGGGCCGATTACGAGCGGCCCGTTGTTTGCTCCCTCTTCCCCTCGCGGGACCCGGCAAGCAGGCCTGGTTTGACCAGGCGTTACTTACAGGGTCCCGCGAGGGGAGCTTGTAATGAGGTGGAACGGGTTTAACGGGTCTGCATCTTTTAGCGGGTCCCGTTAACCCGTTCCGCCTCACTTGTAATGAGGCCCATTATCTTAACTACAACAACTGATTGGATACTGCATTTAGTTTAAATAGCTATGCAATACCCACAAAGGCACTGCACACAGGGAATGTGTATGGCATTAACAAACTAATGTATGCAGAAATGAATCCAGAATGAAAGATAAAACCATTCTACATGCGCTTATCCCTACCCGAGCCCCCTTACCATTTAGTAAATTGCAGTAATACTGCCTCCTCAAACAGGCTTTCAGCCTCACAACTATGCAGACCAGTACATGAAACTCACCCGAGGCTACACAATATCTATTTACGGTGTACATGAGCCTTCACCTAACTTCCAAAACCCACCCGGATGATGTTCCCAGTAGCCATGTGTGGGGAGGAACACACATCCATGTGTGTTGTTGGTTATTTCCCATCCATTGATGGCCCATGGCCATGCTAATCCCCAGGGCCATTTCCATCCACGACCGAGCCCTTCCCACTCAAAACACACCTCCTTGGGAGCTCTTTGTGCTAGCTCTATCAAACAGTAACATCAAACGTTTTGCTTTATAGTGCCTGCCAGTGTTATTTTAAAGCAGTCTGCTGCGAGTTAACAGCTTAATTGCCACTGGAAATCAGCTCCTGGTGCAATAAAATGTCTTAAACAAGTGTGCTTTCAGCCTCTTGATTTATAAGCAATCCATGCTTCATCCCATCTCTTTCTTGCACTGAATTCATGTTGAAAAGAATTAGCAAAGCCAACAGTTTTGGCATATGTATAGGTATTACGCATTTGCCAGGCACTGACATCCTATACCTAGGTGCTCACACCATTTCCCAGCTATTGCCATCTTATGGCCATGCAGTACAATGATGGCAGTGCTTGGCAACGCATACAGAAACGTCAACACTGTTGGCGTTGCCCTTGTTTGTCTTATATGTCAATTCTACACTAGAGCCATTCACAACTGATTGACAAGGGCTATTGTCATTACAGGTCTGGTGGGGCTGGCAATAGTATGCCGTTAATCGGAAGGTGTAGGAGCCAGAAGTGGATGTATAGTGATTAGCCTCCTTTTGTCAGTGTTCCCATTTTTCCCATGGGACACCGGATTTTGGTTCTTGAAAGGGGTGGTTCACACTACAGAACACACTTACCACCATGACACCTTCCTGCAGCCGCCACCCCTCTGGATGTCAGTATTAGAGAACGGAAGGCTGTGGTTGTAAATACCACACCCTTGATAGGCACGGCTAGGAGGGCCAGTCGGATAGCTCCCGGGGCTAGAAACTGGTGGAGCCTATTGACTGACTCCATGATGTGTGCCATTCTCTGGCACAGTGTGGAGACTGACAACATGGTACTGGCACTTCTCTTTTCATTCGCAATGCTAGAAAACATGCGCTACAATATTCCAGTGCAAGATATGCATTTACCAATGTGCAAAAATCTTGCATCCAGGCTGCACTTAGAAACCTGTGGATAGAGCAAGCTGCTGCATTGTACTGCAAGATCCCACAATCTCCAACTTAGTCAGACATGCACGTCACCACTACTAACCTTATTCGTATTATGGGTCTGTTGCACTATAGTTCCAGGGCCTGCTGACTGGACTGTTACTTGCCACTTCTGTTTCTCTTTTACCTTGTTAGTTTTAGCACATATGGTGGCACTTTAGCTTTACCCTGTGGCCACAAATAATGCTACCAAGAGAGAGGAAGGCATGTTGAGAACCAGAACAAATAGTTGTCATGGCAACTGACCTGTATCATGCATTAGCACTGACTACTTTGTGTTTTCCACTATATCAACTAACAATGAATTGTTTAATTAAATATTGGCCAATCCAAAGCCGGCATTCAAGGAGGTTCTCTTCTACTGTATGACGTGAACACTCAACTCAGACACCTGTGAGGTAGTACCAGGAACAGGGAGTGGCATAAACTGGTCCTGCCCTTTCCTCCGACTCCATCCTGAGTGCTATGCCAGCATGTCTTGGTGTCCTTCACCGACTTCCTCCTGCATTCTATCCCAGCATGTCTCATGGTATGCATGAGAAGAGAATGCACCTGTCCCACGAGCTAGTTCCCCCTGTCCTGTGTGTCTGAGGCTCTGGAGTCTACACCCTACACCCAACATCTGCCCATTGGCACAGTGCTGCCAGGGAGGCGAGCACCCAGCATGACAGCTAACCCAAGCGCACATCGGGTAGCTAATCACAAAACAAGACATCTCATGGTAGATATTGGTGAGGGTCAGCATTGGGGAACCTGCAACATCAGCTGCTGATCTTTAGGGTCCAGGGCAAAGAAGGCTCTCCGGCATGCCTAGACCGTCAGTATGCACAGGTGAGGTCCAGCAGAGACTTGCACCCTGCAAGGAATTGCACCACCTGTCTCCTCGCGCTCCTGCCGCTGCAGGGCTCCGTACACAGTAGGAGGGACCACAGTCACCATCTGTCTCCTCATGCCCCTGCCGCTGCAGGGCTCCGTACACCGTAGGAGGGACCACAGTCACCATCTGTCTCCTCGCGCCCCTGCCGTGCTCCGTACACCGTAGGAGCGACCACAGTCACCATCTGTCTCCTCGCGCCCCTGCCGCTGTAGGGCTCCGTACACCGTAGGGGGGCCACAGTCACCATCTGTCTCCTCGCGCCCCTGCCGCTGTAGGGCTCCGTACACCGTAGGAGGGACCACAGTCACCATCTGTCTCCTTGCGCCCCTGCCGCTGTAGGGCTCCGTACACCGTAGGAGGGACCACAGTCACCATCTGTCTCCTCGCGCCCCTGCCGCTGCAGGGCTCCGTACACCGTAGGAGGGACCACAGTCAGGAAAATTATAGAGGTTGGCACAGGCAGTCTTGGAAAGCAGAGTGAGACAGGATCTGCCAGCAATGTGGCCATGGCTCTTCGAAAACAGGGCCCACTTCCCTTTACACCACCCTGAAATATGAAACAACACAGACAATATTCTATGAAGAATTCGCCAGGAAGATCAAAGGCTTCACAAATCTCAAAGACCTAGAAAAGAAAACACAAATCCTGGTAGGAGAACACCCAGAAACAGCAGCAGCGAATCTGGAAACCTGGAACACCAAAAGGTAAACGATTGCCACCTGATATGTTTTTTTAAAAAAAGAATTGCAAATAATGAATTTCTTGAGTGTCATCTCATTTCTTAAATATTAAAGATCCTGGTGCTGGATCTCCACACGTTCAGGGGCGGATTATCCATAGTGTAACCCTCTGGAATATAGAACAGTAACTCTCAAATTAAAATAACTTCACTTTTAGGATAAAAGTCAACAATATTGTGTGTTTGTGCTTGTAATTTTCTGATAAAGTGAAAGACTTTATAAATGTTCAAAGGGCGACGTGGTCAAAATGACATGGCATTACACGTACATGTGTCAATCCATGTGTCTCGTCCTCAGGCGGCCTTCTAGGATCAAGCCGTACCTGGAAGTGATGCTCTGGGGAAAATGAACTCTTTTGGATGTAACTGTGCGGCCACCTGAGGAAACATCTGCATGCAGTGGCCATTTGTTTTGACCAGGCCGCCCAATGGTGATTTATAAAGTTAGTACCTTTATCAGAAATGTTCAATCACAAAAACGAATGAAACCAAAACAAAGAAAATGTGGATTTTGACGCTAAAACATCAGGAAATGACTGTTCCATATCCCAGAGGGTTATACTCTGGATGCATCTTTTAAGCCTGGAACACCAAGAGTTGAGATCCCGGTCCTATGTGATCATTTTGAATATATAAATGGCCGCACACAAAAATTACTGATTTTTTTCAACCGTTTTGGTGCGGCCTTTAATATTCCAAATAGATCACTATTCCAACTCCACCCCCCTGAAAACCAAGCTCCAGTTTATAATGGGGGGGGGGGTTCTACCTCCGAATCCCCCGTTTATCCAGCACTCCCTCCCCACCATAATTATGCTTGCCCCCTCACAGACAGATACACGCACACTGTCAGACACACACAAACACACAACATACACACAGTCAGCCAAACACCTCACAGCCGGCTTTTGTCTACTTCCGGCCGTGCCCACGCACGGGCCTCTCAGCCCCTGCGTGCACTTGTATGCACCAGGGGCATGACAGTTGGATTTAGAAAGAGCACTCTGAGCGGTCTCAGAGCAAACCATTTCACTCAATACCAGTGCCGGAGGTGAGATTTTCACGTTGAGGAAATGGCGCCGCACCCCGTTGTTAAGAAAGATAATATAATAGCCCTGCTTTGTCTGCTGTGGACTGAACTCTGCGAAACAAATGGACGTGTTGCTCGGAGTGCAGTCCCTGTTGTCAAACATGGCTCTGAAGTTGCCTGTACCCATGGCTCTGTCCTGCCGCTTTTCTTTCATTTGGGGTGAGGAAAACCCTGGGCCCACCGAGCCTGATACAATGTGCCCCAACCTCCCTGCCTGCTGGTGTATCGCCCCGTTCTGGGAGCCCTTCTCTTTCCCTCACTCCTCGTAGCCCCTTGTTCCCCTGCCCCCCCCTCTTTCTGGTACTCATTTCTCCCAGTTTCTCAATCTTCAGGGTCCTTCTTTACCTTTGTGACAGAAATGTATGTAGGGTGGAAGAATGGACCTCAAAAAGCAGCACCCATCTCTGTCCCTCCCCCTGAGAAAACATGGCGGATGACCCAGTGATGACCCAGAGCTGGGCCTGATATTGTACCTGCCTCATGATCCATAGATTCTCACTGCAACGTCAATAGTTTTGCACTGACATATTGTGGGCCTCTTATACGAGTATGGAGGTAGCCATGCCCTTATGAGGGGCATGGCTGCCTCCATACTGGGTTCCAGTACCAGGTTCTGTGAATGAGGAAATGCCAGGTCATTCCAACCTTGGAGGACCCGGTAATTTCTCATTCACAAAACCAATTCCCATTCCCATTTGAGCCCCCATAGGGCTCAATAGGAATGGAGATGGCGCTAATAACGGGCACGCTATTAGCTCCTTGGTCCCCTCGCGGGTCCCGGAAAAGACGTCTGGTTTGACCAGACGTCTGTTCCGGGTCGCGCTAGGGGACCTCGTAATCAGGCATCCCGTAATGAACAGTGCCGGTCCCGTACCGGCACCCTTCATTACGGGAGCGCAAGCCTCGTAATGAGGCCCTTTGATTTAATTGTATGTTTATAGTAAAGAATACAGTAAATAATTTGACCCTACATACCCAGTAATCCGAAATGTGTCTGAAAGTTATTGGGCCTCATTACACGGTAGGCGGTAGCCATGGCGCTTTTAGCGCCATGGCTACCCCCTTACCGCATTCCGGGTCTGTGTTCCCGGAATAGGAACTTACCGGGTCATTCCGACCTTGGAGGACCCGGTAAGTCCCCATTCTGGGAACCATTCCCCATTCCCATTTGAGCCCCCATAGGGCTCAATGGGAATGGGGAAGGAGTTAATAATGGTACCGCAATTTGCGGTACAGTTATTAGCTCTGAAGTCCCTTAGCGGGTCCCTTCCATAACGCCTGGTAAAACCAGGCGTTAGGGGAGGGACCCGCTAAGGAACCTCGTAGTAGGGCGGCAAGGGATTACCGGCACCGGTGCCAGTAATCCCTTACTGGCTACCGTGTAATGAGGCCCATTGTTTATAATCACATAACATTAGTGAAAGACTTCTGTTTGTTGGAGTGTTCTGAAGTCTTTTTGCTCTGTCTTTTTGCTCACTGATGTTATTTGTCAGCAATCCACACTTTGCAGCCATGTTTGGAACTTGTATGTGTGTGTGTCTAAAGTAAGCAAGGCGACTTAACGAGTAAACTAGAGAGTGTGGATTGGAGTATGAAGGAATTCGCTAGGGTTTGGGGATATACTGGGGGTTGAAGGAGATGAGCAGCAGTAGGTGTAGGGGGGAATAGGCCGGGTGGGTGAGTGGAGGTAGTTAGGGATGAGCTACAGTGAGTAGGAAAGTAGGGAGGGGTGGGTGAGTTTTGTTGGCACGGGTGAGGTAGTGTGTGGGTGGTGGTAGTTAGGGGTGAGCAGAAGTGTGTGGGTAGCACTAAGGCATGATAAGCTGGAGTAGGTGGGTGTTGGGAGGCAGGTGGAGCTGGGATGGGTGGGAGATTGTAGGCTGGGGTGAGCTAGAGTGGATCTGGGGATATGAACAGGGTTGAGTTCGGGTCGAGGTTAGCCAGAGGTGAGCTACGGATGGTGGATGGTGTTAAGAAGGGGTGAGCTTGGGTGGATAGAATGGTAGACAGGAGTAAATGGGTGTACACTGGAGTGCGCTAGGGTGGCCGAGTGAAGGGCTAGGCAGGGGCTAGCTTGGGTGAGTGACCGGGTTTGGGTAAGCAGGGGTAATATAGCATGGGTTGGTGAGTAGAACTACCGGCGACAGTGGTAAGCTTGGGTGCGCGTGTGGAGGTAGAAAGGTGTAAGCTATGATTGGTGGATGGGGTGGGCAAGGGGGAGTATCCCTGGTATGTGGGCCAATGCCCAGGAATAGGCTGGCCTATGGTGAATTCTGGAGATATCCTTGGAGGCTTCTGCACCGTGGGCCTCTTGTGTGGTAACCTATTTTATTTTCACATTTTCCCATAGGAAAAGGTTTGGGCTTGCCGAAACTATGTAATATGGGGCCACACTGAACATTATTTCCAGGGCCTCTTTTGGTTCCCAGTCCACCCCTGCCAATGACTGGTTCTATCTCTCTACAGTCACTGAAGGAATGAGGTGCTGCAGACAGTGGCAGGGAGGCACAAAAGGCCTCCCACTGGCCAGAGTGGCCCTGTGATATTGCTAGGGGTATAGGATTAAGGGAGGTATGATAGGTTATTTATAATGTGCTTAATACCCAGAGGTTTCAAAGCAGGGACCCAGGGATCGAACCTGCGTTGCTCGGTGTCGTCTTGCTTCAAAGGCGAGCACGTTTCCCCTGAGCTATCCTCCCGATCCCTTGAAACGCTGACCCTTTCCCCTTCCTGGGCACAGGGCTGTGCAGGATGTGTCCCCGCAGCTAAATCCAACAATGCTTATTGTCATGGCTACTGGAGACACAAGTATTTCTAAAATGTGCGTATTGTTTCTATACATAGGATCTCGGTATTGAGTGAAATGGTCTATTTAATTTAATTTTCTCGAAAATTAAATAGACCGATTTATAAAGACCAGTCTGAGACCACTGAGAGCGGTCTTTTTAAATCCAATTGTCACGCCCCTGACGCACATAAGTGCACGCAGGGGCTGAGAGACCCGGTGGGCACGACCGGAAGAAAGACAGAAGTCATCTGTGAGGTGACTGTTTGTGTGACTGTGTGTCTGTTGTGTGTTTGTGTGTGTTTGACAGTGTGCATGTATCTGTCTGTGAGGGGGGCAAGCATAATTATGGCGGGCAGAAGGTGTTGGATAAACAGGGGATTTGGGGGGAGAAACACTCCGATTTTAAACTGGAGATTGGATTTCACGGGGAGTGGAGGCGGAATAGTGATAGATTTAAAAAGGCCACACCAAATTGGGCGAAGAAAAATCGGTCATTTTTGTCTGCATCCTTTAATATTCGAAATTATCACATAGAACCCCGGCACTGTATTGTTGTTGCTCAAAAAGCTACATGCAGGTATTGCTGAAATATCCAGTTACAAGGTAAAACTATTTTCTTAAACTGAAAACCACCCACTGATTTCCGTATCTGATGATGTTTCAATTTTTGTGAGAATATGTTTTATATTAACAACATATCTCACAATAAGATACATGTCTATATGAAACAATGACTACGAGCAGGCGACGTCATCAACATGTATAGTCCAGAAGTGAGATTAATGACATCTACATTTTCCCTTTGTCATTTGTGATATTCTCAGCCAGTCCTGGCTTCTAGGCTCCCATCAGATGTCATGTTGGTACTTTTAGCAATTCATTTATAGTGGGAAATTATACATAATGACATGAAATAACAAGCCAGTATTTCCAACACATCACAACCTTTAGGCCGGACAACTTGAGAACTATGTTTCTGCATATAGTGGTTGTCAAGTGGAAGTGCAGTCAGCAGTGGCTGCAGTATTTTTCGTTTGATTTGAGTGTGCTAAGGAAAGCAGTGACTGAGGAGCTCCACCTCCCTGGAACTACAATACATTGCACAGTCCGCAAAGAGCGTGCAAAGTGGTTGTCAAGTGGAACCGCAGTTGGCAGTCCGCGGTGAACGATGAGCAGAGACCTTCTCACGACTGCTCTACACAAGGTGGATGCATTGAGCTGCTCCTTCTCTTGAGCAAAATTAACTATGGGCTGCTATTTCTGTTGGTCCACCATTAATGAAGGGTCCCAAGTAACGCTACCACGAAGTGGGGGTGTTGCTACACTGCCTCTCAGTCTCCCTCCATCTGTAACATCGTTGAGTACTACTCTACAAGTACCCGACAAGGGTAAAATATCCATCTTCTTCCCTTCTAAAAGCTACAAATGATACAGCGAAGCGGCTCTAGCTTCCTCTTAAGCCATGGGTTTGGTTACGCCTGAGGACCTACCCATGAAGGGGACGTCCTATGAAATCTCTGGGCCTGTCCTAACAGAAATTGAGCGTCAGCTGAGTATTTTTCATGCTGCTACTGGTATCAGCCTTGAGACAGTGCTTGGCACCTGCAATGCTCTGGAAGAAAGACTAAGTATGTTACATTACCAGGCCTGTTCAACATGCTGGACCTTAGCGTGACCCAAGTCTCGGCCGTCTCAGAACAAGAGGACGAGCTGGAGGACTTCAGCAGAGCGTGGTTGGAAGACCTGAGCAGGATCGGCCGTAGCTCTCTGCCATTCCAGGGCATCATTTCAAGGCCAGCTGAATCCCCTGACATGAGTTTCACATCTTTATCTGCACTAAGCATTGTGCTCCAAACATCTATTTGTCTATTCGATACTGTGGTGCACGAGGTTAGGGCAAACTCTGCCTCCTTGAATGAAATTTGCCCTGTCCTACTAGCATCAAGAACACAGGCCTCGGATCCCCTGAACAACTCGTTTTTGGGCTGTGGGATAAAGGAAGCAGCCCAAGTGCCAATCTTAGTGCACAATTCCACTCAAAATAACCTTCAGTCGCCCTATCCTGGTGGCCAACCATCCATCATCGTTATGGACCGCAAATCAACTACCCCGGGAAAACCTCTGAATTCTGGTTTTATGAAGATATAAATATATATCAAGGGGTTCACCAGCCGGAGGAACCATGGGTTGAGAAAATGTCTGAGAACTCTATTTCGGGTCACTAGCTTCCACTCTAGTCAGGGAAATTACCAGAAAAAAACGGAGAGCAAAGACTTACCAAGTACCTCTTGCCTATGCCTTAAACCTTCAGCCCGGAATCCTGAAAAACCAAAAATAGTGATTAAATCAATCCTTATCAACAGAGTGGAAGACCGATCATCTATGGCGCACAAGGTTATAGGCCGGCAGCAGGGGTCAAGGAAAAAACGGAAGGGAACTGTCCGTAATGCTGCACAACCAGAGCTAAGGCCAGAGACCACCTTGCCTATCAGCGCAAACTCGAGATCTTTGCTAAACCACGGTAGACCAAGTCACTCGACCGTCAGTTCGACTGAAAATCTCTTCTTCGGCCCAATTTAGCACCAGTCAAGTAATCACTCATGTATCCTTCGCAGGGGTGGCAAGAGAACTTAACAGCCAGGCGCATCGAACCTGGCAAAGTAAACTCTTTGGCTGGCACCCTGACTCTGCTATACTTTGATTCAGTTCTCGAAGAATACATGACCATTCAGTTGAATCGAACAAGATTGTTGTCTCTCCTCTCTTCTATCCCTGAACTGTCGTCAATATCATCGTCGAACATAAAATGTGTTCATCTTTTTGACAGAAGTCAACTGGGTAGATGTGCGGCTTACTTCTACTCGAAGCTGATAGAAACCTTGGTATTCCAACACCAAGTGGACTTCCTGCTTAACGGTTTTGAATGCTATTACAATAACAACATGACTGATCAGGATGGAGCCCGCAAACATAATCTGTCAATAACATATCATTTTGAATATGATCCCCAGTGGCACACACATAGATCCCAGCCCGATGCTGGTTGGGCCTGGATTGCTAACACCTTTGCCACCCATCCCAGTTGCCAGGCCTGAACTTTCATCCTATGCTGGAATACGCAGGGACATAACTCATTTTTACATTCTGATTGTTATTCCTCTTGGTCTAACTTCAACATCATAATGTTTCAAGAAACCTGGCTTTTACAAAATCCGGGTATAGATGGCCGAATGGTTAATTATAAATGTGCTTGGAAAGGAACACGAGGCCGCCCTAAAGGAGGTCTGCTAACCGCTATCAGGACTAGTTGCGGTCGCTCCCGTAATAACTGGAACTGCAAATCTGAGGCTCTATTAGCAATGGAACGGATTGATAAATCTGGTCCAGTTAATATAAATTTGTTGATCATCAACATCTACTTTAATTCCAGCTGCTCTCCAATTGAAGAGTCGTCAGCGGACCTAGACAATTTACTAATAAAGTGGTGAAAATTCACGCTCTGGCACCAGTTCTGGTAGGGGGCGATTTCAACTGCTATTGTGCCGTCAATGTGGAAGATGTTGATTCAGGGGCAGACTTACATTTCAGGATTGTACCAGCTTCCCATCTCAGTGGAATGGGGTCCAGAGACTCACATGGTAGGGCTTTGTCATCCTTGTTCTCAAAATGGGGATTCAGCCAAACGAACTTAACTCTTTGATGGTCGCTGGGCAAAAACACCCACCTGGTACAACATTGGGGCTGACTCGATTATGGACTACTTATTTTTGTCCAATGTAGACCTTGATAGTATTTGCTCCTTCGAGATAATTAACATCCCCCATAGTGATCACTCGAGGTATTACGCAAATTGAACTTTTACAATTGACCTTTTGTCCTAATTGACCTAATTATAGTGGCCCTAATTGACCTTTTCCACAGTTGACCTTGATATTATTTTAGTTAGGAAAGGAAGGCTGCCCAGAGCAATGCCAATGGTTATGATGAGTTCAAAACTTACCATCCATCAATTTATGGATTTAGCTTGCCTCCTTAAGTGACACAGAATATGCTCTGACATTGGTGTATTGCTGGCTACGCCTAGAAAAACCACCTGTATCTCGCAGATCAGGCCCACCAATCCCAAAACTTGTCAGGGGTGGAAGTTGTGTTCCTGCGCAGACGGAGCACAGGCTGTCGTTCTGACTGGACTGCTCGCATTGGTGGCAGGACCAACATTGTTTTGCAACGATGGGTCCCCTTATGTAATTGAAGAGACATGCTAAAATAATTATGGATTGGAAGTCTGCCCGAGCAGCAATGCCAGTGGTTATGATTAATTTAAAACCTTCCATTCACCACGTTTTGGTTTTGGTTGAAAGAAGATACGGTCTAGCCAGTGCATCCAAAACAGGCCAGTGATGCCACTTCCTATGATGTCATTTTCAATGATATCTCCTGGGGTAAAGCTTGCACCACCTCGATAAATGGCAATGCACAGAGAGATGCAAACAAACACCACTGAACTGCACAGAGATGCAAACAAACAGCACTGAACTGCACAGAGATGCAAACAAACACCACTGAACTGCACAGAGATGCAAACAAACGCCACTGAACTTCATTTCATAGCGGTTCAGAAGATGTAGAAAAACACCATGTCAGTGGAAGCAAGTGGAATCTGAAGTAATAATAACACCGGTTTTTATATAGCACTAGCTCACCCTAGGGCATCAAAGCACTGTAATAACAGTTGGTATCATGACCCACCATGTGGTACTCAAATTATCGACCTCAGAAGGATGAGAGGCTGAGTTGGCCCCAGCAGGGCTACGCACAGACTTCAGAAACAAGCGCTCAGCTCGCTGTGCTATCTGACGTAGAACATGGGAGAGCAAAGGCTGATTATGACAGGGGTGGGATATCACAGGTGGCTCAGGGTTGGGATATTACAGGTGGCTTAGGGGTGGGATATCACAGGTCGCTCAGGGGTGGGAAATTACAGGTGGCTCAGGGGTGGGATACCACAGGTGGCTCAGGGGTGGGGTATCACAGGTGGCTCAGGGGTGGGATATCACAGGTGGGTCAGGGGTGGGATATCACAGGTGCCTCAGGGGTGGGATACCACAGGTGGGTCAGGGATGGGATATCACAGGTGGCTCAGGGGTGGGATACCACAGGTGGGTCAGGGATGGGATATCACAGGTGGCTCAGGGGTGGGATACCACAGGTGGCTCAGGGGTGGGGTATCACAGGTGGCTCATGGATGGGATATCACAGGTGGGTCAGGGGTGGGATATCACAGGTGGGTCAGGGGTGGGATATCAGGGGTGGGATATCACAGGTGGCTCAGGGGTGGGATATCACAGGTGGCTCAGGGGTGAGGTATCACAGGTGGCTCACGGGTGGGATATCACAGGTGGCTCAGGGGTGGGATATCAAAGGTGGATCAGGGGTGGGAAATCACAGGTGGCTCAGGGGTGGGATATTACAGGTGGCTTAGGGGTGGGATATCACAGGTGGCTCAGGGGTGGGATATCACAGGTGGGTCAGGGATGGGATATCACAGGTGGCTCAGGGGTGGGATACCACAGGTGGCTCAGGGGTGGGGTATCACAGGTGGCTCAGGGGTGGGATATCACAGGTGGGTCAGGGGTGGGATATCACAGGTGGGTCAGGGATGGAGTATCGCAGGTGGCTCAGGGGTGGGATACCACAGGTGGCTCAGGGGTGGGGTATCGCAGGTGGCTCAGGGGTGGGATATCACAGGTGGGTCAGGGGTGGGGTATCACAGGTGGCTCAGGGGTGGGATACCACAGGTGGCTCCCATCAGCGGCGAGTAGCCCATGGTAGTGGAACTTCCAGTTGTCATCAGAGAAATTGGTTCTACTGGATCCTGGGGTAGCATGTGGGGTTTCAGACATAGCTAAGGTTGCAAGACGCTTTAAAGAGGCACATGCAAACAGTGCCCTCTAGCGTTTTGGATCGTTCATGACACTTTACCAAATGTGATGACATTTTTATTGTGTCGCAGTTTTGCAGCACATCAGCTGGAAATAAATCTGTTCAGTGCGACAAGGTAGTGAGATAAGAGAAGCCACACAGCAGCCTTCATGACAGCTTCAAAGAACCAATGACAGATGCTACCCTTGTCCAGTTGTGGAGTGGGTAACTACAAATTGGAGTCAATGGGTTATCACCTCCTGTCTGTACCATAATCTTTGCAACATATTATAGACAGAAGAATTTTTGTTAAAAAGATATTCCTACAACTAAGTCCCTATCAATACTTTTTTTTGCCTTGTGTACTTAGTACCTTCTACGTGGTCAGAACCCTAGTGTGCACTGGTGTGACGCCTGCAAATGAGGTGTAGAGGTCCTAACCCTTTCCTCTCTCACTATTTTCCTTTGCTCAAAAACTAGATATCTGTTAAATGGATATCTAGTTTTTAACCACTCATTGACCCCATTGGACAGATAAATAATATTGATAAGACACACGCATTGGAGGCAGTACTAATAAAGAGAAACACCGACAATCAATATGTGCGCACTTGAGGTTTCATGAGCATGAAGGGGCCCCTAGGGGACCCTCGGGTATGGAAACAAGGCACAATCACCACACATGAACTGCTACGCCAGACACGAGGTTGTATTCCCAAAATCTAGGGTTTATTGCAAAGCAAATAGTCTCAGTTGGCCAACTGGGTCCCACGCCCCGCACGTGTGTTTCTAGACTTCGGGGGGATGCAAGAGAGAGAAAATCGTACAACAGTTACATATATACAAAGCAAGCATCTTACAATCAGTAGTGACACATTTAATACCGCCCATGATGTATCTCCTTTGAATTAGGTTCCATGATTGACAATTGTGACAAATATGACACATTCAAACATTGATTTAGCAACAGTTTGCGATTTTGCGAGCCTTACAGACACAAGTCTTTGTTTTAAAGAACACAGTGCTTCTGTTTTTGAAAGCAAGCTGCGTGCAGGGGAGAGACTCATTCTAGGCCTTGCTATCTTCTAGTTTCTATTCGTGTACTAGGGGTCAGCCCGCTCTCCAGGGCTCTACGGGGCTCGGGGAAGGGGGGCCGTAAAGGAGAGCATAATACAAGCCATTAATTGCTCGTTTCTAACATTTCTTCTGCATTAGCGAGATTAGCTGGCACCTGTGTAATGATTAAATGCCTTCTTGCTTACTTCCAAGGATTCGTGAGGGAGGAGCATTGCTGTCTGGGTCACTTGCGTTATGTTTCAACACATCTCTCACGGCCTTGCTCTATGCATGGATAATATTGTAACAGTGGAGCAGAATAAGCTTTCAGCAAGCAGTTTTAACGGAAAGCAAGAGGCAAAGTTAGAGAAAACAAAATGGCATTTTTGATCACATTAAAATGGCCGCACATTAGTCAAGCTTTGGGTCTGTATTTCTGTAACCAACACTTCAGGAGGTTGGTCTTCGGCCAACTAAATACCTTGCCTTCACCATCGAGGGGTATCTACTTTTTCTGGACTGACAAACCCTCCTTTTGGCCGTATGCCAAACGCTTCATCCATACATTGTATCCTCCTCTGACCAAGTATCTAATTCTGATTCTGAATCTTGTACATTATTGTTCTCCTCTTCATTGTCATCAATATTGATTGACATGAATTCTTTTACTGTCTTTGATTCCTCATTACCGTGGGTATTTGACTTAGTAGTGCTCTTTTTTTCTATCATCTGTACACACTCCTCGCTTATTTCAGTGCATAGTATGGGTAGGCAGTGTATGCAACAACAGCATGTCATGAATATTCCTAGTACTGCTACTAGGATCACGAATAGTTTCCATCCCCATGAATATAATATCTCCCAGAACCAGGAGCCTATATCCCAACCCCCTTCTTGGGTATGGTGTTCAGAGCTCAAGGCGTGCAACTTTCTTATCACTTCAAAAATCGTAGGGGAGGAGTCGTTTACAAATACACAGCACGCTGATCCCACGATTTTGCAAACTCCCCCACGATCAACCAGGATTACATCAAGAGCCATCCTATTTTGAAGTGTCATCAATCTAATCCCTTTTTCCTCCAACGTCATGTTGTATAATATATCTGTTGTTCCATTTATTGTTTTCTCTAATATTCTGGATAATTGTCGTATGTTATAGGAGTTTATTGCTTGGGCCATAAATGGTACAAATGATTTTGCTAGGTCTTCTGCTATTAATCCTCCTTCATTACTTCTCCGTGGCCTGGATCTAGATAGTTTGGCTATGTCTGTTGTTTTTAAAAGAAACACTCCCGGAAACAAAAGTCCTAAATAGCAAGTACCTCCCCAGTTTCTAGGCAACCAGGTATACGCTTTTTCTCCACATATAAAATACACAGGATCACCTACATAGACTGGTTCTACTTCCCTATCAAGAATCCATGTATTCATACATCTAGTGAATGTCCCTACTGAATAGGAGCCCTTTTTCTTTAAGCAAAAGGGAACAGAACCTGGGCTGTAATTTACTGTATAGGAAGGGGGCACTGCATCTTTGTTTCCTTCTAATCTCATATGAAACGTGATTACAGATGATTTATATGGTACAAACAATCTATCCTGTGGCATAGGTTTGGGCATAGCTTTTGGCACTATCATTCATGCTCTATGAAATATAGAGCAACCTACAGGTCTCAGAATGATCTCCTCAAATTCATTCATGTTTCTAATTGACCCGTTTCACTTTTATTGTACTTCCCATAATATAATTCACTTAGAGATGCACTGCATGCAGAACTCAATGTCAGTGGCTGCAAATACCACCCTATCCCTTTACCACCATGCTATGGCAAATGGGCACACACCCAACAATTCTTCTTCCTCAGAATTGAATGTGTCATATTCATTATTTGCAGTAATGTATTATTACCATATCCTTCCCTGTGTCTTTCTTCCATTGGGGACAGAGGGCCTCATTATGACCCTGGCGTTAAGGGTTTAACGGCGCCGTAAAAGGTGTCGGCACCGTTAAACCCTTAACGCCTGATTATGAGATCCCTTTGCGGGACCCGACCTTAACGGCTGGTTTTACCAGTCGTTAAAGAAGGGTGCCGCAAAGGGACCTTGGTGCTAAGTACGGTGCCGCAATTTGCGGCACCGTTCTTAGCGCCTTCCCCATTCCCATTGAGCCCTATGGGGCAAAAATGGGTATGGGGAAGGGCCCATGGTGAATGGGGAATTACCGCCCCGCCAACCTTGGAATGGGGCGGTAATTCCGCCATTCACCATGGCGGACCCCAGCATGGACCATGGTGCTAATAGCACCATGGTTTAGCGCCGGGTCGTAATGAGGCCCAGAGTGTAAGTAATTACATGAACCGGGCTTTCAGTAGTGGAGATGTTTCTTACAAACAGGAGCACTTCTAATGGGTGTATTTCTTCTAAGTACCATAATACCAGTACTGTCGTTAATGGGGCTATTATACTCATCACACACATGACTATTGTTAAAATCAGCATATAATTTTTTCGGCAATTCTTTTTGTGTAACCTTCCAGTTTCTATTGCTAATTCATTATCAGCAGCGGTGCAGGAGGGGGCAAAAGCTGGTTTTGGCATTTTTCTCTTACGGTCCTTCTTCTTCAGCAATGTTCATCGTGAATATCTCTCCTCGTTTCACTTGTTCGAATGTCAATAGGTTCAGTAAATGTCAACAGTTTGTTTTGCCAGTTCTTAGCATCCTGGATTGCCATTCGTTGGGCAAGATTTCTGTGCAGCTGCACATTGCTCAAAGAACTCCAGAGCAGTTATCAATTGCCTTTGTACCATGTGAGCCCCTCTTGTCCGGGAGGGATGATCTGCACATGGATTTTTTTTTTAGCACCGAGGAGCCTCGCTCTTGGGCTGTCCGATTTGCACAACCCTCACACCGCTCTACTCTAGGCCTCCGGTTCCTACTTCATCCGAAAATAGGAAACAGAGGCATCAAAGATCAAAAGAAATGAAGATTTGATCACTCCTTCTTTCGAGGCCGTAAATTATACCGTCTTGCTCCTGGTATCGTGTGATCAATGAATAGTGCAGGTGCACTTCCAGACTCAAACTCGGAGTCAGCTTGTGGCACAATAGCAGATGATGGTGGGCGCCTAAGTGATGATGCAGGTTTCGTTTCAGGCTGCGGCGCAATGACAGATGATGGTGGGCATCAAAGTGGTACACGTTTTGTGTCAGCCAGCAATGATGCAGGTTCTGCTGGACAACGTTGGGGCACTCTTTGCCCTTCCTCTTTTACACCAATCTTTTCAGGCTTCGTTTCAGGATCAGACAGATTTTGTGGCAAAGAACTGGCAACCTTTTCTTTCGTTTCTGGGGCCGGTGTCTCTTTCTGGTCGTTTCTATCAGGCAGTTTTTCAGACGGTGACGGGACCTTTTTAGCGTGCGTTGCGTGTATCCACGCTTTCCTTTCGTCCACACGAATGGCGGTCTGCGTTGTTAAAAGTATCTGGTAGGGTCCACGGCATCTGGGTGCAAGTGATGTTCTCCTTTCAAAGTTCTTAATTAGGACCCAGTCTCCAGGTTCCAGCGCATGCCCTGGACCAGTGTATCTGATTGGTAATGCTTGCTGCACCTGCTGATGAATCAAACGCAATTTTTGAATTAACAGATTACAATAAATGCTGAGCACAGGATATTCAAGCTCCCTTAGCCGCTTTGGCTGCGGCGCACACCAAACATTCGCCGGCCTCCCCATCACTATTTAATATGGGGAGAGCCCAGTTCTTGCCTGCACAGATGTGTGCATACACAATGACGCTAGTGGTAATGCGTCTACCCAGCTTAACTTTCTCCTTGCACACATTTTGCTTATTTTGGCTTTTAAAATGCTGTTGTGACGTTCAATAAGACCAGCACTCATGGGGTGCCTAGAACAATGGAATTTCTTGTCAATCTGGAGTCCTGTACAAATCTGTAGTGTTACTGCGCCCACAAAATGTGGGC
Source organism: Ambystoma mexicanum (assembly GCF_040938575.1). Lineage (NCBI taxonomy): Eukaryota > Metazoa > Chordata > Amphibia > Caudata > Ambystomatidae > Ambystoma > Ambystoma mexicanum. Next base: position 398,643,006 of record NC_090940.1, on the reverse strand, counting down.
CATTATCTGACCATATGACACGGGGCAGACCAATACATGAGAAATACTCTTTTAAAATTACTTTTGCAGTGCTCATCGCGATGCAGTCTTTTAATGGATATGCTTCCACCCATTTACTGAATGCACATATAACCACTAGGACATATTTCAAGTTTTGGCATCTCTCCATCTCTATGAAATCAAAGTGGATTACCTCAAACAGCATAGAGGGAGGTCGAAACTGCCTGTTGGAGTTACCGTTCCCTTCCCCACATTGTGGTGTAGGCACGTGATACAATTCTGGACCAGTCTCTCTGCATTTTTCTTTATGTGTGTGTTCTCCCATATTGTAGCTAGATGCTGAACTATCTTCTCAGCACAAATGTGAGTAGGGCTGTGGGCCATTGTGACCATTGCAGTTACATAGGAGTTGGGCAGCATCCAATTTTTACTCTTCTTGTCTACCCAGCACCCTTCTAGATCTAATTCTGCAGAGCCCTAAGCCCACCCTTGTATTTCATCAGCAGTGGCTTCTGCCTGCATCTCTTTGACAGTAGCAATTCCATTTTCTATCATGCAGGGCACTTCCTCTGACTGTACTGTCAACATTTTGGTGTTAAATCAGTGGCAGTTTGCTTCGCAATCCTGTCTGCAAATGTGTTCCCTTCTCCCACTTTGCATGTCACCTTTTCATGCGCCTCGCATTTCACTATTGCTAGGTGCTTTGGACACGTAAGTGCAGACAGTAATCGTACAATCAAAGGGCCATGTTGAATTCTGGTCCCATGTGATGTCAAGAAACCCCTCTCAGCCCAGAATCGGCCAAAGTTATGAACCACGCCAAAGGCGTATTGGCTGTCAGTATATTTGGTTACATTCAGATTCTCAGAAATCTCACAGGCTCTGGTCAGGGCTTTTATCTCTGCGGCTTGTGCAGAGTTGTAGAGGATTCCTTTGCTTTCTACAATACTCTTCAGTGTTGTAATAGCATAGGCAGCAGTTAATGTGCCATCAGGTAATTTGAAACAGGAGCCGTCACAAAACAACTCTCCATCTGGTTTCTTTTTGTGGGGTATCTGCGAAATCAATTCTTCCTTCGTTTCTTCCTCAGTAACCATTAAACAATCATGGGGAGTAGATTCTTTCTCACCTAATTCTTCTGTGGGCAGTGGCATTAATTCTGCAGGATTCAAAGCGCTACACCTCATAATTTGAATGTGTGGCGCAAAAAGGACAATTTCCTATCTAGTCAATCTAGCAGAGGTGAGGTGTTGCGTCTGTGTTCTATTTAATAGAACGTCTATGGCATATGGCACCATCAATATTAAGGTGTGCCCAAATACCATCCCTTCTGTTTGTTTCACTGATGCAGCAGCCGCTGCAACAGCTCGCAAACAACGTGGTAGTGCGCGCGCCACAGGGTCCAGCGCGGAAGAAAAATAGCCGCATGGCCTATTTCTTCCACCTTGTTCCTGTGTCAAAACAACCAACGCGCAGCCTTCATTCTCACGTACAAACAATCTGAAAATGTTCTCATAATTTGGTGTGCCCAAAACTGGAGCAGAACACAATGCAGTTTTGGCAGATCAAATGCTCTCTGACATTCTTCATTCCACTGCAAAGGCATCACAGCATCCATTTTTGTCAATTCCACCATTGGCTTCACAATCAATGCAAAGTTTACAATTCACTGCCGGCAATAGCAAGCCATGCCTATTATAGCTCTGACTCCTTTTTGTGTTTTTGGAATAGGCATACCAGAAATACTTTCTATCCTCTCTGGCATCAGTCTTCTCCCTTCTCTCGAAAGTAGGAAGCCCAAATAAGCCACCTCCTTTCGACAATATTGGAATTTCTTTAAGCTCACTTTGTGGCCATGCGCTGCTAAGTGTGTTAACAGTAAAACAGTACTCTTTTTACAAATCTCTTCTGTGTCAGCAGCGATTAATAGGTCATCTATATATTGTAAAAATACACAACCTGTGGGTAACTCTAGCATATCCAGCTGTTCTTTCAATGCTCTGCTGTAAATGCTCGGACTCTCTGTGTAGCCTTGTGGAATGCACGTGAATGTAAATGATCGCCCTCCTAATGTGAAGGCAAACAGATATCTACTTTGCTTGTGTACTGGAATACTGAAGAAAGCATTTTTAAAATCAATAACACTAAAGTATTCTGCCGAGGCAGGTATCATTGTCAAAATTGTGGTAACATCTGGAACCAATGGGAATTGAGGATCTACTACTTTGTTTAATGCGCGCAGATCAATTATGAAACAATATGGTATTTAATTACCTCCTTTCTTATACACCGGGAGAATGGGACTGTTACATGTACTGCCTGTAATTTCTTCAATCACCCCAAATTTTACCAAATCAGAAACAATACTTTTCAATCCTTTCTCTCCTTCTGCTGAGATTTTATACTGTGGAATACGCTGTAACGTTACTCCTTCTTTCAGAGCAATTTTCACTGGCTCTATCTTCAAGCATCCCACATCATTGGCATGCATTGCCCATATACAAGTTGGCACTTCACTCAATTCTCCTGGCAAAGGCTTGGACAGAAATTCAGACACTGGTATATTCTGTGGCGAAATTGTCAAGAACACTCCATCTGGTGTACAATGGATGACTGCACTCAGCTTTTTCAATAGATTTAATACCAAAAGATTTTCCCCCACAATTTTCTGTTAAGAGGAATGGACAATATTCAGTGAATGGACCTAACGTCACTGCTACTGGTTGGGACACTGGATTGATCACTGGGGTACCTGCGAACCCTACTGAAATATTTCTTTGCCCTGACAGTGGTATTTCTGGAACCAAGTGATGGACTATCGAGCACTTTTGTGCCCCCGTGGCTACGAGAAAGCTATGCTCTCTATTCCCGACTTTCATTTCTACATAGGGTCCTTTTTGATTCACGGGAATAGGCACTGGTTCCGACCCCAGTCTTGGGCTGTCCTATTGAGGAAACAACACATCATCCGATGTGTAATCGCTGCAGTTATTATAGTACGCATTTGATTGGGTGTCAAAAATGTTCCCACCCCTTCCTCTATTTCCATTTTGCGTGTTCTGATGGCTCAGATTCTGGGTTAAAGCAGTTTGACTCTGAGCTTGGTTCTGATTTTGTGTACTATTCCCTTGACTATTTTGGTGCCGCTGCATGTTGTTTCTATTCTGCCCATTTGTTCCTGGATGCCCCCTATGCTGTCTTCTCTGACCTGCCCATTTCTATTTTGTAAATGTGGACATTGCGCTCGCCAGTGACCTTCCTCTCTGCAATACGCACACTGATTTAGTCCCAGCGGCCTTCCATTCATATTTGAATTACCTCTGCCTTGTGCGTTTCCTCTTTCTCTATTGTGTCCTGCCACTTGCTGAAGTAGCACCCTTGTTTTCAAATTCGCCCTATCCTTCACCTCTTTCTCTTTCTCCGTGTTCACTCTGTTCTCATAATATTGGGCCATATGTAATACTTTGTTCAATGTTTTTGCTTGCCATGCACTTTCCAATGTCATTATTAAGTTTTGAATTGGAAGTATTAACCCTCTCACATATCTATCGACAAATAGTCTTTTTCCTGCTTCTGTGCTAACATCCTGTCCACTGAAGTCTGTAAATACTTCCTCGAATCTATTAAAATAATCTGTAGCTAACTCATCCTTGCCCTGAACCCATACAGTCAATTTGTCCCATTGAATTCTTTTTTCTGGAACAATTTCTTTCAATTTTTGTATTATCCGTGCTGGTAATGCCGCCATATTTGCCCCCAGTGTTCCCCCCGCTTCTCTATTCCTATCTTCCACTATTAAATTCCACCAAGTGGCGCCACAGGCCGTTTCATCATCCACTTTTCTTATTTGCTTCCATATGTCTGCTGGCAGAACTACTATTAATATTAGATCTACATCACTCATAGTGAACATGGACGATCTCAAATAGGACTCTATTTCCTTATAGAATCCCGCCGGATTCTTTCTTATATCGGGAATCGTCTGTTTTATATTATTCACTTCCTGCCTGGAGAAGGGGACATGCACATATTGTGCTTTATAATGTGCTTCCGTTACCTGTGCCGCCCCCCCATTAACACCAGGAATTTCTACTTTTGGCACGAAGGTAGGTGGGGCTTCTCTCATGGGAAATACCGCACACACTGTTCCTCCCCCTTCTCTCATATGCAATAATATTCCCAAATCAAGTGATAAAGCTGTATTCATCGAATATCTCATGTATTTCCATTGTGGGGATACTAGGATCTGAAATCCATTTTAACGCCTCTCGTATACATACTTTTAGTTTATCACTTGTCTGTCTTGATGACGGCAAAAATTGCAGCTGTGTATATGGTACCGCCGCTTCCTTCCTATCTCTCTTAATATCTTTACTCCTATACCCCGGTGTGGCAAACATTTCAACATATTCATCATCAAGTTCATTCTTAAATTCAAAAAGTCGGTCCACATGCTCCCTTATTTCTTCACCTCTCTCTCTACAACGTGCTAATGCATTCAAATCCAACAACTGTTGTGGCGGTAACCTTCCAATTAACTGTTTCCATCTCGCCATTAAATATTCCCCCATGAATTCCAACAATACCTGTCTTTCATTGCTCCTCCTGAAATCATACATCGAAGCTAGCGTTGACGTTTCATCAATCCCATTTATATACATCTCTGCCTGTTCTTGCAACTCTCGTTTTCTCTCCTTGCTGATCGCACTACGGGTCACTCTCACACATCCACTTAGTCCGATCCCCTCTCTCACCTCAATGAGTTCAAGTTCAATTATAGGAAGGGCAGATGGGACAGAAACACTCTCTTGGGAAGAAGGTGCAGACGGGACAACGGGAAAGGGAAGTAACTGTTGCGGCGCTGGCTGGCTAATGGGAGGCGCTGATTGTGTGGTTTGGGGCTGTGCTGGGATTAGATCAGTAGGGAGGGGCTGAGCAACTGGAGGGGGCTGAGCAATAGTCACTGACGCGGTCTTTTTAGTCTCTCCCCTTGGGCCTCGCTTTGTAGCAGTCAATATTTTATTTATCTATTCATATGATGAATGCAATTCATGTTGTGGGTATATTTTATCTATACTCAACTGACCACGTCTATTTGATTTTCTCAAACTATCATTCCACTCCTCCTCCTCTTTTTCTTTCACTCTTTCTGCTTCAGACTTATGCCTGTGCTCGCTCTTCACTCTACTTTGCCAACGAAACATAGCTTCCCTTCTCCAGTCCCTAAGGATAGCAAATGCTGCAGGACGTGTTTTCTTTTTCATCAACACCTTCTCCAAGTAATCTATCCTCGTAATCTCAAAACTCCCATGATTCGGCCACTGAAGATCTTCCTCTTTTCTGGTTTGCCTATGCCAATTCTCACAAAACATTATCGCTCCCACACCATATTTCACATACATCTCATACGCCGGCGACCCTTCGGATGGCGCAACGTGGCCAGTTTCCAAATATTGTCTACCGCAGCGGAAAAATCCTGCTAAAGTGGACAATACCCCAGGCATGTTTTAACCTTACCCTCGGCTAATCAACCTTACGCTGGGTGTTTGATTTTGCAAAATCGACTCTCAACCAATATCAGGGTTACTTTGAATTGGGGTACGACTCACCTGATCAGTCAGATCGTCTTCCAAGACGCAATTCGTCCTTATACTGACGCAACCAATGACGTCGTGTCTACGTTTCTTGTCTCACTCTGCCTCGTTTCGGGACCCTTGCCTCCTTGTTCTATGGCCGGGAACGTCAATCAGGGATCAGTTGTGTGGAGGTCTGCAAAGGAGTCTCTCATCACTTTCACAGGGGCGCCCCGAACACTTCTTGATCCCGGCTTGATCGTCCCGTCCTCGCCGTTCTCTCCGCCTTCCTTATTTTACAACGTACACGACGGAACAAGTGGGGCAGGGTTCCTATTCAGGTGCCATCTTGAAGGGGCCCCTAGGGGACCCTCGCGTATGGAAACAAGACACAATCACCACACACGAACTGATACGCCAGACACGAGGTTGTATTCCCAAAATCTAGGGTTTATTGCAAAGCAAATAGTCTCAGTTGGCCAACTGGGTCCCACCCTCGGGGGACGCAAGAGAGAGAAAATCATACAACAGTTACATATATACAAAGCAAGCATTTTACAATCAGTAGTGACACATTGAATACCGCCCATGATGTATCTCCTTTGAATTAGGTTTGATGATTGACAAATGTGATGAATATGACACCTTCAAACATTCATTTAGCAACAGTTTGCAATTTTGCGAGCCTTACAGACACAAGTCTTTGTTTTAAAGAACACAGTGCTTCTGTTTTTGCAAGCAAGCTGCGTGCAGGGGAGAGACACATTCTAGGCCTTGCTATCTTCTAGTTTCTATTTGTTTGCTAGGGGTCAGCCCGTTCTCCTGGGCTCTACAGGTCTTGGGGAAGGGGGGCCATAAAGCAGAGCATAATTCAAGCCATTAATTGTTCGTTTCTAACATTTCTACTGCATTAGAGAGACTAGCTGGCACCTGTGTAATGATTAAATGCCTTCTTGCATACTTCCAAGGATTCGTGAGGGAGGAGACGGGGCATTTCTGCCTGGGTCACTTGCGTTATGTTTCAACACATCTCTCGTGGCCTTGCTCCATGCATGGATAAAACTGTAACAGTGGAGCAGAATAAGCTTTCAGCAAGCAGTTTTAAGAGAAAGCAAGAGGCGAAGTTAGAGAAAACAATATGGCGTTTTTTATCACATTAAAATGGCCGCATATTAGTCAAGCTTTGGGTCTGTATTTCTGTAACCAACACAAGAGGTGGTTGGTCTTCGGCCAACTAAATACCTTGCCTTCACCATCGAGGGGTATCTACTTTTTCTGGACTGACAAGCATAGGAAAGTAGTGAGAGAGGAAAGGGTTAGGACCTCTACACCTCATTTGCAGGACTCAGTTGTGGAGTGGGCCACCAAACACAGTTCCAAAAACACAGAAATGGCGGGAATAATGAACACATCAAGAAAGTGTATGGGCATTCATATACGAATAACTTTAGTCACTTATAGCTACACCTACCTAAAAAGGGCTGTGACAGCAACTCCTCGCACCTATTTCAGCCAGCCCTGTATCCTCTGGTTTGGCTGCCAGTCTCGCAGAAGGGGGATTGTAGGCCTCTAATGTTATTACAGATAGTCCTTTGGATAAAGCTCGTCCACATCTGCGGATAGTACACCCGGGCACCAGCCTCCATGCCTCTGAGATCTTCTGTAGGACATGGCATTCATATGTTTAATGTTACGAGTACCCATATTGCAATATGTGTTTGCAAGAGGTTTCTATGGAAGCCTCTGAGTAGTGCTCCGACATCCCATTGGAAATGCAGTAAAACCAAGGCGGTTGGCGTGGAGCCTCTTGTAGCATGGGGAAGCCCTGCCACCAGTAAGATGCAACATACAAACCAAAACAGCACCAGGATACAGAAACAAGTCAATCATTAGCTCAAAGACAGGTAGACGGAGCTTTTTATAAACATACATCTATTACACATCAACCAAGATTTGACAATCACAAAAGCTAAAGTAAACATGGTTTTGTTTTGTATTCTAGGAAAGTCAGGAATGCTTTCAACCATATAGCTAGAGGCGAGCAATTCCAAAGCGAGGTCGCCATATGCTCAACACATTGGTGCAGTGTGTTCTAATTCCCGAATGTAGGCATCTGCCTCCATTTGTTGGCGCTATTTCTAGCTTTTTGTTGTTTCTTTTAGCAAGAGAGGAACAACAAAAAGGCATTAAAAAGGATTGTAATTTTAAATTGCATATTGCTATTCTTCTTATGTTACTGGGCAATGTGGCCACACCTGCTGGGCCCAAATAGTAAAGTCTGTGTGTGCGTGTGTGTGTTGTGGGAGGGAAGGGGACCAGAGTGATTTTTGTTTTTTATTTAAGGGGAGTGCCTAAGCATATTGCGTGAACCCCTGGGCATAGAATGGCAATATTTTACATATGAGTGACATTGTATTTATTTGTTTATTTATTTATGTGATTCGGTTTACAAAACCTTACACATGATATGATAAGATATGGCATTTTAACGCGCCTATACACAAGTGTTTCAAGGCGCGACATCAATATAAAAGAAAACATTTCCATAATATACGCTCACAATGTCATCGTACTTGGTCATGTTTCCCTAATACAATTATTCCAATAGAATATACATTCAACATTCCCTTAACAAGCCCTTTCCCCACAGATAATACCACACGGTAAAGCAGCTTTGATAATTAATTGGTGTGTTCACAATAAAATATAACACACTTGACAATGAATTAATAATTTTGCAATTGCAGATAACCCTAAATGCCACAACATAACCCTAACATGCTTTAAACCCCATACATAAAAGGTTCCCCCGGCATCGCGTATGCAGCTTTAAGAAAGTGAAAAAGTGCCATGATCACAGATTTGCGCATCCCCGTAAACAGCACTCGCCGCAAGCTATCGCCTTGATCCATAGATAGACCAGAGAGCAGCCCAACTAGCCACCGTTGCCTGGGCAACTCAGTATCTGAGCACTCAAGCAGAAGGTGCTTCCCTGATTCTTATGTTTGTTGTCACAATTGACATGCTCCGTCTTCTTTCTCAATCCCTCTCCTATGATGTCTAATGTGCATAACATGTTTAGCCTAAATCTAAGGAAGGTCATGCTAACCATTCTGTCCGGGAACATGCTCAGGTGTACAGGGAGAGTGTTTATTGTATTCGTTGTTTGTTTGTAAGGCTCGTATAGCTGGTATTTCTGGATGTTCTCTTTCTGTTGACAGCAGTTCCATTATTTAACTTTCGTAGTGGCCCTGTTTGGGTTATAAATTGGATCGTCACACTTAGAACCTATTTCCTCTACCACTGCTAAACCTTCCCTGTATATTTTGGTCATGATAGCAGAAGTACTGCCTAAAAAGATACGATTTAAGGCAGCAGAAAAAGGTTTTGCTGGAGGATTTAACATTTTGTGAAATACCATTAGTTTTGTATACAAGAAAATCGAATCAAGAGATGAGTGAAATACCATTGCATATAATGGGACAAAGGAACATGGTGGGAGTAACTCACCAGTAGTTTGTCAATACTTGTGGTGTGAATACCAGGGCATACTGTGACACCCCCGGACATAGCATGGATGGACCTCAGTATATATTGGCAATATATGGCAATTAGTGAGAATTCCTGGACATATAATAGGGTGCCTTCCTGGGCATATACAGTGAACAGTGGGCATACAGCAACAATAAGTAGCGTGTGAGAGTGTACCTGGGTGCATGATGGGCACAGACATATGGTGGGAATGCCTGGTCATATAATCATTTCGTGATATATATAGCGCTTCGTGCAAGACTTCTACAGCTTCTAAGCTGTGCAATACCCAATGTCACTATTATTTCCATCCTGTGGTATTCAATTTATCACCTGAGGCAAGGGGTGCTGGTGAAGGGCTGAGTCTGCTCAACGGTGGTATCAAACCCATGATGCATGGCATTTTATTGGCTATGATGGCAAACTCTCTCTTACGTTTTGAGTGCTTAAGCATATAATGACAGTACCTGACATATAGAGCTTGGACCTGGGAAAATGATGGAAACATCTGATATATAGGGTGAATTCTTGGTTATATCATGTTGCATCTTGCATATATGGGGTATACCAGCACATAATATCGCACTACTTAGACATATGATGGTAACAGATTCTTTTTATAACTCAACAGTGGGATACCAAAGGCATCAGGCATTCCACAACTATGCCGTGGGCAGACGGGGAAAGAATATGCAAGGGCAGTTCACTCGGCGGCTTCCTAAACGCACACACACATTCCAAAATTGCGGCAGAGTCTGAAGTCAACTTGGTCCATGTTGTCGCAAACCGCAATGGCGAAAAGAGTAAGTAGGGGAAATTGCCTGACCAAAACAGTTGACTCGATCCCCTAGCAGTCATCACATGCATGACCAGGTGTCTTCACTCTTGAAGAGGATGGTCTAAGAGGAGCGGCTAAGCTACTACAAGAGGAGTAGGAACTGTGGGCCCAAGGAGCTGGTGAGCAAGGTTCAGAGACTACTGCAAGTGGATAGAGGTGGAGAAAGCAATACAGAGAAAGGGGACTGGTGGGAGCAGGAGAGGGTGGAGATAGCAGAGAATGTTATAGAAGAGCAAAGAAGAGAGGGAAGAGTGGCACAGACCTGGGAGGTAAGTATAATGGAGTCTGAGGAGAAGAGAAGGAAGGACTTCGAAGAGTTGAAGCAAAAAGAAGTTGATGTAAGGAGGAGGAATGAACCTTAGGAGAGATGGAGGATCAAAGGGATTTTGGAGACACAGAGGAAGGAGGTTGGAAGGAAATGTAACAATATATTGGGAGACCATGCTTAACATGGGAAGGATGGCCTGTTCCTAGGCTGAAGCTCTGGCTTTTCTCCTCCACTGAAGCGGGCTAGGTGGTCTCTTTGTAATCTTAACCTCTGCAAATCTAACTCCCTGATTTTCTCATCATAGGAGTTTTCAGTGTCAGAAGTACTCACACAATTATTTGTAGTCTTGCAGGACACACTGGTCCAGAACACTCCCCTTCTGTTTGATAGAGATCAATACTCCTCAATATCAAACAAGGACTGACCTTCTGGATCAGTTTGGCTAGGCCTGGTCATGACCAGGTGCCTCGTGTTTCTCTGTTCTCTATAGGTGGTATGCAAGAGGTCAGTTCCCATTTGTACACAGGAATTTGAGGATAACTGGCATGTAGTCCCTGATGGGAGGGGCATTGCTCCTTGATCAGAGGGCCCTATCCCATACCCTGATTGGTCAAGGTGCCTCAAGGCCTGTTTATATTTCTCAATTTCCTTTGTGAAACACTCACACCTGCGTCTCCTTGTCCTTATTTCCTGTTGGTATTCAGAGAGCTGAGTTTTTAACTCTGACACCAAGGCCTGACTGGCCCCAAGCCCCTGCTCTGAGCCACTAATCAATCCATTATTGTCCGTACCTCAATCTGAAATGCTACATTTTCTCTCTGTGAGTTCTGTACTATGCGCGCATATTCAAGGTGTTTTTCCTTCAAGACACCAATCTCTTTTTCTTGCGTGTCCCTACAATGTGCTGCCCGTGATAGGTCATCTTCTGCTTGCTTAACACGCTCCACAAGTTCTATGTTCTCTTCCATAATTCTGGACGGTTCCTCCTAACTGACTGATACATTTCTGCATCCATTTTCAACCTTAATGCCTCTTGGTCTTTGATCAGTTGTAATTTATGTTGCTTATGTATATTAAATCTTGACACATTTCATCATACTCTTGTTGTGAGTCAATCTCTTTGATTATCAACTGACTGTTTTCCCTTTTAGAATAATGTATTTGTTTGTTGTTTAATGGCCATAATGTCACCCAACAACCTACGATTGTGCCCAGTCTGGTCATTCAATTGGCATTGGAGGTGGCTTACAGTTTCTGCATCTTTGCATGTATCTTGCAGTGCAGCAAACTCTATTTCTCGCTCAGCACTGGCCAGTAGGTGGGTTTTCACTTGATTTTGAAGTTGCTCACTGAGGTTTTCTTGTTTTGATTCAGAATTGTGGCTCTGCTGTGCTTTATCTTCTAGCTGTGCGATTTTCTTTCTGGGCCTCTTTCAGGACCTATGTCTGATTCAGTATGCAAGCCTCTTTATTTGGCAATCGCTCTTCCACTAATTGCAAATGGAAATATAAATGAGCTGTGAGCCAGTTAAATCTGTTTTTCACGACTTGTTTGGGTCATGTAAAATGCCTCTAAAGCTTGGTGTAACATCCCATCTTCATGTCAAATGTCAGTGCTTGCTGAGGTAACCACCTGCATCATTCTAGTTTGCCAGCTCCCAGCTTCACCCTCAAGCTATTCTCCTTGAACGAACAATTTACTAGGAGATGCTTCCTGGTGTCACTAACTTCTATATTGCTCAGACTTCACTACACTGCAACAACAAAACAAACCACACATAGACTTGCACAACAGCACACGACGACTACCGACCGTAAAACACCCCGAGCCGAACCAACCGACCCACTGGGTTGAGGCTGCCAACAGCACATCACTGCTCTCTTGCACTTCTCCAGCTTACTCTCACTAACTCACCCCCCTTCCCTTTCTTTTTTTCAGAGCGGCCAGAGCGCCAGAGCGCCAGGGGACCACTGCGGTGGTGATAGTGCGCGGTACAAATATCCTTTAACATTAACATGACCATCCTCGGCACAGGTCAAGGATAATCACTCTGAGGGCACTCGAGGGGGAATCTCAAATTCAGGGCACTCCTGGATGAATCTCATCAAGGCCCTTGGGGAAGAAACTAACACATATAGCACTTCTGGGTGATTCTCATCAAGGATACAGCGGACACAAGCACACACAGAGCAACATGCTGGGAGGAAACTCACACAGAATGCACTGGTGGGATGAAGTGACACTGGGTGCAGTACTCTAAAGAAGCTCATATGGGTGTCTACACCTTGAGAGGTGCCAATGAATGCACTGCTTGAAGGTAGGTTATACATCTGAGAGGAAGGTCATCATTATACAGTTCTATTACACTAACAAGGTACTTCTGAGAAGTTATTCTCAACCCTGAGGCCCCATAGGATCCACACGGCCATTGCTGATTAATGATAACACTAAGGGGCTCATCTTCATATGTTCATGCGGGGGCGTAATGTAAGAAACAAGCGTGAAAGCCTTGTGTAAGACTTTTATGCATGTTTCTTATGCAACCCCCCATTTCCTTTCATTTGTATAGAAGAGAGGCGGGGAAGAACACAACTTATGTTTCCGCCGCCTTCCTTCCGCTCCACCAAACAAATGCTCCAGCATTTGCGCCGGCAAGGATTTTCATGCTTTTGCAAATGCTAGAGATCCCTATGGTGTCCGGCAGTTTTATGTACCAGCATAAAGTGGTTATATGTAATTTTACCAAACCCATTTTCAGAGTGGTGCGTTTTACCGACACCAAAATACCAAAAAAAATACCAATTTCTTTTTTTTATTTTTTATTTGGGGGTCCACCCAAACTCCCCGTTTTTCTATCCATGTAACCCGACCCCAACCCCATCCTCACCCATTTAACTCCTTACTCCACTCCAATATATATATTTAATTACATTTTGCTGTATTTTTTCAGCATTGTGGTGTCAGTAAAAGATACCACTCTGAAAATGGGTTCAGTAAAATGAATGGATACCCATAAAGCAGGCGGACTCCATAGAGATCCATTTTACACGGCCAGACCGCATGTGCAATTACAATTAAACCCTGTCCGACATGCTCGCATAACGGGCATGGGTTAATTCTAATTGTGAACACTGCTTACAATGGGTTCATGGTAAGCAGTGTTCACAATTGAAATAAACCCTGCCCGACATGCAAGCATGTAAGGCAGAGTTTAATTGTAATATGAGCGCTGATTGCCTTGCTAGCTAGGCAAGCATCTCTCACAATTAAAAGTAAACGCGTCCTGACGTGTGAGCATGCCAGGCAGGGTTTACTCACTATGAAGGAGTGCAAAAGTCCAGGGCAAAAGGCACGTACACGTGTGAACATGAAAACGTAACATACCTCCCAAAAGCCAGTAGTTCACCATTATCTAGTTTATTACTAAACTACATAATCCTGATATCGTCTATGTTTGAGAACTCTTAAACGGCAAGTCTACCCGGGTGAAAAGAAACAATTGTGCACCTCTAGCCCTCTCACTGGTACTCTTTCCGCTCCTGCCCGCATTCTGTCCATCTCGTAGGCGGGCTCGTAATCTCCACTTCCTTCGTCAATCAAACACCGTAAACGCCAACATGCCCCATGGCATTCGGGAGCTGCACTTCCAGTCCGAATTTTCAGTTGCCTATTTGGACTTGTAGTCATGGCAATGTAATGAGAAAAGAAACTATACAGAATTCAGAATGCCATGAAAAAAACATGAACGGCTGAACATCTCATGAAAAGCAAGGGGCATGTTGGCATGTGTAACACACAGGCAGACACAGCAGGCGTGGCATAAAAAATGTCATTTGGGAGTGAGAGGAGAAAAAGAATAGGATGGGCCACAGTCCTGAACAGAAAAGTGGCTACATTGCATTAAAGAAGAAGAAACTAAAAGTAAGCCTTGTTCAGCAGCGTTTACTGCAGAAAGTGCCCAGGAGGCATGGACCAGATGCCAAGGTCTGAGTTCTAGCAGTGCTGGAGTCAGATAGTGAGGTATAAGCAAGAGAGAGAGAGTAGATTAAATAAAAAAATATGTTTTATTAAGATCAGAAAGCACATAAGGTTAATTAATAACTACAAGAACAGATACAGATAAGCAGATGATATAACACATAACTTATTCAAGTCAGATTAAACAGCACCATAACCTCATGTGCTGCTAGATACATTGTATATCCTAATGCACAAGAATGCAATTCAATTCATAGTTTAGTAACACATGCATCATAGACTTAAACACACAAAGACACGCAAGACGGACATGTACAAAAGGAGGGGTTATATCAAGGATATACATTAGCAACACCATTATCTTCTCTACCTACTAGAGGTTAGGTTTTCTAAACATTCCAAAAACGGCTGCTATTTTAATTCATGTTTGAGCTGTAAAGAGGGAGACATAGTATTGCATTGTTCCATTCTATGGATATTACAGAGTTCCACCATATTTTAAAATGTAGGCCCTTGTGATCTTTCCAATTTGAGGTGATTGATTGAATTGCTATAGCTATAAGGAGATCAAACAAATAGCATTTATCTTTGTCAATTGCTGGCTGAATTACTATACTACCAAAATAAAGAAAAGTAAGGCAGACAACTTGTTGTAAAAGAAAAACACATTTGAGAGTTTGCCAGATCCTTTCCCTTTCCTTTTAACATGGGTACATTCAGAAATCATATACTTAAAGGAACCTTGAATATGAAGGCAACTCCAGCAGTTATCATTTTGTAGGATTGCACCTTTGAAGAGACTCAGTGGGGTAATGCAAGCCCTATGCTGGAAGAAAAACAATGTTTGGAGTAAGCTGGCTGAAACAATAGCTTTGGATATATGTTTCCACACAGATGGCTATAATAATTGGGAATCCGCTGAGGAACAGTATTGATTCCATGCCACCTGACACTTCCACAGATTTTCGTTAGTTGGCATGGATAACCCTATCTTATAGAACATATAAACTGTAACATTTGAGTTAGACATATGTTGTAATCTGTCAGCTTGATAAGCATTGGCTTTGCATATTAATAGGGCAAACATTTCCACAATTGCATCAATCAAACTTAAATATTGCTGCAAAAACCATCAGTATATGGTATCTGGTTATCATTTCATTGAAAGTGAGTGGAATACCCTGATTGAATAGCTGTCCAAAATATTTAATACCAAGAGAGAGCCATGGTTTCCAACATATCATACTTTTGTTAACCTTTATCAAGGGAATTTATCCAAATATACTGTGAGACAAACTGAGACATTTTAGTAATAGATGGGAATAATTAGGATCGAAGATATATGGCAGAGATATCAATACTAGTACTGGAAAATAATCCATTGTTTCCCTTAATGTAAGGGCAATCCATAAGGATATGGGGGGAGGGGGACCATTGCTCTCTCTAAAAGAAGCCGATTGGGCATACTAAGATTAGTGGGAATGAAGTACAATTGAGCTTGGGGTAATGCGAAGGCCATATGGTATTTTGTTTAATCTGGAAAGACAACTCCACCATTCGCTCTGAGCTTTTTGAGTTTACATAGTGAGATACTACGTTTCCTTTTCCCCCAGAGAAATTTGAGAATACAGGAATCCAAAGATTTAAAAAAGAAGTAGGAAATCAAATAGGGAGCATGTATAAAGTAAAAAGTATGACTGAGGAAATCATCATTTTGACAGATTCAAGCCTACCCCACCATGATAGATAAAGGGGCACCATGAACTAGTAAGCTCCTTTACTCTGGTTAGGATATTTGCAGTATTTTGTTTAATAATATCCTTAATTGAGGATGATATGTGAATACCAAGGTACTTAATACCTGTGGGGCACCACTTCATTCCAGAGCTTGAACAGTGATGTTGGGTACAATGTAGATTCAATGGAAGGATTTCTGATTTGTCTGTATTAAGCTTGGTGTCATGATCCACAGAACACGCCCCTTTTGGACTTCCTGGTCCCTATCACAACGGGGCTTGCACTCCTTGGTACCCCCAACAAGGCCGTCTAACATGGTATGCCTTCCACCAGCCTCCACGTCGGACGTAGCGCATTCTACAAATAGACCACGCCCCCGCGGTCCCACACGTCTCAACGCTATCGCTGGTAGTGGCTAGACGAGTGCTCCGTAGTTCGTGGAACTATTCTCCTGTTCCTGGTTCCCAGACCCTCTAAATCCCATCTCCCTTCCTCCCTCTTCTCTCTACCCTGCTTCCCGGATTTCGTGTGCCGTCTTCGTGTACACCTTCCTCATTTCCTGGACTTCCCAGAGCCTCTGAGTATCCCGGAACACTGAACGCACGCTGGAGCCAGAAGAGGCTCGTGCGGGCTTGTACAAAACCCGATCCGTGCGCAAGAAGACTCCTCCCAAGAAATCCTGCAAGGATCGATCTCAGGTGAGAAAGGGGGAAATCCGTAACAGTTTGAGACGCCAAACGACCGAAGTTGAATTTAACATGGAAGCGGCCGTTCATGATCTCATGCGTGGCATGCAAGAATTAATGAGCAAGGTGCAGAATTTAAAGGCGGAAAACGCAGCATTGAAACAATTAGTTTTGTCCAGTGATTCTGCCACAAAGGAAAGCGTACTACTGGTCGGCATTGTAGACAAATACGATGGGTCTGCAAAAAACCCTTTGTGGATTCCTTGATTCCTGTTTAGTCCACTTTACCTTTAAGCCCTACTACTTTTCACCTCCCAGGGCTAAGGCGAGCTTTTTAATCTCACACCTCTCCGGAAATGCACTAACCTGGGCTACACCTTTGGTCAATTCTGGAGATGCCCTCCTGGAAGATTACAACGGATTTATACAGGCCCTTGAGACCATGTTTGACCACCCAGAACAGGTCTATAGCGCCCAGGAACGTCTACTTGATTTTCAGCAAGGATCCCAGGACATGCTTACGTATGTAACTCGATTCAAACAATTGGCTAAGGAAGCGGATTGGTCTTCAGAAGCAAGTTTTACTCTTTTCCGAAGGGGGTTAAATGAGGAGATCAATGACGAATTAGCCAGAGTGGCTCGCCCAAGTTCATTCCAGGCCCTTATGGATCTTGCCATGCAGATAGACTTTCGTATCCAGGAAAGGAAGGCAGAGAAGAAAAAGTCCAAGATACCCTTCCAGAAGGTGTCCTTTGCGACCTCATCGAAACCTGACCCTACTCCAGTCTCTGTCAACGATCCAGAACCCATGCAAATAGGGGCTTTCCGTGGACCCATATCCCCGCAAGAGAGGATGAGAAGGATCCATACGGGGTTATGTAGGTATTGTGCTTCGGATAAACACCTAGTTAGAGAGTGCTCTCTAGCCCCTCCACGGCGTTTGGGAAACACCAGCTCCCGATCCTAGATGGAGCAAGGCTTCGGGAGAGAGATGTTTGCTCCACATCTATTCCATCCTTGAACTCTCCTGGACAGAACAACCTAGTGATTCTACAGGCCTTCCTATCACCATTCAAGAATGAGACCTACCCCATTTTGGCCTTGGTAGATTGTGGGGCTATGGGAATATTCATTGATCAAGATTGTATCTTTAGCCACCACATTCCATACGAAACATGAAGCATCATGCAACCTGTGGAGGCGATCGACGGAAGACCTCTCACTTCAGGACCTATAACCTTGCAGACCAAAGAGATCCAACTCTCGATAAACCATCACCAAGAGGTGATCAAATTTGACATCATTAAGTCGGCTCATTACCCCATGGTACTGGGCATGCCCTGGTTACAGAAACACAATCCATATATCAACTGGGCAGCAGGATCCTTGTTTCTTGGTTCTGAGTTTTGCATGTCTCACTGTCTATTCCTGGATTCTACCTTGACATCTTCCGAAAACACGCCAATAGACCAGCAAGGCCCACTCATGGTTTCTAATATCATACAGGTTCCTAAGGCCTATCAGGAATATGATGATGTGTTTTCAACTGCTATAGACCAGGCCTTACCCCTCACAGACCTGAAGACTACGCTATAGATACAGAACCTTCAGCAGGGATTCCTTTTGGAAGGATGTTCATTCTATCCAAACCGGAAAAAAGGGCCCTTCGAGAATACTTGGATACTAACCCTGAAAATGGCACCATAAGACCATCTAAATCCCCAGCTGGAGTTCGTTGTTTTTTGTTCCCAAGAAAGACACTAAAGAGCTTAGACCTTGTCTGGATTATCGTGGATTAAATCAATGCACCCTCAAGGACCGCTACCCCTTGCCCTTAATCTCTGATATCCTGGAAGCGGTGAGAGGAGCTGTAATCTTCACGAAATTGGATCTCAGAGGAGCCTACCATCTGATCCGTATTAGGGAAGGAGACGAATGGAAAACAGCCTTTAGAACACCCTTTGGTCACTTTGAATACTTGGTCATGCCCTTCAGACTTGCTAATGCCCCCGTGGTCTTCCAACGTTTTATTGATAGGGTGTTTCCTGACATGCTGTTCCTCTTCGTCATCGTTTACCTGGACGATATCTTGATTTACTCCAAGGACCTTCTAAAGCATGAAGAGCATGTAAAGGCAGTCTTGCAACGGCTACATTAACACACACTCCTAGCTAAACCCAAGAAATGCCTTTTTCATGTCACTTCTGTTCATTACCTAGGATTTGTCCTTAGTCCAGAAGGAATTGGAATGGACCATTCAGAGGTAAAAGCCATACTATCTTGGCCGGTTCCCACTTCCGTGAAACAGATTCAATCCTTCCTGGGGCTTGCCAATTTCTACCGGAAGTTCATACCGTCCTTTTCTGAGATAGTTCAACCGATCATTGCTCTCCTGAAGAAAGATACTCCCTTTCTCTGGACCTCAGCTCAAGACAAGGCATTCCAACGATTAAAAACAGAGTTTACTCAAGCCCCCATCCTAGCTCAACCCGATATTAATCGACCATTCCTTGTGGAGACGGATGCCTCTAACTACGCCATAGGAGCAGTGCTAAAGCAGGAATTCGAGGACAAATTGGAGCACCCCATTGCTTACCTTTCACGAACCCTATCTCCCAGCGAGACTCATTATTCCGTCTTGGAAAAGGAGCTGTTAGCCATCCGCCAAGCCTTCACAGAATAGCGACATCTACTTCTGGGAGCTAAACATCCTGTCCAGGTGTGTACGGACCATCGAAATCTCCAAGTTCTACAATCTTTGGAGTGTAGGAACAGTCGTCAAGCCCATTGGGCCTTCTTCTTTGCCCCGTACCAGTTCGACATCCATCACGTCCCTGGATCACAGAACATAATTGCTGACGCCTTATCTCGACGTCCTGATTACGAAACTCTTGAAGATCGGGCCTAGCCAAAGATGTTTCCCCCTACAATCTTTGTAGCCCAAGCAGTCAGTCTCCTGGAAAATATTCGAATGCAAACCCAGTCCTCTGAGATCTGGAAAGAATTCACGGGGAAAAATCGGTGGAGTCTTGGAACTAGAGACGGGTACCTGTTCAAGCACAATGCCGTGGTCATTCCCACACAGAGACTGCAACTACGGATCATTAACCTCTGTCATGACAATCTTCACTCCGGGCACCGTGCCGTCACCAACACCCTCCGTCTAATACAAAGACAATTTTGGTGGCCTAAAATGAAAATTGACGTTCAACGGTACATTCAAGCCTGTGCAGTCTGCAATCAAAACAAGCATGATAACAAGAAACCGGCAAGTCTCCTATTTCATCCTATGTGAACTTCTAGGCCCTGGGAATTCATCGCTACGGACTTTATCGTGGAATTACCACCATCTAGGGGCTATACGACTATTATGGTCACCATTGATTTATTCACCCACATGGCCCATTTTACACCCTTATACAAGTTGCCATCTTCCTCAGAACTCGCTGCCATTTTCCTGGAACATATATTTCACCTTCATGGACTCCCTTCCAAGATCATATCAGACCGAGGACCTCAATACGTCTCACAATTCTGGAAACATCTATGTCGCATTCTAGGAATCCAACGTGCCCTCTCATCAGGATACTACCCACAGACTAACGGAGCTACGGAACGTGTGAACCTGACCCTGGAACAATACCTTTGTTGTGTTGCCACCAAGGTACAGGACGACTGGTCACTCCTTATACCCGTGGCTGAATTCGCCTACAACAATTCTGATCACTCAGCAGTCAAGACCAGCCCTTTTTATTGCAGCCACGGATTCCACCCGTCAGTTCTACCTTCCATTCTCCCACATCCCACACCAGTACCAACCGTCGACTCCTGGATTGAAACTCTCATCAACGTACACAAGGAAGCCAAAGAACATTTAGAAAAGGCCCAAACACATACTAAGCGTTATGCGGATACCAAAAGAAGACCAGGGCCTTCTTATGCCGTCAGTGATCAAGTCTGGCTGTCCTCGAAACTACTGCCTCGACATTTACGACCAAACAAACTGGTCCCCCGATACTATGGCCCCTTTTCCATAAAGGAAATCATAAACCCAGTCTCATTCCGGCTCAAGTTGCCAGACTCCTGGAAGAAGATTCATCCAGTTTTTCACACTTCTTTATTAAAACCTTACATCCGATCCTCCTGGAAATCCTGCAGACCCAACCCCGTGGTTGTGGTCGACCAGCTGGAATATGAAGTTTCCAGAATATACGACTCCAGGTATAAACGGGGTCAACTCCAATACCTGGTCGAGTGGAAAGGATATCCTCCTAGTGAAAGAACCTGGGAGCCAATTTCTAATCTGAATACCCCTCGATTGCTCAGAAGGTATCATCTCATACACACGGGTAAACCTGGTGGAACAGGTTTTCGGAGGAGGCATGCTGTCATGATCCACAGAACACGCCCCTTTTGGACTTCCTATCCTTCCTATCACAACGGGGCTTGCACTCCATGCTACTCCCAACATGGCCGTCTAACGTAGTACGCCTTCCACCAGCCTCCACGTCGGAAGTAGCGCATTCTACAAATAGACCATGCCCCCGCACCCCATGCGTCTCAACGCTATCGCTGGTAGTGGCTAGACGTGTGCTCCGTAGTTCGCTGAACTATTCTCCTGTTCCTGGTTCCCGGACCCTCTAAATCCCATTTCCCTTCCTCCCTCTTCTCTCTACCTTGCTTCCCGGATTTCGTGTGCCGTTTTTGTATACACCTTCCTCGTTTCCAGGACTTCCCGGAGCCTCCGAGTATCCCGGAACACTGAACGCACGCTGGAGCCAGAAGAGGCTTGCGCTGGCTTGTACAAAACCCGATCCGTGCACAAGAAGACTCCTCCCAAGAAATCCTGCAAGGATCGATCTCAGGTGAGAAAGGGGGAAATCCGTAACAGTTTGAGACGCCAAACGACCGAAGTTGAATTTAACATGGAAGCGGCCGTTCAGGATCTCATGCGTGGCATGCAAGAATTAATGAGCAAGGTGCAGAATTTAAAGGCGGAAAACGCAGCATTGAAACAATTAGTTTTGTCCAGTGATTCTGCCACAAAGGAAAGCGTACTACTGGTCGGCATTGTAGACAAATACGATGGGTCTGCAAAAAACCCTTTGTGGATTCCTTGATTCCTGTTTAGTCCACTTTACCTTTAAGCCCTACTACTTTTCACCTCCCAGGGCTAAGGCGAGCTTTTTAATCTCACACCTCTCCGGAAATGCACTAACCTGGGCTACACCTTTGGTCAATTCTGGAGATGCCCTCCTGGAAGATTACAACGGATTTATACAGGCCCTTGAGACCATGTTTGACCACCCAGAACAGGTCTATAGCGCCCAGGAACGTCTACTTGATTTTCAGCAAGGATCCCAGGACATGCTTACGTATGTAACTCGATTCAAACAATTGGCTAAGGAAGCGGATTGGTCTTCAGAAGCAAGTTTTACTCTTTTCCGAAGGGGGTTAAATGAGGAGATCAATGACGAATTAGCCAGAGTGGCTCGCCCAAGTTCATTCCAGGCCCTTATGGATCTTGCCATGCAGATAGACTTTCGTATCCAGGAAAGGAAGGCAGAGAAGAAAAAGTCCAAGATACCCTTCCAGAAGGTGTCCTTTGCGACCTCATCGAAACCTGACCCTACTCCAGTCTCTGTCAACGATCCAGAACCCATGCAAATAGGGGCTTTCCGTGGACCCATATCCCCGCAAGAGAGGATGAGAAGGATCCATACGGGGTTATGTAGGTATTGTGCTTCGGATAAACACCTAGTTAGAGAGTGCCCTCTAGCCCCTCCACGGCGTTTGGGAAACACCAGCTCCCGATCCTAGATGGAGCAAGGCTTCGGGAGAGAGATGTTTGCTCCACATCTATTCCATCCTTGAACTCTCCTGGACAGAACAACCTAGTGATTCTACAGGCCTTCCTATCACCATTCAAGAATGAGACCTACCCCATTTTGGCCTTGGTAGATTGTGGGGCTATGGGAATATTCATTGATCAAGATTGGATCTTTAGCCACCACATTCCATACGAAACATGAAGCATCATGCAACCTGTGGAGGCGATCGACGGAAGACCTCTCACTTCAGGACCTATAACCTTGCAGACCAAAGAGATCCAACTCTCGATAAACCATCACCAAGAGGTGATCAAATTTGACATCATTAAGTCGGCTCATTACCCCATGGTACTGGGCATGCCCTGGTTACAGAAACACAATCCATATATCAACTGGGCAGCAGGATCCTTGTTTCTTGGTTCTGAGTTTTGCATGTCTCACTGTCTATTCCTGGATTCTACCTTGACATCTTCCGAAAACACGCCAATAGACCAGCAAGGCCCACTCACGGTTTCTAATATCATACAGGTTCCTAAGGCCTATCAGGAATATGATGATGTGTTTTCAACTGCTATAGACCAGGCCTTACCCCTCACAGACCTGAAGACTACGCTATAGATACAGAACCTTCAGCAGGGATTCCTTTTGGAAGGATGTTCATTCTATCCAAACCGGAAAAAAGGGCCCTTCGAGAATACTTGGATACTAACCCTGAAAATGGCACCATAAGACCATCTAAATCCCCAGCTGGAGTTCGTTGTTTTTTGTTCCCAAGAAAGACACTAAAGAGCTTAGACCTTGTCTGGATTATCGTGGATTAAATCAATGCACCCTCAAGGACCGCTACCCCTTGCCCTTAATCTCTGATATCCTGGAAGCGGTGAGAGGAGCTGTAATCTTCACGAAATTGGATCTCAGAGGAGCCTACCATCTGATCCGTATTAGGGAAGGAGACGAATGGAAAACAGCCTTTAGAACACCCTTTGGTCACTTTGAATACTTGGTCATGCCCTTCAGACTTGCTAATGCCCCCGTGGTCTTCCAACGTTTTATTGATAGGGTGTTTCCTGACATGCTGTTCCTCTTCGTCATCGTTTACCTGGACGATATCTTGATTTACTCCAAGGACCTTCTAAAGCATGAAGAGCATGTAAAGGCAGTCTTGCAACGGCTACATTAACACACACTCCTAGCTAAACCCAAGAAATGCCTTTTTCATGTCACTTCTGTTCATTACCTAGGATTTGTCCTTAGTCCAGAAGGAATTGGAATGGACCATTCAGAGGTAAAAGCCATACTATCTTGGCCGGTTCCCACTTCCGTGAAACAGATTCAATCCTTCCTGGGGCTTGCCAATTTCTACCGGAAGTTCATACCGTCCTTTTCTGAGATAGTTCAACCGATCATTGCTCTCCTGAAGAAAGATACTCCCTTTCTCTGGACCTCAGCTCAAGACAAGGCATTCCAACGATTAAAAACAGAGTTTACTCAAGCCCCCATCCTAGCTCAACCCGATATTAATCGACCATTCCTTGTGGAGACGGATGCCTCTAACTACGCCATAGGAGCAGTGCTAAAGCAGGAATTCGAGGACAAATTGGAGCACCCCATTGCTTACCTTTCACGAACCCTATCTCCCAGCGAGACTCATTATTCCGTCTTGGAAAAGGAGCTGTTAGCCATCCGCCAAGCCTTCACAGAATAGCGACATCTACTTCTGGGAGCTAAACATCCTGTCCAGGTGTGTACGGACCATCGAAATCTCCAAGTTCTACAATCTTTGGAGTGTAGGAACAGTCGTCAAGCCCATTGGGCCTTCTTCTTTGCCCCGTACCAGTTCGACATCCATCACGTCCCTGGATCACAGAACATAATTGCTGACGCCTTATCTCGACGTCCTGATTACGAAACTCTTGAAGATCGGGCCTAGCCAAAGATGTTTCCCCCTACAATCTTTGTAGCCCAAGCAGTCAGTCTCCTGGAAAATATTCGAATGCAAACCCAGTCCTCTGAGATCTGGAAAGAATTCACGGGGAAAAATCGGTGGAGTCTTGGAACTAGAGACGGGTACCTGTTCAAGCACAATGCCGTGGTCATTCCCACACAGAGACTGCAACTACGGATCATTAACCTCTGTCATGACAATCTTCACTCCGGGCACCGTGCCGTCACCAACACCCTCCGTCTAATACAAAGACAATTTTGGTGGCCTAAAATGAAAATTGACGTTCAACGGTACATTCAAGCCTGTGCAGTCTGCAATCAAAACAAGCATGATAACAAGAAACCGGCAAGTCTCCTATTTCATCCTATGTGAACTTCTAGGCCCTGGGAATTCATCGCTACGGACTTTATCGTGGAATTACCACCATCTAGGGGCTATACGACTATTATGGTCACCATTGATTTATTCACCCACATGGCCCATTTTACACCCTTATACAAGTTGCCATCTTCCTCAGAACTCGCTGCCATTTTCCTGGAACATATATTTCACCTTCATGGACTCCCTTCCAAGATCATATCAGACCGAGGACCTCAATACGTCTCACAATTCTGGAAACATCTATGTCGCATTCTAGGAATCCAACGTGCCCTCTCATCAGGATACTACCCACAGACTAACGGAGCTACGGAACGTGTGAACCCGACCCTGGAACAATACCTTTGTTGTGTTGCCACCAAGGTACAGGACGACTGGTCACTCCTTATACCCGTGGCTGAATTCGCCTACAACAATTCTGATCACTCAGCAGTCAAGACCAGCCCTTTTTATTGCAGCCACGGATTCCACCCGTCAGTTCTACCTTCCATTCTCCCACATCCCACACCAGTACCAACCGTCGACTCCTGGATTGAAACTCTCATCAACGTACACAAGGAAGCCAAAGAACATTTAGAAAAGGCCCAAACACATACTAAGCGTTATGCGGATACCAAAAGAAGACCAGGGCCTTCTTATGCCGTCAGTGATCAAGTCTGGCTGTCCTCGAAACTACTGCCTCGACATTTACGACCAAACAAACTGGTCCCCCGATACTATGGCCCCTTTTCCATAAAGGAAATCATAAACCCAGTCTCATTCCGGCTCAAGTTGCCAGACTCCTGGAAGAAGATTCATCCAGTTTTTCACACTTCTTTATTAAAACCTTACATCCGATCCTCCCGGAAATCCTGCAGACCCAACCCCGTGGTTGTGGTCGACCAGCTGGAATATGAAGTTTCCAGAATATACGACTCCAGGTATAAACGGGGTCAACTCCAATACCTGGTCGAGTGGAAAGGATATCCTCCTAGTGAAAGAACCTGGGAGCCAATTTCTAATCTGAATACCCCTCGATTGCTCAGAAGGTATCATCTCATACACCCGGGTAAACCTGGTGGAACAGGTTTTCGGAGGAGGCATGCTGTCATGATCCACAGAACACGCCCCTTTTGGACTTCCTATCCTTCCTATCACAACGGGGCTTGCACTCCATGCTACTCCCAACATGGCCGTCTAACGTAGTATGCCTTCCACCAGCCTCCACGTCGGAAGTAGCGCATTCTACAAATAGACCATGCCCCCGCGCCCCATGCGTCTCAACGCTATCGCTGGTAGTGGCTAGACGTGTGCTCCGTAGTTCGCTGAACTATTCTCCTGTTCCTGGTTCCCGGACCCTCTAAATCCCATTTCCCTTCCTCCCTCTTCTCTCTACCTTGCTTCCCGGATTTCGTGTGCCGTTTTTGTATACACCTTCCTCGTTTCCAGGACTTCCCGGAGCCTCCGAGTATCCCGGAACACTGAACGCACGCTGGAGCCAGAAGAGGCTTGCGCTGGCTTGTACAAAACCCGATCCGTGCGCAAGAAGACTCCTCCCAAGAAATCCTGCAAGGATGGATCTCAGGTGAGAAAGGGGGAAATCCGTAACACTTTGATCTTGAAGCTAAAGAAAATTGTGTGATAATGCAGAGTAGATGATGTAGACAAGTGTCTCTTATATTAAGAAGCAGTAAAACATCATCTGCATACGCAGCGGTCTTGATCTGAATATCCCCATAATGAATACCAGTTATATTGTCTTCTTGTCTGATAGCTTCGAGGAAAGGTTCCAGTGCTAGAATAAAGAGAAGGGGGGAAAGGGGACATCCTTGAGGAGTACCTCTGTGAAGGGGGAAGAAGGAGGACATTTGACTATTTATAGAAACTAGAAGTTTTAGGGTTAAAGTAAAGTACTTTGCCCTTAGATATAAAAGGATCAGTAATCCCAGGACATTTAAGGGCCTCAAACGCATAGTTCCACCCAACTCTATCAAAAGCCCTTTCTGCATTGTTAGGCAAGATTGTATGCAGAACCCTTTGGGTGCACTACAATAACCCTGATTTCCTGGCAATAGGGACCCAACCTTTGGTATAAGTCTGAACTACACAGGATGGTAGTGTGGCTGGGCAGCCAGGCGTATCTCAAGAGGGGTCAATGACAGCAGTAATGTTGTGACAAAGAGTTTCACAGTAAAGCTATTCAAATAAACACTTACACTCAAGGTTTCTTGATAAAACAAGTATACATTTATTTCACAGTCAGTTGTATAAGCCTTCTTCATAAGAGAGCAATATATATGTAACAATTAAAATACACTTCAAAACACACTCTTAGTTTCTCTAAATTAGATGATACCCATTGGGGATGGCACACAGACACTTCCTACACCCTCAGGTGACTTAAGTAGCTGGGACACTGTGGACATTGATTTATCACTGGTACATTTAGAGCAACACTGAGTTTGGTGTAAAAGATAGAATAGAGGAATAAAACAGAGGTTAACAAATAATTCATAAACAGGTAAGTACTTTTGAAACCTTCCAATGTTCAGTAAATTAACCCTTTCCTGGGGAAAAGATAAAGCACTGAGTCAGAGGTGAGAAGAGTCACTCAGGGAGACAGCATCTAAATCCATGTTGGATGAATATTTGCATTTGACACTGCCTAAATTCATGTCGGATAAATATTGCTACCCAGTTGAAGTCACTGCTACTTACATTACGTTACTTCAAATGAATAATTTTTGCAGTTAATTTTAAAAACAGCTCTCCCTGTGAGTGAAATTCCACTGTCTTGTTGGGTTGTTCTTCAAGTTATATCTGCAAATAGTAGTGTTTTATATGTTTTATGTGAGCATATTGTTTGTTGTATAAACATTAAAATATGTCTGTTTTGATATGAGGCCCTTCTGTTGAATCTAATGGTTTGCACCATTTTCTTGTGAGTAGGTATTGCCCAGCACTGGTTTGTGGTAGAGGTGGGTAGCTAGTGGTATACCCTGTTACTGTTTCTATAGAGCCTTGAGTCCTTAAACTGGTAGAGGCCTCCTGGTATTGAAAATGCAGTTTTCTCCTTGGCATGGTCTGTCAGCGCTATTTGCCAATAGCCTGAGGCTAGGTCAAATGTACTGAGGTACTTGGCGGAACCAAGTTTATCCACCAGTTCATCTGTCCTAGGTAAAGGATGGGCATCAGTCGTGGTGACTGCATTAAGAGCAATATAGTACACACATAATCTCAACTCCTTGGATCCTGCCTTTGGCACTAGTACAACAGGACTAGCCCATGGAGTTGCAGATAGCTCTATTACCCAGAGATCAAGCATCTTCTTGACCTCTTCCTTTATGTGGGTTCTTACATGGTCTGACATTATAACATGATTTACCATCCTTTGGAATGTAGCAGGTGCATTCTTTAGTCCAAGAGGCTGGTAGAGCCATTAGTCCTTTAACTGGTAGAGGCCTCCTGAGGTTGAAAATGCAATTTTCTCCTTGGCATGGTCTGTCAGAGCTATTTGCCAATAGCCTGAGGTTAGGTCAAATGTACTGAGGTATTTGGCTGAACCAAGTTTATCCATCAGTTCATCTGTCCTAGGTAAAGGATGGGCATCAGTCGTGGTGACTGCATTACGAGCTCTATAGTCCACACAGAATCTCAACTCCTTGGATCCTGCCTTTGGCACTAGTACAACAGGACTAGACCATGGACTTGTAGATAGCTCTATTACCCAGAGATCAAGCATCGTCTTGACCTCTTCCTTGAGGTGGGTTCTTACATGGTCTGACATTCTGTACACCCTGCTTTTGACAGGTAAACAGTCACCAGTGAGGATATCATGCTGGCCCCAAGGGGCCAAGCCTGGTGTCAATGAAAACAGGTAGGCAAATTGATTCAACAGAATTTTGCACTCCTCCTGTTGGTCCAAAGTCATATCAGAAGAGAGATGAACTCCTTCTATTTTTCCATCTAAAGACTGTCCCATGAGAAGGTCAGGTAGAGGTTTACTCTGCTCCTCCTCTTGATCGGATCCTAAGAGCAAAGCTTCCATTTCTGGTTTGGATACATAGACCTTTAGGCATTTGGCATATAATACCCTGGGGACCTCCTTGGGGTTGCCCAGGTCCACCAAATAATTGACCTCTCCAAGTTTGCCCACAACCTTGAAGGGTCTAATACATTTGTCCTGTAAGGCCCTCTGCCTTGTAGGTACCATAACTAGAACTAGCTGGTCCTGAGTGAACCCAACCATGTTGGCCTTCTGGTCATGCCAATGATTAACCAGAGCCTGGCCTGCTTTCAGGTTTTCTGAAGCTTCTGTCATCATGTGTGTCATTCTCCTTCGGAGACCTAACACAAAGTCAGTGACTCTCAATGGCTTGTGGGAAGGAGCACTCTCCAACCCCTCATTGATTAGGGCCAATGGACCTTTAACCGGATGACCATAGAGACGTTTAAAGGGACTGAAGCCAACTCCTTCTTGAGTGACTTCTCTATAAGCAAAGAGAAGACATGGCAGTAGAAGGTCACACTTTCTTCTAAGAGGTTTTTATAAAGCACCTATCATGCTCTTTGTGGTTCTATTAAAGCTCTCCACTAGCCTATTTGTTTGGAGATGGTAGGCTGTTGAGAACTTGTAGGTCACTCCACAGTTTTTCCACATGGCTTGCATTTGTGGGACATAAAATTGGTCCCCCTGTCTGAGATAACCTCCTTAGGAAAACCTACCCTAGTAAAAATACCAAGTTTGGCCTTAGCCACTGCCTTAGCAGTTACAGGTCTCATAGGTATAGCTTCAAGATACCTGGTAGCATGGCCTACAGCAATCAATATAAATTGGTTGCCTGAAGATGTGGTAGGGCCTAGGGGACCAACAATGTCAATCCCTATCCTCTCAAAAGGAACTCCCACCACTGGGAGACATCCCAAGGGTGCCACGTTCTTGGCTCCGCTCTTGCCAGAAGTCTGACAAGGGTGACAGCTTCTACGAAATTTATCTACATCAGACCCCATCTTGGGCCAGTAGAAATAAAGAGAAATCCTTTCCTTGGTTTTCTTAAAACTTAAGTGACCCGCTAAAGGAATCGTGTGGGCTAACTGTAGAAACTGGGGTCTCACCTCCTGAGGCACTACAAGTCTTCTGTAGTCCCCTGGGGTACACTCTATAGGCTCACTGTAAAGGAGGCCATCCTCCCAATACAGCCCGTGCTTCCCTGGCTCTTGACCTTGCAGCTGGGAAGCTGCCTGTTGGCGAAGTCCTTCAAGAGTAGGACACTCTCTTTGTCTTCTGCTGAAGTCTGCCCTACAGGTGCCACCTTCTGCAAGCAAAGTTTGAAGCTCAGGTTGGTCTTTAGGATCCAGATCTCCAACAGGGGGAAGGTATTCTTCCAGTTCTGTTTCACCAGTAACTGTTTCACCATCCTCTGGTTGGTCCTCCCACTCAGCCTCAGCTGGTGGAAGGGTCACAGGTGTGACCTTGGACTGTCCTCTTGAGGATATCCTTGTTTTGTGCACAGGGGTGATACTCTTCTTCTTTCCTGAGACCTTGCATTTCCCCTTTGTCTCTTTCTTCTTGGAGTTAGAAGTTTGTTCTTCCTGTGGACTGGGTGTTATAGGTACCTCTGTAACAACCCATTGAGAGCCATCTAAAGTGAGCTCTCTGGCCTTCCTGCTTCCTATTACTGGGCAGCCTGGGGTGCTTGATACAACTCCAACAGTTTTTAAGTCATTCCCCAACAGGACTCTCCCACACACCTCACTCTGAACACTGACAGGTATTATTACATTCATTTTCTTACACTGGATGAGAGCTGGTAGTATTGGAACCATCTGGAGAGGGCCTCCAGCAAGCTTAGTGTGACATTTGGGTGCCTTAGCAACATCCTCAGCTTTGAAAAAGTTGTTATCCACTACAGTAATGCTGGCCCCAGTGTCTCTAATGTCAGGGGTCTCCTGACCATTAACAAGTACACTGACCTTGTAATATTCTTTTGTGTAATCTGGAATAGAGTTATGCACATCAATATTCTGCTGTTCCCACAGACCCAGGAACACTAAAGAAACACTGGCTGAGACTCCAATAGGGTCTTCAGCCAATAGATGAAAGTTTCCACTTGCCATATGTACTCCTCCCTCAGGGATGAATGCTAAGGAGGCAGTGTGGACCCCTGAAGGTTTACCCTTGCATCTGTGATCCCCTTTAACATGGTCAGTTGACCCACAAGGATAACATTTACCAAAAACGTTCTGGAATGGGCTTCTGCTGACACTCCTCTGGTTTGGCACCAGAGGTTTCACTAGGCTGACCTGGTTTCCCATATGGTTTACCCCTCTTATGTTTGTGGCCCTCTTTTGGGTGGTTGGATTTAGAATTATCTTTGTCATCCTTCTTGTGCTGCTTCACCTCATCCTTTTTGTGAGTGGCCTCAGAATCCTTGTAAGTGGCCCTGTTGGCAACCCACAAGTCAGCAGCCTTTGCTAGCTTCTTGAGATCAATCTCTTTTGAGTCAGCCAAATGCTGTCTCAGCTCAGGAGAGAAGGCATCACATTAGATTCCAACAAAAACAGATTTCTCAATCCTTCAAAGGTAGTTACTCTGTAACCCTTAACCCATCCATCTAAGTTTTTCAGACATTCACACACCCAGGTAGCCTAAGGGGTACCATCAGTCTTTTTGACGGACCTAAACCTCTTAAGGTACTGGTAAGGAGTTTTCCTAAATCTAGCTATCAAAGCTAGCTTCACATTTTCATACTCCAATCTTTCAAGTTCCCCCACCTCCATTACAGCATCAGTTGCAACCTGGGGGAGCCTAGACAAAAGCCAAAGAATTAACTGATTCCCTGTGAGACCCTGAATCCCATGATTGTATTCAGAAGCACTCAACCAATCCAAAATATCAGGTTTTGCATCATACATACTCACTGCTTCTTTGGGCAGGCAAGGCCTCTTTGGGCTCGAAGACCTAGAGGACTCTGGGATAGAAACATTTTCAAGAGACAATTTTTAAATTTCAAGAGCATGTTGCATTTCTAGTTCCCTGAGTTTGATGTCCTGATGTTTGGCTTCAGCTTGAGCATGTATTCTTTTGAATTCCCATTTAAGTCTCATTGTTTCAAGAGACACATATTGTGGACCCAGTGATGGACCCTGTGGGGTCCCAGTGGACAAAGGTTGAAGCAAACGGGCAGGCTGAGACATATAGGGTTTTTTTTCTGGCGACTCCTCTCCCTCCTCTGGCTTTTCTAAGATAATAGAGTTAGACTCTGAATTCCTGTCCTCATTATCATTTTTCACATTTTCTGAATTAGTAGGAGTTACAGGCCTACTATTTAACCTTTGATGATCTAACAGTCTTGTCATCAATTCATTGTTCTTTCCTTTAACAGAGATTCCTGATCCTACACATATCTTTCAGTTGATCTATTGTTACAATGATCAGGGCTTGCTGCTTGAAGTTATCCATATTAGACATGTTACAATTGTTATTCTAGTGGAGTCTAGCCATGTGAAGGTTTTTAATTGAAATAAAGTAAAGCAAACACTCTATCTAACAACTCTACAATAGATCCTCACCACCTGCCACCAGTGTTAGGTTTGGAAAGATTGTATGCAGTAACCTTTGGGTGCACTACAATAATTCTGACCTCCTGGCAATAGGGACCCAACCTTTGGTGTAAGTTTGAACTACACAGGTTGGTAGTGTGGCTGAGCAGCCAGGCCTATCTCAAGAGGGGTGAATGTGAGCAGTAATATAATGACATAGAGTTTCACAGTACAGTTATTCAAATAAACACCCCCAAGGTTTCTTGATAAAACAATTATTAATTTATTTCACAGTCAGTTAAATAAGCCTTCTTCAGAAGTGAGCAATATATATGTAACAATTAAAATACACTTTAAAGCACACTCTTAGTTTCTCTAATTCAGATGATACCGATTGGGGATGGCACACAGACACTTGCTACACCCTCAGGTGACATAAATAGCTAGGACACTGTGGACATTGATTTATCTCTGGTACATTTAGACAATACTGAGTTTGGTGTAAAAGATAGAATAGAGGAATAAAACACAGGTTAACAAAATAATTCATAAACAGGTAAGTACTTTTGAAACCTTTCAATGTTCAGTAAATTAACCCTTTCCTGGGGAAAAGATAAA
Organism: Ambystoma mexicanum; assembly: GCF_040938575.1. Lineage (NCBI taxonomy): Eukaryota > Metazoa > Chordata > Amphibia > Caudata > Ambystomatidae > Ambystoma > Ambystoma mexicanum. The sequence continues at coordinate 398,610,102 of NC_090940.1, read as the reverse complement.
GCACAGAGTCAGAGGTAAGAAGATTCACTCAGGGAGCCAGGACAGCCAATGTTAATTGCACAATGTCAGAGGGAGCTGAAGATCTTCTTTGCAGGTAGGTAAAAAGTCTTGCACAATGTTTGTAGAAATGTTTATAGAAAATAGAACACTTGAAGGCCACAAGCTGGGAGGCTTGTGACGGGCAAAGCTTTAGCAACTCTGCAAGGTAACCAAGACAGGTCTCAGCTGAGAGCAAGCAAGGCTACACAAAAAGAGGTAAGTTCTCTTAGACTTACAGTACCTCTGCAGATCCTGTTGTTCCTGAGCATCAGTCATGGGGACAAGAGGGAGGACATCTGGGGACTCCTGCTCCGCAATGGGACGGTCAGCGGCAGCAATGGGCAAACTTCAATTCAGTGGTCCTTCCATGTTTCAGCTCCTTGCGTCAGACAGCAAATAGCAACACCACGGTTCTTGGATACCACTTCAGACTTTCCTTGCTTCTGGGGTCCAGCACTCTGTTGAGGGGGCTCAGGCTTGGTCAGTCCTGCATCAGGGAAGTCCTCGGGTCTGACGTAAAAGCAACGCACACAATCCGGTGTTCCTCTCCCTGGCACTTCAGTTGCAGCAGCAGCAGCAGTGGAAATGCAACCACCTTCAAGAGGATGTCCAGACGGGCTTACTTTGGAGTTGATTGGTCCCACCAACTCAAAGGGAGAAGTCTTCCTTGCAGGGCTTCTCTAGTCGAGGCGAATTCTGAGCTTCAGCACAGCAGCAGGGCTTCAAAGGGCAAACCAACGGTCCAGGAGTTGCAGCAGGCATCTCTTCCAAGTTCCTCTTTGGATTCCTTCGTCCAGTGGTCGACTCTGCCTTCCAAGACAAAAAGCCTCACTTTTTATGCGGGTTTCTCCTATTCATACCAGCCTAGCTGCCAATCACACAGCAGGGTGGCTGTCCTTGCCGGACAGCCAACCGGCTAATCACCTTTGGGTGCATTCCTGTAACCAAGGGGATTAAGCACAGGGACTTTCGGGCACCTCCCTCACTTCTTGCCCCTGCCAGACATACTGGAGCCAGAGGCGGGCTTCACTCATGAATCCCGCCTAAGACAAAATGAACTAAGAGAACAAACGTGGTTTGGCATGCAGAGTAAATCTCAAGAAGGACCTTTGCCACAGGAAATGGTGAAAAAAGAAGACCAGGGCCATTTTTGAAAAAATGGGCACCCATGGATGCCTTTTTGCAGCTGCGAAAGCAGCCCGCGGTAAAAACACACAATGGTAGTAAAATGTAAACCACTGCCACCAGCCATTAATTGTATAAAGGGTAACATAAAAACGTTAAAAGAGAAACTAGACAAAAGGGATGCTAAGTAATTCCTCCAGCACCCTATTGTAAGATAGAGGTTGCTGGATCTACAAAATGTAAGAAAAAGTCAATTTCACTTCACTGCTCTTGGAAACAGTAGTTTCACCAAGAGAAGGTATTTAAACCTTTGGGAAATATAAGAGACTTCCCTGTGTCACTACACTTGAGTGCTGTGTGACACAGTGTAATGAAGATGCCTATGGTTTTTGTCAGACTCCACAGTTAAAAGAAACACAGAGAATAAATCACATTAAAATTACATGAGAGATAAAAAGTCCTAAAGTCCAGCAAAAAGAGCCGGGGGTCTCTAAGGTAGAAGGGAATTAAAACATTTATGAGAATTCTCCCTAACATGCATCAAGTGCTATTACCGCATACAGGTTGGTAGATTTCTGAATGATGTTAAGGACATTAGTGAAAAGTCTGATATTGGCTAACAACATGTGTCCTTTAACATAGCATACCTGATCATTTTTAATTACATTTCGAAGAAAGGGAATTAGTCTATTAGCTAGAATTTTGGCCAACATTTTACAATCAGTATTGATTGAGGAGAGGGGTCTGTAATTTTGGGTTATTTCAGGATCTTTGTTGGGTTTAGGGAATACAATAAGCATTGCTTCCGAAAAGGTTCCCATGGCTTTCTCATCAGCAATGCAGGTAGCCTACAGTTCATTAACATTAGGAACTAAAAGGTCATTGAAGTGGGCAACAAACATCATTTGAGGTCTTTAATAGCCGTATATATTTCACTTGAGGAAATGGAAGCATTTAATGTTTGGAGATTTGTATTTAAATATGAATTGCAATGTATATCCTTAAGAAAGTCAGAATACAGTTTTTGGTAGAAAGTGGAAAAAATGTGTAAGATTCCTTTATCAGTTAAGGCTCTATGTCCATTATGATCTCTAATGACTGCAATCCTTTCTTTATCCCTCTTCAGTTTAAGATGAGATGCTGAGGATTTGCTGGATTTATTTGAAAACTGATCCATCTTTGATTTGTACTTTAAGAGGTTGGCACATGAGTGTTGTGTAACCAGGCTATGATAATGTATTCTAAATCTGGTGATTTCCTGAAGAATGGGTGCTGGGTTAGTATGTATATATTGGGATTCTAAAGATTGAAACGTTCTAAGCATGTCATCCGCTTCCTGTTTACGTTTTTTCTTTTTATTAGCGGTAAAAGATATGCTATGTCCTCTGAGAACTGCTTTATAGCAATCCCAGTTGTTGGCAATGGAGGTGTATGCACTCATGTTTTCTAGGAAGAAGTTGGTGTCGTGCTGTTGGGTACATTGGGCCTCATTACGACCCTGGTGGTATGGGGTTAATGGCGCCGATAGAGCTGCCGGCGCCGTTAACCCCATACCGCCTCTTTACGAGGTCCGCTCGCGGGACCCGCTCTGGACGCCTGGTTTTACCAGACGTCCTTAGCGGGTCAGCGAGCGGCCCAGCATGCTAACAACGGGCCCATCATTAACAGGCCCGTTGTTAGCATGCTCCCCATTCCCATTGAGCTCTATGGGGGCCCTAATGGGAATGGGGATGTACTGGGTGCGGGTTCCCTGACTGGGGAAATACCGGGCCCTCCAAGGTCGGAATGGCCTGGTATTTCCCCATTCAGGGGTCCCGGACCCGAGTTTGGAGGCAGCCATGCCCTTATTGGGGCATGGCTGCCTCCAAACTCGTAATGAGGCCCATTGAGTAAATTGTCTATCTTTCAAAAGGGTTGAATCAAACCTCCATCTGTTATGATTATATGCATTTTGTGGATTGGATAATCGAATGTGAACAGGAGCATGATCTGACAGGGTGATGCATTAGATTTTGGCAAACTGTCATGGATTTGAAAATAAATACACCAGGCCTGATTCACACAGCGTTTTCCTATGGGACTGCACCACTATAAAACGCTTATGTGAATGAGGCCCACAATATATTCTCGGATAGAAGTTATGCAGAAGGGAGTAAGGGGTATATCCCAAATCAGAGGGATGAGTCAGGCGCCATGCATCAATAAGGCCCAGTTCAGAGACGACATTGGCAAATTGTAAGTGTTTAATTTTTTTTAAGTACATTTCATTTTTTGTCATGGTGGGGATCAATAATCTCATTACAGTCCCCACACACAATGAGGTTATTAGGTTTGGAATTGATGATATGGTGTCTTAGCTGAATCCAGAATGCACGGTCGGCATTGGTAGGACCATATACATTTAGAATAGAGTATTCTGTAGAATCAATAAGGAGCCGAAGAAGAACCCATCTTCCCACATCATCCGATTCTGTAGGAATAACCTTAGATTGGAAGGGTTTATTGATAAGGGTAATAACACAGTTTTTCTTCCCATTCGCCACACTCGAGAAGACTTGACCCACCCACAAACGTTTCAATTTAGCAGCCTCTGCCTGCGAAAGGTGAGATTCTTGTAAACATGCAATGGATGGTTTGGTCTTATTGAGATGGGTAAGAATGTCCTGCCTTTTGATATGATTATGCAGACCTTTAATATTCCATGAGGTTCTGTTAAGAGACAGGTGTAACAATGGGGTTGACATATGCATACGTATACTCCATGATAATGGATTGTTGCATTAATAGACTAGAGGGTGAGAAACATGAGGTAAGGTGAAAGATGAACAAAAAAACATGGAATTCCATAACTTCCAAGAGAACCAGAAAACATTTTTAAAAAGGAGTGGCTAACGGGAAACAACCACTCCAAGCCATGTTGGACTTGAAACAGTACATGGTATTGGGTGGAGACCCAGACTCGCATGGGCCCACCCAGTGCCCTACTCCGGCAAGGACACGACGAGTTGATATAGAATTCTTACCACAAATTCAAGTTCATGAAGGTGGTGTGGATGTATCCATCTTCTCTCTTCTGTGACCGTGAATAAAGTTGCATAAGTCGGTTGGATTCAGGAAGGTGAACATATGACCATTAAGAGTAAGCTTTAGAGTAGCTGGATGAATGATACCGATCTGGCATTTAGTTGCCTTAGAGCTGGCCAGAATGTTAATAGTTCTTTTCTTCTTTCCGCAGTAGCATTGGAAATGTCTTGAGATATGAAGATTGTGATGCCTTCCCACAATGGTTGCCTTTTTTGCTTTGCTTTATCCATGATAAGTAGGACATGAGTATACCAAGTAAGGCAAAACTAAGAGTTCTTGGGACATTTCGAGAAGATATTTTGGGTCATACTCGGTGGGCTCTTTGAATATTGAGCTGCAAGGAAGTAGGAAGATTTAGGAGCAAGGGAAGCATGTAATAAAGAAACTGAATGGGAATGTCTTTTTCAATATTCTCTGGAAGTCCCACAACTCGTAGATTATTCCTCCTATTGTTATTCTCCAAATGTTCCGCTTGCTTCTGCAGAGAGTTCATTGAATTTTCGAGAATCGCTACTCTTCCAGTTACATCTTCTGCATCACTAACCCTACTTTCAACTTTGTTAATCCTCGATTCAAAAGTGGACCATTTATCGTCCAACATTTGCAATTTAGCAGTTTTAGCTTCCATGAAGGGTTTAAGGGCCTTTATTTCAGTCAGAATTGCTTGCATAACTGGATCTTGTATGTCATCTTTGAGTGTAGGAGAGTCACTTTTCTGTCTTTCAGGGGGGTTTTTAGTAGGAGTTGGTGACAAATCCTTAGATTGCCCTTTATTAGAAGCCATACTTTTGAAGAGTATGTGACAATAGTTTTAGACAAACTTTCAGCCCCAGATTCAAATAACCGTGAAGGTGTCACATAAATAGTTTGCTTAATTGTAGAGCACTTAATTACAGAGTGAAGGGCACATTAAATGCCAGCCGTCCAATAACTTGATGCAGAAGGTGCCAGCTGCTTACATTTCTGGTTTAATTTAAAGTCACAGGTTACGCTGTGCCAGAAGTATTTTCTTTCTGTATGGCCAAACTAGAAATTCATTGATGTACCATTAACATAGAAAGATAGTGCTTAGCCATTAAAAAAGCAGGTAACCATGTGTCAAAAGAGACATTCGTAGCTACATTACAATCCCATTGATGTGTCACTTGTAGAAAAAAGCACTTGTTGGTTGAGATTACGGGCAACCGTGTGCCGAAAGAGCACTATTCCAGTGTAGTTATGCAAACGTGTCATTAACTTGCCTTTGTAGTGCATGCATAACACTGCACGGTTACAATTGCGGGTGCCCGTGTGCTTAAAGTACCTTTATTCTTGTGGCTGTCAGGCAATTCAGCGACATGCCTTGTTGTGTGTGAACAGCACTTCCGTGCACAAACCTGTGTATCCTGTTCACGTCATTACACAATCCTGCTGCTGCAGGCCGCGCCTCTGGATGTTCTCTGCTTCTTTCTTTCTATTTCACTTCTGGGCAAGGACCCAGGAGCTGCAAACCACGCCACCTCCTCCACAATTTCACAGAAGAGAGCAGATAAGTTTATACCGACTTTTGCAGTTATATGGGGTATAAAAAATGATTATATTTAGTTGCCGGTACGGGAGCACAGAATCAGGCTGCTGTCCGCATCGGCGCATGGCCACACCCCGAGAGAGAGTAGATTAGAAACTCTGATATTCAAATGCCCAGCCTGTCTTGTATTTTTCCTTGAGAAGGTCTCCAAAGAGCACCCAGACGTCTGCTGTAGATGGAAATGCAAAAGAGCAATTATTTCAGTTGTCCAAACTTGAATAAGGAGTCAGGCTGCCTATCAACATCGCATGGGGAAGCGAGGAGCACAGTGCAAAATGGAGCGCAGTAGCGAGGAGCGCAGTGCAAACTGAAATTAAATGCCAGAATCAGTTTAAATATGTTTATTGGGTAAGATATTAGTCATTCATTAAACGCTCTGATGATGACAGTTCCTAACTCATTTATTTTATCTACACACAGACATAAAGGAATCTTTGCAAATTTAAGTGCTACCATAAGCAATTAACACAGTATAAAAGCCAATGCAATACTTCTAGTAAGTAAACCACAGTGTAAACGACTTATAGGATTGCAGTATGAAATTCAAGGGAGGTAAAACCACTTTGGAGTAAACTTTGTATCTACTTTGTAGAATGGCAGTATGCAATTCAAAGGTAAGTAAGACTGTGGCAATTACTTTTCAGAAGGGCAGTTTGCAGTTCAAAGGTAAGTAAGACTGTGGCAATTACTTTTCAGAAGGGCAGTTTGCAGTTCAAAGTTTGAGTAATAACTTTGTATGTACCTTTAGACATGTCAGTATGCGATTCAAGGTTAATAAACCCACTCTGAAGTAAACTATGTCATTTGTTATTTTATTATATTATGCTCGGTTAGATTTTCATTTGCATTCTAAAACTCTCTCAACTGTGAAACCTCCAAGCACTTTTTGCTGGATTTGCGGATTCGTTTTCTATGTTCCTGAGTGAGTGGGAATCTCCCCCCCACCCCCACCCTTTCGTTTACTCTTTTTATGGGTGTCCTTTTTATGACTCTCCTTACTTTATTTTGGGAATTATACTTTCCTACAACTTTTTGGGCATCTGCAGCTATAGCCCTTTCTGTGCAGTGTTGCTGTGGTGCCCCTTGCTTTCCCCTTTTATTTTCTATTGGGTTACTTGTGTGAACTACTGTTCCCAACGGTATAAGGATACTTTTTTATTCTTTCTACAATCCACATTGTGAGATCAGCAACCCCCACTTTATGTGGAGTGCTGAGGAGATACATAGTATCCCCTTTCTCACTGTTACTGTAACATTTCTGTTACATTGAAAAGCTTGCTATTATGGGTGGTGCCAGTGGATGTGTTCTGCTGACTTTTGTGTGTTTTGTACTTGCAGGCTTTCAAATCAGCCATGGTAATGCACAGAAACGTCACCATTCTTCTAGAATGGTGACTTCTTTATTTTGTAGTGTGTTTGGCCTTTCTTGGCCCTTCTGCCATACTGGGAGGGAGAGGTCCTGGTCTGATTCTTGTCTTTGGCAGGAACCCTATGTGTATCTCGCCAAGGCTCCAGAGTGTCTGTGAAGACAGGAAATGTGGGCGGAGTCTGAAACTCTGCAGCCCTTTGTCTTCTGGTATGCCTGCCTGGAACCAGTCTTAACTGGGATGCAGGCTGTCCTAAAAGGACAGCCATCCTCCAACGTTTGAATTTAGCATGTCTGCTGATTGGCTGTGTTCCTGGATAAATGGCTTGCATCTGGAAGCTCTAGATAAGTCAGTCACTGGAGCTGAATCCGATGAGGAAGAAGAGAAGATAGTTGTAGCGGATTCCATCAACCAGAGATGCCTTCTGTGTAACCGCTACCTGTGCTGACCCCTTCTTTCATGCGACCTGGGAGTACTGAAGATGATGGCTCTGATGTTTGGACTCATGGGACCAACCAGTCCTAAGAAGGCCTGCATTTCGAGCCATCTCACGACGATTGGCAAACCGCCAATACCCTGGGACATCAAGGTTGATTACTATGCAACATCTTCCCGTGGCGAATCTCGCTGACGCTTCGGTGGACCCCTGTTGAACCTTCAGAAGCATGAGCCCACTCCTTGAAGTTCCCTCACCACAACGCTGTACCGATATAGCAGTGCAAATTGATCAGATGGCGACCGTTCCACATCTGGTACCTTGAAAAGGGCGCCAAATCCACAGACCATGAGAAGCATCAAAGAATCCTTTGTTGGGAGCCTTTTCTGTCAACTGTTCTGCAAGTTCCCATCCAGTGTCTGTTCTTTCGTCACCAAGATCAAGAATCCAGAGACTGGGTTCTGTGCTGCTGCACAATTAGCCATGCAACACTAATAAAAAGACTGTGGCATAAAAGAATCCACCTTAAAGTGGCTTACCCCATTCTCGAAAGAACCTTCCTACCACCTTTCACCTCAAGCACCTAAAGCATCTCCTGCAGAGTATCAAAAGGACCCAACCTATCCCCCTACTCTTCAACACCGACCTGTCCCCCTGATGAAAACATCTGCACCCACGGACTGACCGCATACAACTACGCAGATGACACACACCTGGAAGATAACCACAACCCAAGAACTAAACAACACCCTCAACAATTGTCTCACAGACATCCACAACTGGATGACAACGAACAGCCTCAAATTGAACATGGCCAAAACGGAAATAATGGTCTCACCCGAAGAAGGCAACGTCAGCCACCCACAACTGGACTGGCCACCAGGCATGGGAATCCAACCAGAAACTACAAATGTGGTAAATAACCTAGGAATACCCATGGACCACAGACTATCCCTGGAACCGCAAGTCAATGCAATCACAAAAAAGTGCTTCTATCTCCTGAGACTCCTCAAGTGGCTACTCCAATACCACT